>NC_056680.1:8398750-8731875 GCF_018350215.1 Panthera leo
ATGGCACACACGAGGTAATTTAGTCCCCCCCCACCCCCACGTAGAGTCCGGTGCTGATACCCAGTTCCACCGTCGTCAGGGGACCAGGCTCCCATCACCCCTAGAGGACTGTATCCCTCCTCACATGTGTCAACGGGACTGCCAGGGCTCCAGTCAGCACTTCCAATTCCAGAAAAGAGAGGGGAGGGGAAAGAAAGGGTATATTCCCTTGCCTTTTAGGGATCCTTCTAGAAGTCTCACACATTTCCACTTATATTTCATTGGCCGGCACTTAGCTGCAAGGGAGGCTGAGAAATGCTTTGCTCGGGAAGCTACAAGGGCTCCCTTACTTAGGGGGGAGGGGGGCCCAGGATCAGGGAGGCGGCCCGCGGGCTCCGATACACAACCCACCCCCCTCCCCGAATCTCTTCCTCATCGACTCCTTGTCCTTTCTGGTCCTGGCACAAAAGTCGCCCCTGTCTCTGTCCCCTCCCCGGCCAGGGTCCCGTAGCAGTCCTGACCCTCTCTAGCTCAAGGGTGGCATCCGCCCCGACTTGACTCCTTCCTCGGCCGAAGGGATCCTCGTCCCCTCCGTGTCTTGGGCACCCGGCACGGTTCCGGGCGCACGGTGGCACTCGAGGATGGGCCCTGAGCGAATCCCAGGCGACAGAGCCCTGGGACCTGTCCTCGTATGCCGCGGCGCCATTCGCACAGTGTCGTCACAGATGTGAAGCAGCAGCCCGAAGTCCAGTTAGTTCTCTAGGGTTACCTGGCCAGGGCCAGTCCAGCCACTGAGGCCGCGGTCAGGGGCCAAAAGAAATCTGGTCAAAAACGCGTCTCTGGAGAAACATTTAATTTTCAGCTCCTCTCCCCGCTGAGGCACCGACCACCCACCACACTGACTCGTGCCGTGTGCGGACGCGTCCTTGAGGCTCCAGGCTACCAGTCCGTGTCTACCAAGTTCCAGAGATAGTCGCTGATGAACTTCTTGGAGAGCTGGGTGCTGTCCAGCTGGACAGGCTGGGCGACGCTGGGGCCGTGATGAACTGGGGGAGATGTAAGGAAACCTGATGTACGCAGCCCTCCCCGGGACCCCGTGAAGAAGTTGGAAGGTATTTAGAGACCGAGGGGCGCCTGCGTCTCAGTCGGTTCAGTGCCCAGCTTCGGCTCAGGTCATGATCTCATGGCTCATGAGTTCGAGCCCCGCGTCGGACTCTGTGCTGACAGCTCAGGGCCTGGAGCCTGATTCCGATTCTGTGTCTCTCTCTCTCTCCCTCCCTGCCCCTCCCCTGCTCACGCTCTTTCTCTCTCAAGAATAAACATTAAAAAAAAAAAATTAAAAAGAAAAAAGATATTTAGAGACTGAGGGGCGCCTGTGGCTCAGTGGGTTTTAAGCATCCCACTCTTGGTTTCGGCTCAGGTCATGACCTTGCGGTTTGTGGGTTCGAGCCCCACGTCAGGCTCTGAAAGTGCAGAGCCTGCTTGGGATTTTCTCTCTCACCGCCCCTCCCCGACTCGCTCTCATGCTCGCTCTCTCTCAAAAATAAACTTAAATTGAGAGACAGAGCATGAACAGGGGAGGGGAAGAGAGAGAGGGAGACACAGAATCCGAGGCAGGCTCCAGGCTCTGAGCCGTCAGCACAGAGCCCGACGCGGGGCTCGAACTCACAAACCGTGAGATCATGACCTGAGCCGAAGTCGGCCGCTCAACCGACTGAGCCACCCAGGCGCCCCTTTTTATTTTCTTTAATGTTTATTTTTGAGCCGGAGAGAGACGGAGCACGGGCGGGGGAGGGGCAGAGAGCGAGGTGGACACAGAATCCGAAGCACCTCATTGGCCAGTTGTGAAGCGTGCAGCTCAGTGGCATTCGGTGCACACACGTTGTTGTGCAGCCCTCCCCACCGTCCGTCTCCAGAACATTCCCAGAGCCCGAAACCGTGTCCTCGTTAAACACTGACTCTCCTCCCCTCCCCTCCCCCAGCCCCTGGCACCTGCCATCTACTTCCCGTCCCTCTTGTAAGTGGGATCAGACAGTAGTTCGCTCTTTGTGTCTGGCTTATTTCACTTAACATCATGTCTTCTAGATACATGCATGTTAGAGCATGGGCCAGAATTTCCTTCCTTTTTTAAAAAAAGGAAGGAAATGTAAATGTAACTCATTTATTAATATTACTTATTATTAATTGTTTACTTTATTATTGAATCTATTCATTTCAATTTAACTAATTCATTTCAATTTAGCTAATTTATTTAAATTTATTTTATTGAAAAATTCTAATATTTATTTATTTATTATTTTTTTTTTTTTTTTTTTTTTTTTTTATTTTTGGGACAGAGAGAGACAGAGCATGAATGGGGGAGGGGCAGAGAGAGAGGGAGACACAGAATCGGAAACAGGCTCCAGGCTCCGAGCCATCAGCCCAGAGCCTGACGCGGGGCTCGAACTCACGGACCGCGAGATCGTGACCTGGCTGAAGTCGGACGCTTAACCGACTGCGCCACCCAGGCGCCCCAATATTTATTTATTTTTGAGAGAGACAGAGAGCACAAGCAGGGGAGGGGCAGAGAAAGAAGGAGACAGGATCCGAAGCAGGGGCCAGGCTCTGAGCTGTCAGCACAGAACCTGATGTGGGGCTCGAGCCCACGAACCTGAGATCGTGACCTGAGCTGAAGTTGACACTTAACTGACTGAGCCGCCCGGGCGCCCCCATTTTTTTTTAATTTTAGAGACAGTGATAGAGAGCGAGCACAAGCAGGGAGAGGGGCAGAGGGAGAGAGAATCCTAAGCAGGCTCCAGGCTCAGCACAGAGTCCAACACGGGGCTCGATCCCACGACCCTGGGATCGTGACCTGGGTTGGAATCAAGAGTCGGTTGCTCGACAGACTGAGCCACCCAGGCGCCCCTCCTTCCGTCTTAAGGCCGAATACTATTTTCTTGCACGGATATACCACATTTTGCTTATCTGGCGCTTTGCTGATAATTGGCGTGCTTCCACCTTTCGGCCACTGTGACCACCGCAGTCACGAACACAAGGGTGCAACCCAGAAGGGGGACTGCCGGGTCATATGGTGATCTACGCTTCATTTCTGAGGACCTGCCAGACTTTTCCACTGCGGCCCAGCCCTTCACAAGGCCGCCGGCAGCACACCGGGCTCCGCGTTCTCTGCAAAAGGATACTGCCTTTGAGCATCCCTGGCTCACACTCATAGTCCCACTCAATTTTACTAATCTGGCGATAAAGCTGAGCCACGTACCTGTATGAGAACATGAGAGAGAGAGAGAGAGAGATTAAGTTACCCCAGCGTAGACTCCAACTCAGGGCCGTGGGACGACCCACGTGCACGCAGGGCAGGCACCACCGCACGCACTGGCGGGACCTACACGGCCGAAGGGATGGTGACAGTCGTGTCTTCGTCAACTTCTCTCTCCTGCCTCTCGAGACTGGCCTCGGTCTCCTTGAGCGCCTCCAGCTCTCTGGTGAGCTGAGTAAAGCAGGCAGTTAAGGTCACCTCGCTCTGGAAGGGGGGCCGCCGTGGGCCCAGGGCTCCGAGCTGGGTTCCCAGCACGACCCAACGGGCACCCCGGCGGTGAGCCCGAGGCCCGGCCGTCCGCGCACGCAAGCAAGGATATAGGAGGCTGGCCTTCAGACGGGTGTCCTCCTCGCCGGCCTTCCGGAGCTCAGCTTCGAGCTGCTGCAACTCGACGCCCCCCCGGTGCGCCCGCTCCTTCGCATCCAGAAGGCTCTGGGCCACTTCTTCTTCTGCGGCCAGGATCTCTACGGGGCGGGGCGGGAGAGAGAAGGCTGAGACCCTTCGAGGAGGTCTCTCCAGGGTCTGGCCTTGCCCCAGAAGAGCCCGAGGCCTCCACCGCGATCGTCCTCACTTCCCCGTCTACAGCTCCCCAACCCATCGGTCCTATTTCCAAAAGCCCACGTTCTGGTGGTCCACCGAGACCTTGCAAAAGTGCTTCCATTTCACCAAAACACATGTGGAGCCTCCACAAAACCCCACAAAGGAACGAATGAGTGAAAGCATCTTCTTCTTCCTTGACAGCCTCCTTTCTTCCTGCTCTTCAACCCACCTTGTACTTTTCTCTCCCCTCTGGCCACAAAGACACCTCACCATTCTGCAAACACGCCCATTTTTCACAGGCCCGGCCTCCACCGGCCCGTCCTCTCTGAGATGCCCTTATGCTCCCACCCTTCGGGCGCTCGGAGACCCAGCCTTCGAGACCTGCTGGGTAATACACAACCGGGGCAGCTGGACACTCTGCTCTCCCTCCCAGGGCGCGGCCACGCCTCCACCACGGCCCGGCGGCACTGAATTGTTCATTCCTCCTCCTCCTCCTCCTCCTCGCTCGAACCGGGGACTGCGTCTTACACTCCCCGTATATCGCCAGCGCCTAATCAGAATAAACATGCTTTGACCAAAACATCCAGAAAGATCAAAAACACCCTAGCAAGGTTACCGTGTTCCTTCCCATAGAGCTGGAGGAACCTGCCGACTCAGGGAAGGCACAGATGGAAACACTTCCCAAAAGGCAGGCGTTTAAGTGTTTACAAACTTACATTGAGTTAATTTTTAATCAAGGTATTACACGTATATGGCTGTGAAAATTTAAACACACACAGGGCCCCCCCTCCCCAAGCCTCCCGACGCCTCTGAAGCAGCCACTTCCAAATCATCACTGTTTTCTCTGGCATTGACGTTCGTGTTTCTAAATAATTTGCTTATGCTGCTATTTCTTGATTTGTCTGTTTTAAACAGTGCCTGCTGATTTCCTGTTAGGATAGCCGAGGGTCTGGCTTTCTTCTGCAGCCTTCCTGCCCCTTCTCCCCTCACCCTCCCCACAGACAACCTTGTTTCCTTGGATTCTTCCCTGGGAGTGCCCTCTTCCCCGGGGGCACTGTCACACAGTACCATTACCTGAGCGTGTGCTGAGTGCTGCAGGATAGCCCTGGAGCCCCTGTTCAGTATGTTCTCAAAACCCTCTGAGGGAGGTGGCTTAACCCCTGCCCCCATGGAGAGATGAAGGACAGAAGCCTGAAGATATTAAAGTGACTTGTCCACAGGCACGTAGCTCTGAAGCCTGGATCTGAACTGGAGCCCTTTAACTCAAAGTCCCGGCTCCCTGGAACACGGACTCTTGTCTCCCTGGCCCCAAATCCATTCATTCTGCTGAAGCCCACGCAGGCAGGGTAATAATGATCTTCTCCCCAAACCAATCAATGGAGGGGGAGTGAATGGAGTGGGGAGGAGAGAGAGGAGGAGGAGAGAAGGAGAAGACTCTGGCTGGGGCATCCATCACACTTAGAACAACCTCCAAACTCCCGGGGTTGGGGGGCGTTCACTGCCTACAGGGTCTGGCTACAGCTCATCTTCCACTTTCTCCTGGGTGTCCAAGTTCACTCCTACCTGGCGACCTTTGCCTTTGCAGTTACCTCTGCCAGGAACACTCTCCCCCCTACCCCCAAGCCATCCCCTGCCTAGCTCCTAGATCATTTCAGTCCCAAGCCAGACAGCACGGCCACATAAAACATAACTGTAAAAAGACTTTAAAAAAAAAAAAAAAAAAAGAAAAGAAAAACAAAAACCTGGCACCAAAACCACTATGGAAAACTGGATGAGTCTCTCAAAAAACGAAATATCAAACTGCCATGTGATCTAGCATGGGAAATACAAAATAGAAAAATACACAAAGAAAATACAAATTTTCTGGGAAAATACAAAAACTGGAAGCAGGGACCCAAAGAGGTATTTGTACACCCATGTTCATGTGTTCATGGTGGCATTAGTTACAACAGCCAGACCCTGTTCATGGTGGCATTAGTTACAACAGCCAGGGTCTGGAAGCAACCCAAGTGTCCATCAGTGGAGGAATGGACAAAAAAATGAGGTATGTCCGGACTATGGAATTATTCATCCCTAAAAAGGAAGGAAATTCGGGGCACCTGGGTGGCTCAATTGGTTGAGCGTCCGACTTTGGCTCAGGTCACGATCTCAATGTCCGTGAGTTTGAGCCCTGCATCGTTTGAGCCCTGCATCGGGCTGGCTGCTGTCCGTGCGGAGCAGAGCGAGCTTTGGATCCTCTGTCGCCCCCTCTCTGCCCCTCCCCAACTTGCACTCCCTCCAATTTATTTAATCCTCACCATAGCCCTGGATCCCTCCCAAACCTCCTTGGATTTCCGCTAAAATATCATCTTTTCAGAAAGTTTTCGCTGACTCATCCCAAAGCATCACCCCTCCCTCGTATACAACCTAGTTTCCTAGCCCACCATCTCCTGACATATCTATTTTTCTTTCTTTCTTTTTAAAAAATGTTTATTTATTTTTGAGTGGGAGAGGTGGGGCGGGGACAGGGGGCCAGAGGATCCAAAGGGGTTCTGCACTGACAGCGGAGAGCCCGATGGGGGGCTCGAACTCACGACCAGGGCCAACTGAGCCGAAGTCAGATGCCAAACCAAATGAGCCACCCAGGTGCCCCTCCATTTTTCTTGTTCATCGCCTGACCACCCCACCACTAGCATACCAACCCTTTAAGGGATTGTCTGTTCTGTTCTCTGCTTCCAACCCGGGGCTGGCACTATGCCTGGCACACAGCAGGTGCTCAGTAAAACAGCTGAACCTCAGTAAGTGGGGATGCTGGGATTAAAGCCCAGCGCTTTGACTCCGGAGCCCCAGTTCGAACCTTGAGTCCCCCAGCTCCTGCTCGTGGACCGCTCGGAATTTGCCAGTTCCTGCCAGCTCCTATATTCACCACTAACTCTCTGGGAGGTGGCTGCCATCCTGAAGTCCATTTCACGGGTGGGGAAACTGAGGCCCAGAGCGGGCAGCGCCCAAGGGAGAAGAGGGGAGGGATGGGGGCGCCCAGGAGGGAGGGTTTCGTCAAGGCGGACCTCCCGCCCCCTCCCATCACACGAGCCCGGGTCCCGGCCGCCCCCGGCCCCAGCCCTGACCTCGCAGCCGTTGTTCGGCGCTGTCTTGCGTCTCCAGCAGCCGTTCCACCACCTGCTCATGGCGCCCCAGCAGCCGCCGTTGCTGCGCCTCCGCGCGGTTGGCGCCCAACAGGCTCAGCAGCCCCTGGCTCACCTCCTCCATGTCGCGGAAGGCCGCCATGACTACGCCAGGACCAATCCCGCGCAAATTTAACTGCCCTCATTGCCCGCCCCGTCCCCGGAGAGCCCTGTTCCCATTAGCTTGATCTTACGTCAGTCATCAGAGAATGGGTGGGACTTAGCTTCAGGTCTGGCCCAGTGCGCCTGCGCCAGCTCCTCCGTCCGTCTCAGACAATGGCCAATGGGCCGCAGGGAGCGGGGGTGTGTGCCTGCGGGAGTTCTGCGTGTTGCGCCTGCGCAGGTCGGAAAGCGCCTGGCTGATAATGAAGCTGTTTATGAGTCCTTAGCTGCAGAGACCGTACTGCAGCCAGGGCGGGGTTCTAGGGGCGAAGCGGTGGACTGCGTTTCGTTCTATAGTGCGTGCGTGGGATACTCACAATAAACATAATAAATAAGTAAATTTCCTGAGAGGCTACATAGCAAAATGGAGCCTGCAACTAGATTTATCGGATTCGAATCCCACTTACTAGCTTTGTTACCTTGGGCAAATGACTTCATCTCTTTGTGCCTCAGTTTCCTTCTCAGGAAGATGAGGGTCACGATAGTGCCCACTTAAGAGTTGGCGCGAGGAATAAGTGAGGACGGTGCCTGGTATTCAGTAAGCAGTATATTAAGGCGTTAAATAAAACATACGTAGAACACTAGCAGGTAAGGCATTTAGCCTAACTGGGACCAAACACAGCCTAACTGGGACCAACACCATACTGTGTGAAGGGTTAGGGTAGAGAAAAGACAAGCTGCACATTTATGTGGCAAGTTCCTCAAACTGAGGTAAAGAAATCAATTCAACAGGTCATGACCAGCATTTTCTACAAAATACAATGGGGGAAAAAATCTGTGCACTGTGTACTGAAAGTTAACTATTGTTTTGGGAAACTCCAAAATTCGCATTTGTGCACTGGGCGTGGCAGATTATATTTGCAAAAAATGGCTACAGAAATAGTTCCAACCTTGCCACTCCCCGTCAAGAGGCAGACTCCCATCCTCCTCCTTTTGAACCTCAGCAGGACTTTGTGCAACAAATAAAATGTGGCAGAAAGGACACTGTGTGAATTACTACAAGCCTTGATCAGAAACTAGGATACGGTCTCTGCCTGGGGCTAGCTTGTACTCTCTTTTGCTCTCTCTTAATTTTGGAATACTTTCTCAGAGCCCAGCTGCTGTGTTGTGAGGAAGCCGAGGTGAGTCTCACAGATAAGGTCACAGCAGAAGACAGAATCCAACCATCAGACAGGTGAGTGAGGGAACATTGAAATCATTCCAGTCCGCAGCCTCCCAGCCATCCCAGCTGACACCGAGAGGGGCAGGGTCCTGCGGAAACCAAAGATCTGTGAGCAAGATCAACGCCATTGTTGGGGCACCTGGGTGGCTTCGTCTGTAAAGCGTCCCACTTTGCCCCAGGTCATGATCTCAAGGTTCGTGAGTTCAAACCCCATGTCAGGCTTTGCGCTGACAGTGCAGAGCCTGCTTAGGATTCTCTCTCTCTCTCCCTCTCTCTCTCTCTGCCTCTCCCCCACTTGTGTGCTCTCTCTCAGAGTGAATAAACTTGAAAAAACAAAAAAGATCAATGCCATTGTTTAAAGGCAGTAAATTTGAGAATTATATGTTACGTAGCCATAACACCTGGATCACTGGGTCACATGTGAAATTTCTGTCTTTATGGAGGTCACACAAAAGATGTCAGAGGCCACTGATCTAATAGCAAGACCGCACCGTAAGCAAGGAAATGAATGAACGGGGTCACTTTAGATACGAACAGGTGCTTTGAAGGCACTCAAACAGGGTCCGGGATGGCGTCACTAGGGTTTGAGGTGGGGAAGGAAGTGACTTCAGGTCAGGTGGTCAGGGACGGACTCCCTGGGCAGGGGCCATATGAACCATGAACCAGGATCTGAGTGATGAAAAGCTGTTGGGAAACCAGCGTCAGGCAGAAGAAAGAATATGCAAAGGGCAGGGTAGTGGGGAAATTTTTAATTTGTTTAAGGAATAGTGAGGAGGTCCAAGTGGCTGGAGAAGAGTAGGAAGAGGGTTTCGGGGGGCCCTGAAACTCTATTCAGGTGTAACAGGAAGCATTAAGTAGGATTTGCCAACGGGCTGCAGGTTATAAGGAAATTTATTTCTATCTGCCATTTCCTTCTGCCTTTGTTTCCCACATCAGTGCTAGTGGCCAAGAGGGGAAGGGACAGGCACGGAAGTGAGGGGCTCCATGAAGCGAAAGGTTTAGGGGAGTTCTCAGCAGCTGGGGAAAGGCCCCGTGGAACTATCGAAAAGATGGGCGCTTGGCTGTGAGTCTGTAGAGATGTTTAGGCTGGGAATAAAAGCCAGTTGCCAGGATGCAGCCGAGAGTAGATGATACCACCCTGGAACAGAATAATGAGGAGGAGGGTCCAAGGACCAAGCTCGGAGACCCTCCAACTGTAGAAATTACAGAAAAGAGGGGGAAGCCAGGAAAACAGAGAAGGCACAGCCAGGGAGTTAGGAGAGAAGCTACCACAGAGCAGTCAGGTCCCCAACCACAGGCCTGGGGCCACCTTCCTCCTCAGAGCTTACTTTCATGAAATGGTTTTTGCAAAGCAACCCCCCCTCCCCCTCAAGGGCTGTTTTTATATTTTTACAGTGGTCCGGCTGGGGACACCCTTCGGACGAATATATTTATGTAGTCTCGCCCAGGTCACAGATCCCTTTGAAATCAGACAAAAGCAAGGAGACAGGCTCTTCCTCGAGAAACACACCCAACATCCATGCGCTTTTTGGATTTTGTGCATATTTTGGGTTTGGGACCCCAGAAGGCCAGCCCCAGGTTTTTAGGTGAGGAATCTAACTGCCCAGCCTGTCTCGTGGAGTCGCTAACAGATGTAGAAATGAGGACACTCTTGCAGAACTATCAGTGCGTGTGGGCATGGAGCTGGGTCCCCTGGGTCCCCAGAGACAGCAATGGTGGCCAGCGATGCTCACTCTTCCCTTGGCTGAGCATTCGTGCTAAGATTGGGGACAGGGGCTCGGGTGCTCTGAGCCTACAGGTGGTGAATTACTTAACAACGCAGAGTGAAATAAAGAGAAGACGTCAGGGCTTCCGTAGATTACCCATGACCTTGGCAAGCTCTTACCCTTTTCTAAACCCTGGGCTAAGGATAGCTCTCTCAGCTGGGGTGGGATGAGAGAGTTCCCCTCTGGAGAACTGAGGAGTAAGAGACCTTTAGCTCAGAAACATACAACGTCGTGTAAATTTCTGGGACTTGCAAAACCTTCTGAAAGCCACCCATGATCTCCTGGTGGAACAGTCTAGAGGAAAAACAGAGGAAGAAGTGTAAGGAGAGCACTTGGGAGGAGTGAGGGGAGGGACCCAGGGATGGGCAGGGAGGGTGCCCCACCTCGTTTTGTTGCTGGTGACACAGGGATATTGTTTGCCAAAAACCATAAAGCCGTACGCTTTTTTTTTTTTTTAATTTATTTATTTGTTTTGAGAGATACAGAGACAGTGCCAGCAGGGGAGGGGCAGAGAGAGAGGGAGAGAGTGGGAGAATCCCAAGCAGACGCGGGGCTCGAACTCACAAAACTGAGATCATGACGTGAGCTGAAACCAAGAGTCAGACGCTCAACAGACCGAGCCACTCGGGTGCCCCAATTTTTTTTCAAGGGGGATTTTGTTGATCTTAAATTTGTTCATTTATTTTGAGAGAACACGAGCAGGGGAGGGGCAGAGAGAGAGGGAGCAAGAATCCAAACTAGGCTCCACACTGCCAACACCTAGCCTGATGTGGGGCTCAAACTCTCAAACCCCAGAGATCCTGACCTGAGCCAAAGTCAGACGCTTAACCGACAGAGCCTCCCAGGCGCCCCAAGCTATACATTTTTGTACACGATTTGGTCACGAAATGTACGTACACGATACCTCGATAAAAAATCAAACGGCAAAACAAAAACTTAAAGATCCAACCTATTAGAAAAAGGTTTGGCAGGAGATAACCCCAAAGTGTTGACCGCAACAGGTATTTCAACCGAGGGGGACCGTGGCACCTTCCACCGTGCGAAACATTTCTGTAGTTTTAGAATTTTGCCTTTTACAATTACTATGGATTGTTTTGCCACAAGGAAAACAATGAGTAAAGATTTTTTCTGAAGTCTTCACGGTGGGTGTCCATTAAAACTTCTTGTAACAGTGGCAATGCATTGGATTTCTGCAGCTCAATACAATGGCCGCCAGACGCTTGTGGCTATTGGGCACAGATTTACTATAACTCATTTATATTTCAATGGAAATAGACACATGCAGACACATTTATGTTTAAATGGAAATAGGGGCGCCTGGGTGGCTCGGTGGGTTAAGGGTCCGATGGTTGATTTCCGTTCAGGTCATGATCTCACAGTTCATAGGTTCAAGCTCTACATCAAGCTCTGCGCTGACAGTGTGGAGCCTGCTTGGGATTCCTTCTCTCTCTCCCTCTCTCTGCCCCTCCCCTGCTTGCTCTCTGTCTCAAAATAAAAAAAAATAAAAAAACTTTAAATAAATAAATGGAAATAGCCACTTGGGACAGTGCCTGTGTAGTGCAAAGAAAAGGGAATTTACCGTGACTTTCCTGTTGCCTTGAACACTAAAATGAACCCCTTTCTTTCTTTTTATGTTTATTTTTTGAGACAGAGAGAAACAGAGCATGAGTGGGGGTGGGGCAGAGAGAGGAAGGCACAGAATCTGAAGCAGGCTCCAGGCTCTGAGCTGTCAGCACAGAGCCCAACACGGGGCTCGAACCCACAAACCGTGAGGTCACGACCTGAGCCGAAGTCGGATGCTTAACCAACTGGGCCACCCAGGCGCCCCTATTACTTATTTATTTTTAAATATTTAAATGTTTCTTTTTTTTTTGAGAGAGAGAAAGCACGATTGGGGAAGGGGCAGAGAGAGAGGGAGACAGAGGGTCTCAAGCAGGCTCTCCACTGACAGCACAGAGCCCGATGTGGGGCTTGATCTCACCAACCTTTGAGATCATGACCTGAGCTGAAGTCAGACGCTTAACTGAGCCACCCAGGTGCCCCTCTTATTTATTTGAGAGAGAGCACAAGCAGGGGAGAAGGGTAGAGGGAGAGGATCATAAGTAGGCACCACGCTTAGCGCAGAGCCCGACTCAAGGCTCAAACTCTCAAACTGTGAGATCGTGACCTGAGCCGAAACCAAGAGTCAGATGCTCAACCAACTGAGCCACCCAGGTGCCCCTAAAAAGCGATCTATTTTAAA
This sequence comes from Panthera leo, assembly GCF_018350215.1. Classification (NCBI taxonomy): domain Eukaryota; kingdom Metazoa; phylum Chordata; class Mammalia; order Carnivora; family Felidae; genus Panthera; species Panthera leo. Next base: position 8,411,076 of record NC_056680.1, read on the forward strand.
GCTTAAAGAGGATTCCCTGGGAATGCAAGCTGGTGCAGCCACTCTGGAAAACAGTCTGGAGGTTCCTCAAAAAACTAAAAATAGAACTACCCTATGACCCAGCCATTGCGCTACGAGGCATTTATCCACGAGATACAGGTGTGCTTGTTTCGAAGGGACACATGGCATCCTAATGTTTACAGCAGCACTATCAACAATAGCCCAAGTATGGAAAGAGCCCAAATGTCCATCGATGGATGAATAGATAAAGATGTGGTATATATGTGCAATGGAATATTACTCGGCAACCAAAAAGAATGAAATCTTGCCATTTGCCACTACGTGGATGGAACCGGAGGGTATTATGCTAAGTGAAATTAGTCAGAGAAAGACAAAAATCATATGACTTCACTCCTATGAGGACTTTAAGAGACAAAACAGTTGAACATAAGGGAAGGGAAACAAAAATAAGATAAAAACGGAGGGGGACAAAACAGAAGAGACTCATAAATACGGAGAACAAACTGAGGGTGACGGGAGGGTTTGTGGGAGGGGGATGGGATAAATGGGTCAGGGGCACTAAGGAATCTACTCCTGAAATCATTGTCGCACTAGATGCTAACTAATTTGGATGTAAATTAAAAAAATAAGAAATAAAATTAAAAAAAAAAAAAAAACTTAAAGAGGAATGCAGTGAACCAAAGACCAGACACTGATGCGTGGATATTATCATAAAGTAGCTTTATTAAATTCCTTTACCTTCTAAAAAACGATTATAAAAAGGAATACTTCATTTAAGTGTAATACTGTCTTTATGGACGTACCGTGGTCGGGAAGTGAAGTTAAAGGTCATGAATACACGTGACAGGAGAACAGGGACAGAGGCGGGATGTCCCTGTAGCCTAGCATACCAAGCCCAATGGGTATGGGGAGAGGGGAGAAGGGAAAGCAGGGATAAATATGGACTTATCTGGGGAGCGGCGTCGATGAGCTGCTTCTAGGAGCTTCGCTTGACCATACCGCTGGCTCCGGGGCCAGACGCGCAGGTACACAACTTGTGTCCCGCTTCTCAAAGCTGCCCAAAGTTGTGGCCTTCTGTCAGACACCAGCAGTTGTCCCCAGTAGGCTTTGGTTTTGTTTTCTCTCCAGTTGGCACACACACGCACACGCACACACGCAAACACGCACACGCACACACGCACAATCTAGGGTGTCTCCTTCAACCATCCAAACTCTTTTGTCTTAGGTACCTCCCTTCAGTCAAAATCAAAGCAAGCCAGACTCCATCAAGCCAAGAAACCTACTTTTCTGTAGGTGAGAAGCCAGCGCTTTGCTTTACCGAATGACCACGAGCGAGCGCTCATGGGCCGAGCGGACAGAACCGGACAAGAGAGGACAGGACACCTATCAGCCAGGGATCTTACTCCCTGTCATGAGGCACTTAAACTTCTCAAGGCTCGGAACCCCTCCCCCCCCCGCCTTTTATTGTTGTTGTTGTTGTTCACAAAAGGAAGGAACTGGAAAGAAAACTATGTGGAGATTCTGAGGACAACACAGGCCATGAAGGAAACTGCGTGTGTCTGGCGAGCCCTATTTCCAGCAGGCTCTGTTCCAGGCAGCTCCGGAAAGCCTATAGGTTGTTGGGGGAAAAAAAAAAAACAACAACCCCCCCCCCCCCCCCCCCCCCCCCCCCCCCCCCCCCCCCCCGCCGCTGGCCCTTGTTTGGTTTTCGGCAAAGCCCTGTCTCTTTAAGTTTGCACTGGGAGCCCTCAGGGGGGCAGCCAACTTTTAATTGTGTGCACATGGGGTTTCTGGAGCTTGCCCTGTGTGCTGCCAGCAAGTACATGTCCTGTTTTGTCTTTTTGTCTTTTTTTTCCCCCTTTGCGGGGAGAAATTGTGGAGTCTGGGGAGGATGAGGACGGCCCGCTACCAGGGTTCTAAGCCCGGGGACTCAAACAGCTGCTCTGGGAACCGGATTCATTTCCTGAGTCCCCAGGTCTGAAGGATTTTCTAGGAAAATTAATATTTGCCAGGGCCTCCACGCGTGGAGGGGACGGATTTCTGGGTGATCTCTCGATGTCTCGGCTGCGGGGTCCTGAGCCGCCCCGCCGCCGCCCCCCCCCCCCCCCCCCACTTGACTGAGGGTGACACAGGCAGTGGCAGCGAGACAGCAGAACAAAAAGGACTGAGCTCCCTGCCCTGGGTGACAAGGACAGAATCTGTTTTGCGAAGAGACCAGAAGACAGTTCCCCCCACCCAAGAAAGCTGTCTGGGGAGGGCAGGGCGGGGGGAAGGGGGTAGTGGACAAAACACTATTATATACCAGACAATTAAATGTGGGGCGTGCGAGGGGGGCGTTAAGCCACTCCGGACGTGACCCGTGCGTAACAACATTCAGGATTAAAATGAAACTATGCGATTCCAGTGACTTTCAGATCTGGCAACAAGTAATACGATTCCCGCCCCCCCCCCCCCCCCCAATGATTCAAAAATACAGTATTTTTCCCTTTCGCCCTCCTCCGTCCGTAATTGTCAGTTGATTGTTCTCAACGTTCTTCATAAACCCACGCCCCGGCCTCGGCCGCTGGCGCCAATTTATGTAAGAATTTAGCTCCGGTCTGCACCGCGGCTGCTTTGAACTGGTGTACCAGGAAAAACCCGCTATAAAGCTGGAGTCATGTTGCTGTTGGGGGCTCCTCCTGGGAAGCAGAAGAAAATCCCACTTGCCTTTGTGACTCGGGCCTCGGTGGGTATGGGGGGGGTGCTGGCGAGGGAGAAGGGAGCAGACGAGGGAGGAGGGACGGTTCGCTCTGGGGCTGGCTGGCCCTCCCCCCGGGCCTCCCTCCCGGCTACTCTTCGGCAGAGGATGACGCAGGACTTTCGTCATCTGACATCGGGGCAAACTGAAACAAGAAGCAGAATTCCTTTTGTTTGGCATCGTTTCGGATGCCTACAAGGCGCCAACTTTGTTGGCTGGCCCTGTGGCTGAGATGAGCGGACAAGGGGAGACTTGGTCCCTTGGCCTCAAGGAGGTGACGTTCAGAGAAGCACACGAATGCAGAGGAGGATTTTCATCACAGATAAGGGGTGGAGGGGAATGAAAGTAGAGAGCAGGCAGGCAGGGACGGGGACTTGCAGGGCGCAGTGATGTGGAGCACTCCGGCACAGGAAACCGCAAATGCAAAGGCCCTGAGGCAGGAGCAGCGGCTACTGGCCAAGCAGACTGAGCAAAGAGGGAGAGGAAGGAGAGTGGGGCGTGGTGAGGGTAGTCACGCAGGGCTTGGTGGGCTTTGGGGATGACTTTGGCCTTTTCTCCAAGTAGGGTGACAGCCACAGAGGGCTGTACCCTCACTTGGGTGTTCACGGTGACCTCCGGCTGCTGTGGGGAGAACAGACTGGAGGTGGCAGTGAGGGCGGGAGCCGGGGCACCAGGGTGGAAGCCAGTGGCAGTGGTCCAGATGGATGGTGGTGGATGACTGGGGCTTGTCCCCCAGGGGTCCCTGGGAGCAGGACCGCACATCACCCAACAGGACATCGCCTGCTCCTATCATCCCCATCTTCCAGGTGAGGAAACTGAGGCCCAGAGCTCTTCCCCAGGTGACGCCCTGAGCGCCACAATGGAGTCCCAGGTGTCCTGACACCCTGGGGAATGAAGCTGGAAAAGCCTAGAGTCTCAGGGAGAATCTGGAAGTCACGTGGGAGACAGATGGCTGTTTGGGGGATCACTGCGCTCAACAGCCACCGTGCCACCCTCGAACCGGGCCCCAGACACGCCTCAGGGAGGCCAAGTGTGAGGCAGGAGTGAGGAGGAGGGAGCGGTGAGTGTCCCGCCCAAGGTCTGGAGTCAGAGGGACTCCAGGGCCTCCACCCCTTCTGATCTGTGAGACCTTGGGCCAGGGATGTAACCATGCTAAGCCTCAGCTTCCCCACCTGAAAAATGGAAATAATAACTACTTTATGCAGCAGAATCAGGCTATTGTGGAGGGTTCAAGAAATCATGCCTGAGAGGCATTCAGAGGACAGACCATCAGACTGGAGAGCTCGTCTCTTCCATCAGACACTCACGCTACACTAAGTATCAAAATTATCTTCCTGTTAGGCTTTCAGAGAGTGTGTTGCTAACAGGCATGATTTCTTAAAAACCCTGGCTCGTGTGGTCACATAAGGAAAATGCCAAGTTAGACCCCAATTGGGTTTCTTTACAGTGAGACATCTCAAGGCCTTTGATACACTGACACGCTTCAAATAAAAACCAAAGTCCTCACCGTGGCCCACAAGGTCCTGCGTGATCTCTGGTGTCCCCTCCCTGCTCTCCCCGCCTCCCACTGAGGCCCTCGATGCTCCTCAAACACACCAGGCATGCTCCCGCCTCAGGGCCTTTGCACGGGCTGTTCCATCTGCCTGGACAGCCACACGACTCGCTCCTTCACTTCCTCAATAGCTCCCCATCTCTCAATGCCCCTCTAACCTTGTTTTAGATTTCTCTCCGGCAGTTACCATCACCTGGCTCTGATAGGTCGTCTTGTGTATTGTGTATCTGACTACGACGCCTGCTCTGTGAGGGCAGAAATGGTTTCCTGTTTGGTTCAGGGCTATGACTGCCAGGGCCTAAAGCAGGATGTGTCATGCGATAGGTGCTCTGTATTTCTCGAATGAGTGAATGGGGATTAAGAGCATGCATTTGGCTCGAGACAGATCCAGGTTCGAATGCTGTTACTTGGTCTCCACTGTCCACACCTCATTTCCTCATGGGGGCACCAGGGAGGTTCACCAAGCAGATGACTCTTAAGTCCTTGGCACGGGCCCCATACAGCATCAGCCCTTTGTAACCGCTTGTGCCTTCCCAAAGCCCCCCACCGGCCACAGCGTCCAGGGGTTGGCACTTACCGAGCACTTGATGTTCATGCGGGAGTAGAGCATGGATGCAATTTCACTCTGCCCCGCGTCCAAGGCCACCATCAAAGCTGTGCTCCCATCCTGTAAAGATCCACTGCTATGATGAGGCCCCGAGCTGTGCTCCTGCCCTCCCTGGGGTGCCCCTGGGTGGGGACTCACGCGGTCAGTGAGCGAGATGTCGCAGCTGGGCACAGCCAGCAGGAGCCCCGTGATCTCCTTGTGGCCGTGCTCACAGGCGCACATCAGGGCCGTGGAACCGTCATCATCCTGGACGTTGACGTCTGCTTCACAGGCCAGCAGGGCTTTGACCACATCCACCCGCCCGTGGCTGACCGCCAGCATGAGGGCCGTCTGCCCCGCCTGGGTAGGGCAAGGAATAGGCTTAAGGACCATGTCATCCCGGGCACCCTTGCTCTGGAACCTTCCATGGTTCCCGAGTACTGTGATGTTAACAGGATCTCTACTTGCTGGCCTCCTTCTAGATCTCAAACAATCCCTCCCACCACCGGGCCTTTGCACTGGCCGGTCCCCTCCTCCTCCTGCTGTCTCCTTCTCATCCCTCACATCTCGGCTTAAATGTTTCCTCTCCTGGGAGATGCTATTTGCCTACCCATCCCAAACCCCAACTAAAGCAGGTTCCTAGCTCCTGGGTGTAAATATATGTAAAAATTTATTGAGCTAAGATGTCTATGCTTTTCTGTATGTCAGCTAAGCCTCAGTAAAAATCAAATCAATGTTGGGGTGCCTGGGTGGCTCAGTCAATGAAGCGCCCGACTCTGGCTCAGGTCGTCACCTCACGGTTTGTGAGTTCGAGCCCCGCGTTGGGCTCTGTGCTGACAGCTCGGAGCCTGGAGCCTGCTTCAGATTCTGTGTCTCCCTCTCTCTCTCTGCCCCTCCCCTGCCCGTGCTCTCTCTCTCTCTCAAAAACAAATAAACATTAAAAATTAAAATAAAAAATCCATGTTCATTAGCGGATGAGTAGAAAAAGAAACTGTGGTATACCCATACTAAAGAATATTAGCCTTAGGAAGAAACGGAGTACTGATGCGCACTGCCCCGTGATGAACCTTGGAAATATTATGCTCAGTGAAAGGAGCCAGACGCAAAAGAACACATACTATGCGATTCTATTTATGCAAAATATCCAGAATTGGTAAATCCGTAGAGATAGAAAGCAGACCGGTGGTTTCCAGGAGCAGGGGGAGGGAGATGGGAAGTGACAGCTCACGGTGCAGTGTTTCCTTTGGGGGATGATAAGAATGTTCCGGAAGTAGATAGAGGTGATGGTTGTACAACATTGCGAATGCACTAAACGCCACTGGATTGTGTATTTTAAAAGGGATAGTCTTCTTTTTTTAATGTTTATTTATTTTGGAGAGAGAGAGAGAGAGAGTGTGAGCAGGGGAGGGTCAGAGAGAGAGGGGGACACAGAATCTGAAGCAGGCTCCAGGCTCTGAGCCATCAGCACAGAGCCCGATGTGGGGCTCGAACTCACAAATCGCGAGATCGTGACCTGAGCCGAAGTCAGATGCTTCACTGACTGAGCCACCCAGGTGCGCCCCCCTCTTTTTTTTGAAGTAAACTCTACCCCCAACGTAGGGCTCAAACTCACGACCCCAAGATCAAGTCACATGCTCTGCCCACTGAGTCAGCCAGGCGCCCCTAAAAGGGATAACCTCGTGTGAATTCCACCTCGGGTAAAATAAGTAAACCACGGAAATTTTGTTTTTAAAGAAAAGCTAAATCAATAAAAAAGCAAGCAGGGTCTGCTGTCGTTCTGCCCCACGACAGCGCCCTGTTCCTCTCCTTACTGTATTCAGGCTGTTGCAAATCCCTCCCTTTCTTGCTGTCCCCATGGAGCCCTGGCTACTCCCTCTGCCCAGACACCGGTCCTCACTCCAGTCACCTCCATGCTCTCCCGACTTCTGCTCCCCAACATGCAGCCGAAGGGACGTTTTAAATCAGAAAGCCGGCCGTGCCACTGCTGTGGTTAAATGCCCCCGGTGGCTTTCTGCAGCCCCCGAGTCCAAATCCGCCCCAAGCCTCTGTGCTGCCTGGAACGCTCGCAGTTCCCAGAGCTCCAGGCTGGCTAGGGGGCTTCAGGAGGGCGGGCTCTGTGCCTGCCTGTCCACCATTTAGGTCCCCGGCGCCCAGCAGCCGCCCAATGAATTACCAAGCAGGATGTGGGATGGCGTCGCTTTAAGAAAGGTGGAGGATCCCTCCCACACACCCTGCCCCGTCTCTGCCGCAAGGCCCCGTATCAGAGGCAGCCTGGCAGGCAGGTCGTTAAGGATGGGGTTCTAGACCTAGATCTGGGTTCAAATCCCACCTCCTCTAGTCCGACCTTGAGGAAATGAGCGCTTCTCTGAGCCCCAGTGTCCTTGTCCTGTGGAGGGGGGATTCTCCCCCCTGGGCATGGAATGAGACCAAGTCTAGGCTTGGTGCACAACCAGGACTTAGTGAGAGGGAAGGGCCGCCTGGGTCTGCGGCACTGAGGGGTCTTAATACCTGGCTGGCTTTGGCATTGACATCTCCGAGCCGGAAGAGCTGCAACACGGTCTCGAGGTCATCCTGGGTCTTCAGAGTGGCCAGGGCAGTGAGCATGATGGGGCTGTAGCCAGCGCGGTTCTGCTTGTCCACCTGGCAGACACCTGGCAGGGGCGGGGGGAGTGACAAGGAGGACATGAGCCATCAGACCCCACTGATCCCGGCCAGGGATCAAAACCAGGGGCGGGTCCGTGAGACACAGGCAACACCCCCCCACCCCCCCACAGTCCAGCTGTGCCCCGATTCCTCCCTTTTTCCAGGCCGAGAGCCCCATCCCGCCCCACGGTCTCCCCCCTCCACCGTGCCACCCCATTAGATGAGGGACTTCTAGGAGGGGGACTGCGTCTCCTCCATCAGACGGGCTGGGTGGTGTCTCCTCTACCGGACAGGGAAGACAGCGTCTCCCCCATCAGACCGTGAGACCAGGGTAGCTGCCGGGGCCCCCCTTGCTCGCCCGGGGCCCCCTCGTCCTGCTCCACGGGCTCACCGCTGTCCAGCAGCTGCCGCACCACGGGGAAGTTGGCGTGGGACACGGAGTAGTGTAGAGCGGTGTTGCCATTGCCGTCGGCGATGTTGACCACGTAGTCCAGCAGCCGCGCCGACATGGCCCGGAAGGTGACCAGGTGGCGCCGCACCAGCTCAGGGTGGGCGTCGCTGCGGCAGGCCAGACGCAGCCACTCCTGTAGCACCGTGGTGTAGGCCACTTTCTGGACACGGGGGGCGGGGAGGAGAGGGGTCTGAGGGCGGCGGCGGCCCGCTCCCCACCGCCCCCAGACGGAGTCCCACGATGGGAGGGCGCACGTGGACACCCGCACCCGGACCCAGAGCCTGAAGGACAAGTGGGGACAACCCTCCCCAGGTGAGCCCCCTGGGCTAGAAAGCACGCGCCCCCAGCCGGGACAAGGACCCTAATGGGAAGTACGGACGCTCCGGTCCCAGATGTGCCCCCGAGGAGGGCGTGAGCGTCTCTATCCCGGGTACGTGGTCTTTAGAGGCAGGTACGGACACCCATAAAGAGAAATGCGGCAGCGCCTCCCTTCAAGCCCCCCAAAGAACAGGAACCAGAGGCCAGGAGTGCTAGCAGGGGACCGTCCTCGGCCCCTCCCCCGACCCTGGCCCCTCTTCAAGGCCCGTGACTCGAGTACCAACCCCCACAACCCCCCTAGCTCTCGACTTGGATTCTGGCGTCCCCTTGAAGCAGGTACCGGGAGACCATGCAGATGGGGAGAAGCTGGGGTGGGGGTGGAGGGGCCCCGGGACCCCATCGTACCAGCTCCCGCTCACTGAGGGCATTGGGGTTGTCCAGATACTTTTCCAGGGCCAGGCAGGCTGAGATGAGGTCGGGGCTTAGTTCCATCCTGCCAGGGACAGACAAGAGGGGAGTTTGTCTTGGGAGCACTCACCTCAGCCTCCTAGGTGACCCCAGACATGGGGAGCACGCAGATCCCAAGAGGAAGTCGACAAACAGGCTAAAGTTTATTCCAAGTGGGCAGTGGTGGATAGAAAATCCTCTCCCCAGGGCAGATTTTTCCCCAGTGGAGGGGGGGGGGAGAAAAAAGACACAAACAGGACAGGCAGGTGGCACATCTGTCCCAAAGAGAGTGGGGTGCTTTAGGACAAACTTTGCCTGTCGCTTAAATTCTAACCCCCAACAGCCCAAATGGCCCCTATCAGGCCCTTTATCAAAGCCTGCAGACCTTCAGATGACCGGGAGAAAATGCTTGTTCACTAATTCAGACTAAGGTGTGCATGACCGATGGGAGGTTCCCTCAGAAGGCACGAATGGTGAAATCTGAGGCAGAGGTCACCCACCTTGCCCTGAGTCCCCCCTCCTCCCCCAAGAAAACTGACCGGATCTCCTCCTCTGCATTCGCTCCTGACACCCCCTCCTCCACCAGCACATGCTGAGGCTCCCGAGACGGCTGGCACTCCTCCTGGCTGGTCTTGGCCACCGCTGTCCCCGAGGGCCTGAGCTGGGGGGCTTCGGCCACACTTGGAACCCTCTCCTCTGGTCCCGCGGCCTCGTTCTCTGTGCTCTCGTTGTCTGAGAAGTTCTCTGCTGTGCTGGAGTCCTCCGAGGAGGACTCGTATCTGCGAAGGAAGGATGGGCGGAGTGGGGGAGACATCACAGGACGGAACAGGACGTGGCAGGGGAGGGGCACAGGGCTCTGACTACTGGGCCGCTCTGGGCCTTGGTTTCCCCATCTGTTAAATGGGAATAGTGGCAGTAACAACCTCCCGGGGTCGCAGGGATGTGCCCTACAGCACCTGACCTGGTACACAGTGGGCACTCAACAGACACTAGCTCTGACTGTGATCGTGCTTGGGGTGGGTCAGGGAGAAACACTGCTTGTCACCTTCTACTCCTCGGTACCTCTTCCCCCTTTACCCCTTACACAAGGGCTTCAGACCCTCACCCCTGCAAACAGGACCCAGTTGTGCTACTTGCTGCCTCTGGACAGAGTCTAAACTTCTGGGCCTGGCATTAGAGGCCCCAAATCATCCCTGTCTCTACCACGTCCTATGTGTCTTGCTTTTTTTTTTTTAGTTTAATTTGAAAGAGAGATAGAGAGCAAGCAGGGGAGGGGGCCGAGAGAGAGGGAGACAGAATCCCAAGCAGGCTCTGTGCTGTTGGGGTAGGGCCCAACGGGGGGGGGGGGGGGGGGGGGGGGGGTCTCAAACTCATGAACCGTGAGATCGTGACCCGAGCCCAAGTCAAGAGTCGGATGCTTAGCAACGGAGCCACCCAGGCACCCCACCTCCTGCTTCTCAGGCACAGTCACTGCTTCCTCCCACCTCTGAGCCTTTATCCAGGGTGTGCCCACCCGCAAGAGTGCCTCCCACCCCACTCTTCACTTTGCTAGCACCCTCGGCCCCGCCTTCAGTGACTTCCCCGAGGACATCATACCGCTCTAAGGGTCCCCACCCCCTATCAGGGCTCCAACCGCACAGGTGTGGGAACTGCCCGAGGCCCCAGTGGATTGGGAGCACCATTGGGGCAGGATGCAGAGTCCAGCACTGGAGCAGCGTGGAGCAGCGTGGAGTAGCGTGGAGTAGCGTGGAGTAGCGTGGAGTAGCGTGGAGTAGCGTGGAGCAGCGGTTACAGCACAGGCTCGGAAGCCTGGCCACCGGGCAGACACGCGGTCGCTGTGTGAGCTCCAGCAAGGTATTCGGCCTCCGGGGACCTCAGGGTCCCAGCCGTCTATCCGCCGTGGTTAAAGGAGGGTAAGGGGCCTAGACCAGGGTGCGCTCTCGGACGAACAGGAGGGGAGGAGCTGAGGGAGGGCGGGGGTGTGGGGCGGGCGCTCCTCTCACCCGCCGTTGACCCCCACAAACTGCAGGCTCCTCCGGTGGGCTGGGGGGTCCGCGGGCTCCTCTTTGCGCTTCATGATGGACCGCACGCCAGCCGGGGGCTCGCCTGGGGGGACGGGCGGTGCCTTAAGAATCTCCCGCAGCCAGACCCTGTGCCCTGGGGCCTCCAGTGCCCTGTCCCCAGCGACGGCCACCGTCACTCACCTGCGCCCCCCGCCTCCGCGGACTCGCACGAGGCTGCCTGCCGGGCGGGCTCCGAGTCGGCAGCTTCGCGGGCGAGCGCTCCGCCTGCCTTCTTCTCAGGCTGTGCCAGGGACGAGGCCGCCACCCCTGGGGGCGACGAGGGTGACTCCGCAGGAGCCTGTGGGAGACCTGGAGGGGCAGGGAAAGAGGTGTCACTGAGGATAACAGGGGAATAACGGTGGCCTCCACGGGGTCACACGCCCCGTGGGCTAATGCCGGTGTTGCCTGGTCAAATCCTCCCAGTTCGGGAGATCCGGATCGTCAGAGATGAGGAAACTGAGGCACAGAGGGTTGCCTGAGGTCACCCAGGGAACAAGCGGCAGAATCTGACTCCGACACCGTCCTCTTGCCGGTGCTGGTAGCTGGTCAGGGACACAGAAGATGCTGTCACTCTGCAATCCTGGCTTGTGACCCCCCCCCCCCCCCCCCCCCCCCCCCCGCAGTCTTGGTAGGAACCCGAATCTCCCAGGAACAAGCTGTGTGACCTCAGGTAAGTCACTTAACCTCCCTGCGCCTTGGAAGAATGACATTTCCTCCACCATGGCGCCGTTGTGCAGACTGAAGACAGTAATTTGGGGCGAAGGGGTTTAGAACAACGCCTGTATAGTGCTCGAGGGTCATTTGTTAATCCAAGAGAGTTGTAAACACTATTTCGATAAGATTAAAAAAAAATTTCAATGTTTATTTATCGTTGAGAGAGAGAATTAGTGAGGGAGGAGCAGAGAGAGAGGGAGGCCCAGAATCCGAAGCAGCCTCCAGGCTCCGAGCTGCCAGCACAGAGCCCGATGCAGGGCTCGAACCCACAAACCACGAGATCGTGACCTGAGACGAAGTCGGGTGCTTAACAGACTCAGCCACCCAGGCGCCCTTTAAGTGTTTTATTTATTATTTATTTTCGAGAAAGACCAAGAGGGTGCGAGCAGGGGAGGGACAAAGAGGGAGGGAGAATCTCAAGTAGGCTCTGCACGGTCAGCACAGAACCCGATGTGGGGCTCGAACTCAGGAAACGGGGATCATGGTCTGAGCTGAAACTAAGAGTCAGATGCTTAACTAAGCCACTGGGGCGCCCCAAGATTTATTATCATTTTAATGAAAGCAAGGCTGTGTTATGGATGTCACAGCTCCTTTCTTCTGACCTTTAAGCAGGAAACAGACACTTCAACCATCAGGAAAAAGAAACAATACAGGTCATTAGAAAATAAAAATTAAAACCCCATCTAGACTGATTTTCAGTTCAGGAAGATTAAAATATTCTGGAAATGAGTGATGGAGACAGTTACATACCAGCGTGAGCGTGCTTAGGGCCACTGAACTGGACAGTTGGCTTATTTATTTATTTAAATGCTTATTTATTTATTTTGAGAGGGAGGGAGGCAGAGAGAGAGAAAAGGAGCAGGGGAGGGGCGGAAAAAGAATCCCAAGCAGGCGATCTCATGACCATGAGGTCACCACCTGAGCCAAAATCAAGAGTCTGACCCTTAACCGACTGAGCCACCCAGGTGCCCCTGAACCGGACACTTTAAAATGGGTAAGATGGTAAGTTTTATATTACACATATGTTATCACAATTAAAAAAAAAAAACCAAAACCCACCCAGGTTGGCCAGAGGACAAAGGTGACTCTGTGGGCCCTCAGTCCCAAGGGTGCCCAACTGCCCATCTGGGGGTGGGGGTGGCAGGGAGATCCAGGCCTGGGTCACCAGCCTAGAGCCAAGCAGGAAGAAAAGTGCCACTTTGGGGGTTCGAGGGTGGCTCGGTTGAGTGCCCGACTCCTGATTTCCGCTCAGGTCACAATCCCAGGGTTGTGGGATCAAGCCCCGAGTTGGGCTCCTCACTGAGCATGGAGGCTGCTTGCTTGGGATTCATTCTCTCTCTCTCTCTCTCTCTCTCTCTCTCTTCCTCTGCCCACTCCCCTGTGTGCACACACGCGCGTGCTCTCTCTCTCAAATAAAAAAATAATTAAAATATTAAATTACATTAAATTTAAAAAGTTTTTAATTTTTTTAATGTTTTATTTATTTTTGAGAAAAAAAGAGAGAGAGAGCATGAGCAGGGGAAGGGCAGAGACAGGGAGACACAGAATCCGAAGCAGGCTCCGAGGTGACAGCACAGAGCCCGACATGGGGCTCGAACTCACAAGCCGTGAGATCATGACCTGAGCCAAAGTCGATGCTTAACCGACTGAGCTACCCAGGCACCCCTAAAAATTTTTTAACAAAGTGCCACGCTGAGCATCCCCATCTCACAACCGGCTCAGGTCCCCCCAGGCCAGATGGCTTTCCTGTCACCACTTCCCCAGGTCGTCCCCTTGCTACCACAGGTCATTGGCTCTACAGACCAATTCCTTCTAATTCCCTTTAACAGCTAAAATTTTTTTGGACAGTAACTACCTCCTCAAGTCCCTAACACTCCACTGGATTTAAGAACAGAGAGTAAATAGTCAGCACAAGCAACATGGAGACCCGATGAGACACTCGGCCACAAACGTGTCTGATGGCACCCCAGCCCAGGGTGTGGCCAGGCCAGGCTGATTCCGGAGTCATGGCCTGAACCCCTGTGGGGAACCGAAGCGCACCTCTAGGTTTTTATGTGAATCTCCTGATTTCTTTTTTTAAGCTCTATCAACACATTCATATCAAACAAACAAACACACTACGTGGCGAAGCGGGATGGGTCAGGAGGCAGATGGGTCAGTTCCCAATGTCAATATCTGCCCCAAACTCAGGACTCCTCGTTTAAATACCAGGGAGGGTCGAAAGATCAGGGGAAACAACTTTCTGCTCAGTGAAATGAGCCAGTCACCAGAGCACAGATATTGTATGATTCCATTGATGTGAGGTCCTTAGAGGAGTCACGTTCACAGAGACAGGAAGTAGATGGGGGTGGGGGGGGCAGGGGCTGGGGGAGGGGGTGGGGAGTTAGCGTTCCACGGGGACAGAGTTTCAGTTTGGGAGGATGGAAAGGTTCTGGAGACGGGTGGCGTGGAGGGCTGCACAACAGTGTGAATGAGCTTAATGCCACTGAACTGGACGCTTAAAAATGGGTAAGATGGTAAGTTTCACGTTAAGTGCATTTTACCACAACGTTTTTCAAAGTGTTAAAAAAAAAAAAAAAGGGAAAAAGGAAATAGAGCAGCACCATAGCCCATCTTGCCCCAAGGAGAAAGCAGGTCCTGCTTCCAAAAGCTTGCCTGGCTCCTTCTCGCATGAGGAGTTCAAAGTCAGACGCTGCAATGCTAACGTAACAATAACAATAATAAAACTGATCATATTTATTATTGTTCTTCCACTAAGCAACGGGGCAAAATGATACCACAATTTATATGGAAGAACTGAAACCCATGACCAGCTAAGACAACTTTACAAAAAGGGGCAAAGACGGGGCACCTGGCTGAGGAGAGAGTAATACATTCCAAATGGCCAAACAGCCACAATGGCCCAAACAGCAGGCACTGCTGAGGGAAGAAATGGGCCAACGGAACAGAGGAGAGAAGGCCCTAGCTGCGGGAGCTGGGGTTAAATAAAAGGGGTTTCCGCAAATTAGCCGGGAAGGTGGCCTCTGTGGTGTGATGCTGGGAAAAAAGCAGCTTACTCGACCCAAGAAAAATCAAGCTGGATCCCTACCTCACACCTTAACACATGAACTCTGAAGGATCAATGTAGCTACAGGGAGAAGATATAACAATACCGGAGGCCTCAGAAGGAGAAAGATTCCTTTAAAAATTCCTCAAAGCACGCGGGGCACCTGGGTGGCTCCGTCGGTTAAACATCCCACTTCAGCTCAGGTCGCGATCCCATGGTTCATGAGTTCGAGCCCTGCGTCGGGCTCTGTACTGACAGCTCAGCCTGCTTCAGTTTCTGTGTCTCCCTCTCTCTCTGCCTCTCCCCGGCTGGCACTGTTTCTCTCTCAAAAATAAACAGTAAACTTTAAAAAAACTTTTTTAAAAATACAAAATATTAAAAAAAGAAAAATGTGACGGGTTTAATCCTTCATGAAGATTTCTATCAGATTAAAAAAAACACCACCGTAGACAAAGTTAAATGACAGAAGAATACACACTGTGGGAAGATATTCATAATGCCAAAAATGAGCAAGGGTCATCTTCTAGAACAAGAGTCAATAAACTTTTTCTGTGAGGGGCCAGACAATAAATATTCTCAGTTCCGTGGGCCATAAGGTCTCAATGGGGAAAGCGGCTCTGGACAGTATGTAAACGAATGGGTGTGTCTGTGTTCTGATACATTTGAATTTCATATAATTTTGCTCATGTCTATCTTCTTTTTATATTGTTCAACCATTTAAAAACATAAAAACCAGGGGCACCTGGGTGGCTCACTCGGTTAAGCATCCGACTCTTGATTTCGGCTCAGGTCGTGATCTCAAGGTTCGTGAGTTCAAGCCCCTCACCGGGCTCTGTGCTGACAGTGCGGAGCCTGCTTGGAATTCTCTCTCCCCCCTCTCTCTGCCCTTCCCCCACTGTGTGCATGTGTGCACGAGCACATGCTCTCTCTCTCAAAATAAATAAACATTAAAAATAAGTAAGTAAATAACAACATAAAAACCTTTCTTCGCTTGTGAGCCTATAAAAACAGGCAGCGGGCTGGATTTGGCCCAAAGGCCATAGTTTGCCAACCCCTATTCTGGAATATGCCGGGACCTTCTGAAAACTACCCAAGGAAAAGCGGACAAAGGCTACAAATAAGTGACTCACCAGAGGAATCTTATATTAAACATGTATGGTGATGCCCAATCTCACCAAAAATCAAGGAAATGCACATTAAAACAAGGAGATACCATTCTGCACCAGCGTCGATGTGCAAAAATTAGAGAAAATTCCATCTGGGGAAGTGGGCACCTCAGATCCAAGCGTGGCTGGTGAGAATGGACAGGGAGAGCTTTTCCAGAAAGGATCAGACAAACCTTGGAGTGAAGTTGTGAATTCCCTGTGATTCAGCAACCCCAGGGGCCCACCGAGGGGGTATCGGGTAAGAAAAGTGTCGCACACACCTCGGGCAGACGGCTGTGTGGTCATTCCAAGTGACAAACCAGGTTTATAAACATCAGGGGGGAGAGTTCAAAAATAGTGCACAGAGAGAAAAAAAAAATAAGAAACAGCAAGATTTTTTCTTCTGAAATCACAATACCATTTTAGGAAATTAAACATGCCCAGAGCATATTTTTCAAGGACACTGAAATGTCTAAATAAGCTTCTGGAAGGTGGATTGCAAGGAATGATATTTAATGGGCTGGGGTGTGTGTGTGTGAATGGCATAGGGCAGCAGTTGGCGAACTACGGACTGTGGGCACGATTTTTGCATTTTTAAATGGAAAAACAAAGAAGAATGCTATTTGGGACATGTGAAAATTACACGAAACTGAATATCCTACGACCATGCTTGTTCCTTTATATATTGTCCACGCTTACATGCTTACAAAGGCAGAACGGGGGCACTAAACTCATCAAAATGTATACATTTAAATATGCAACATTTTTTTTTTGTATATTAAGCACATTTCAATAAAGCTTAAAAAAAAAAGAAAGAAAAGAGCAGAATTGAGTCATTGCAACAAAGATCATGTAGCCCATAGAGCCGAAGCTATTTATCTGCCCTCAGCACCGAGGGTGGAAGAAGGTGGAAAAAACATCAAGTAACACAAGAGAGCTGGCATGCACAGACCAGCGGAGATGGTCGCTGTGAGCTGAAAAATTACATTGACTCAGTTTGGGCCTCTTTAAGGCCACAAGACATTTTTAAAAATTTAAATCACTCACCCACCCAGTGTGGGAAGGGAGTGAGGCCACAGGGGAATAAAGCAATTTGGCAACAGACATCACGGTCCTCAAAAATGCTCTTCTGGAAACCTGTCCTGAGAAAACAGAAGACGAAAGGGGTTTCCGCAAAAGGACATCTTTGTGGCATCAATGACAGTAGAGACTGATGTGGCTGTTAAATAAATACTGCATCCCAGGACTTTTTTTTTTTTTTTTTTTTTGGAGAGAGAGAGATTGAGAGAGCGAGAGCGAGCAGGGGAGAGGCAGAGACAGACAGACACACACACACACACACACACACACACACACACACAGAAACCAAAGCAGACTCCAGGCTCTTTGCTGTCAGCACAAAGCTGACACAGGGCTCGAACTCACAAACCGTGAGATCATGACCTGAGCTGAAGTCGGATGAGCCACCCAGGTGCCCTAGGCCAGGAATTTTTAATAACAGGAAGCAATACCCTGGGATAATGTTAAATCAAAGAAACCAAGGGCGGAGTTTAAAACCTGGCTTCCTGAACAGTGGGCAGCCACCCCGTGCCTCAGTTTTCCCCATCTGTAAAATGGGGATTAAAAACACCACCCACCTCATATGGGTGTGCTGGGGACACAGATGAATTAAAATATGAAGAATGTCAAAAAACGCCCTGGCCCATAGGAAGGCTACCTAAAGGCTCTTAAAAATCAAATAATGCAGGGCGCCTGCGTGGCTCAGTTGGTTGTGTCCAACTTCGGCTCAGGTCACCATCTCATGGTTCGTGGGTTCGAGCCCTGTGTCAGGCTCTGTGAAGATCCTGCTTGGGATTCTCTCTCTTGCCTTTCCCCTGCTCTTTCTCTCTCTCAAAAATAAAACAAAAATTAAAAAATAATAAAAATAAAATAATGCGAGACAACAAATTCTATCAGCTCCCTGTTGCCAGACCTAAAAAAAAAAAAAAAAAACCAAAAAAAAAAAACCATATTATCTTCTGCATGAAAAAATTCGGAAGGAACGAAGCAGAAGTGCTAACAACAGCTGGGTCTGGGCGGTGGTGGGTTTATGGGGGTTTTGTTTAGTGTGCCAGATTTTTCTGGACTTTCCCAACTTTCCACAAAGAATATGAATTGCTGTCGCAGGGGTAGGTTTCCAACAAACGCAAAGGAAATTTCAAGGCCTCGGAGACCCCACGCACACACATGCCCTCCTGCCCCTTCTCCCACCGATCTCTCTGGAAGGTGGGGGGGATGGGACTTTGTGAGGTCTCCAGGCCTCTGCCTGCACCACCCACTCTTGCCAGCCTGAGGGGAAGGCAGCTTCTCACCCTCCCCACCCTTCCGCCCCAGGGAGGGAATTCTAGATGGCGGAGAATTTGGGCTCCTCCCTACCTCCTCCCCCAGGGAGTCCTCCCAGACCTACCCATCAAGCTGGCGGACCTAAACACGTGGTCCAAACACTTGTCAAGTCCTGTACTATCTAATTGCATTTTTCATATTGCTCCTCCCCAGTCTACAAGTTCTACTGGGCCCCCCTCTGATGCTTAGGGACCTCTGGACCGCCCATCTCCAGCCTCATCCTACTCCAACATGTTCAAGATCTTTTTAATGTTGTTGTTGTTGTTTTTTTAACATTCATTTATTTTTGAGAGAGAGGGAGCCAGAGTGCAAGCAGAGGGGGGGCGGGCAGAGAGAGAGACACACACACACACAGAATCCCAAGCAGGCTCCAGGCTCCGAGCTGTCAGCACAGAGCCTGATGTGGGGCTCGAACTCATGAACCGTGGGTGAGATCATGACCTGAACCGAAGTCGGACGCTTCCCCGACTGAGCCACCCAGCCAGCCCCCGGCTTGTTCAATATCTTGATGTCCTCAGGCCCCTCCTCGCCTCAGGACCTTAGCGCCTGCTGGGAACACTCTTCTTCCCACCCCGGTGCCACGTGGCTGATCCTTCTCGTTCACATCTTGGTTCGAAGGGCCAACAGCTAAGCCTTGAGCACCTACTATGTACTTGGTGCCACACGGTGATAGGAACTCACACATATAAACCTCACACGGATCTGGTGACACTGGGTTGTCAGGACCCCAGATTTGCACATGAGGCACAGACAGGTCAAATAACTTGCTCCAGGGCACAGAGCTAGGGGGCAGGGAAATCAGAATGGGAACCGAGATCACCACCCCATCTAACTGCTGCCTACCCCAGGCCCGTCTTATTTGCTTCTAACACGTATTCCCTGAAACGGTATTTCACTTTTTTATCACGGGGCTTCACTTGTTTATCGTAGGGGTTCTGTCTGTCTGGTTCACTGCTGCATCCCCGGTGCCTGGAAGAGTCTGGCACAAAGCAAGCATTCAATAAAAGTCTGCTAGAGGAGAAGACGTTGAAATGAACCGGCACACTCCAGTTCTGCCCAAGCAAAGCAGAGACGGGGCTGGCTGCGGCAAGGAGTTAAGTGAGACACAAGGAAGGACTTTTGGGGGCAGCCGCCCGCATAGAGTGGGAACATCACTACGTCTGTGTGTCCTGCAGGCAAGAAGCCCCACGGCTGCCCAAGGTGGCACGTCTGGAATGGAGGTTGCCTCCCAGAAATCCCAAGGCTGAGCCGGGCAGGGCCTTTGGCTGGGGGCCAGAATCAAAGCGCTGGGTGTTTGTGATGGACGCAGAACAGAGAAGTGGTGTCCAGAGCTGGCCAGGAACAACATGGAAAAGCAAGAAAACACAGCTGGGTCCCCACCCTCCAGTTTGCGCCCTCGGGTCCCTCCACGGGGCTCTGACATTCGAGGCTGGGTTGGGGACCTGAGCGGCACCTTCGAGCCCTGCTGTAGGTTCCGGCTGACCTTGGTTTAGGTCTTGGCTCAGCCACTGCCTAGCTGTGTGACACCGGGCAAGTATAGCTTTTTCCCGAGCCTCAGTTTCCCCGGCTATACACAGAATTGGCCTGAAAATTATAAACAAGCGTTGATTGAGTGTTCACTGCGTGCATCAATTCGCAAGAGTCCCTAGAGGTAGGGGACTAGCGTTATGTCACTTTACAGATAAGGAAGCTGAGGCCTCCAGAGGTGAAGTCCCTCACCCAGGGCTACATCAAGAAGTAGAACTTGAACCCAGGTTGCTTGGGATATTAAAGCCCACATTCCATGAATGAAACGCTTACCATAGCACCTGGCATCAGGCTAGCGTTTGATACAGAACAGCTGTCATGATTATGAATCATTCCGACAGCTTCCGCCAGAAACCTAAGGGTGGCAGCGATGGGGCAGCTGCCATTTTGCACAACCCACATCCCCATTCCTGGCATGAGGACTCAGCACTTTCTCCAGGGGACATCCCTTTTGCTCCCTCAGAGGCCGCAGGACTTGGGTGGGGCTCCTCTACCCCCAGCATCTGGGGCTGGGCAGTGAAGGACACAGCGACTGGCACAGCGATGGGCACATGACTGCTGCCAGTCCCTGAGGGGTACCCTTGGGATTTTTTATTAGCACTATTCAGACTGAGAGGTTCCCCTTCCACTGAGATGAAAGGACAGATGCCTGGAGTCGTGGGGCCACCTGCACTCTGCTAAGAAAGAAGGCCCCAAAGTGCACGGAAGAAGAGAGTCAGAGATTCTGGATGATATTTGAGCACCTAGATCCAGCTATGCCTGAAGCTGTCACTAAGTTACACAAACAGTACATTTCCTTTTCATTGCTTAAACTGGTCTGAAGTTGGTTTCTGCCCTTTACCGAATAAATTGGGAGAGCTTTTGGGCCCAGCAAACCAACAGCCTTGGGGACCCTCCCTCAAGTACCTCCTGTCGTCCGGATACTTACAACGTCCTAGCCAGGAACACACGCACTTAACAGATACCCAATTTCTCTGCATGGTTCCCCACAGCACAGAGTCGGCAGCACAACTGTCCCGTTTTTTTTCCAGAGGACGAGACAGAGGCTCTGAGAGCCGGAGTGGTTGGTCTGATGGAAGGCCAGGGCCGGGCCTGGACCCTGGCCTTCACAGGAACAAAGAAGGCCTCTCCGCCATCCTCCCCTGTCTGCCGTGGCTCACCTGCTGGGTCACTGCAGCCGCGCTCCGTGATGCTGATCTTCTTCACCAGGTGAACGTTGCCGGCGGGCGCAGCAGACGTTGGGAACGCGGTCTCTACCAGCTCGTGGCTACGGAACACGGCAGGGCTCTCCACCCCTCCAGACGGTGCCAGGGACCGCAGCCCTGTTCCATAGGGCTCCAGACTCTGGGCCCGCTGGGCGGGGGTTCCGGCAGCCGTGCTGGCCACCACCTCCACCTCCCGCGGCCCCTCTACCACCCGGACAGTGTCCACTCGGATCGGGCTGTCCGGTGGTGGCCTGGCCTGGGGCTGGGGGTCCGCGTGGCGGGCCTGAGCCGCCTGCAGCTCCTGCAGCGCTTTCTTGAGCTGGGTCTCCAGCACCGTGACCTTAGCGGCGAGGGCCGCCTCGCCGTCAGGCACACCCAAGTCCCGCTCTCGGACCCAGGTGCCCACGCTCCTGGTCTCGAGCGTCACTGGATCTTCGGGGGGCTCTGGGAGGTCCAGGCAGAGCTCGCTGCGGCCCCGGGCCCCCGTGGGATGGCCCAGGAATTTCTGGCTCTTGAGCTGCACCGTGAGCTGCCGTTTCTCCTCCTGCAGCACGGATAGCTTCACCTGGAGCACGGGGATCAGCTTCACCTGCTCCTCCAGCTGCCGCAGCTTCCGCAGGGCACCCGCCATCTGTTCCCGCACGTGGGCCAGGTGCCCGGCGCTAGGAGGCACGGGTGTGGACAGTCCTGAGCTCCGTGGCGTCGGGGGTGGCAGCCCCACGCCCACCAATGAGCTGGTGGAGCCTGCTGCGCTGGGGGTCAGGGAGCCCAGGCCGGTGGGCGCAGCTGCCTGGTCCTCCAGGCGGCGTCGGGCATCCAGCAGCGTGCGCTCCACGCGCGGGTTGAAGCCGGCGCGGGTCTCTAGGGCACCGTACTGCGGGTAGAAGCCGCGGCCGCAGTAGGAATAGGCCGAGTGGCGGCTGTCCCCGCTGGCATTAGAGCACAGAGACTCGGTGGAGGTCCACCAGGAGCCAGGACCTCGGGGCAGGGAGCTGAGGCGGGGCCGGCGCTGCACGGCCACGCGCCGAAGCGTGTGGCCTTTCTCGATGTCATCCACATACTTGAGAAAGTCCAGGTCGAGGCGGTAGCCATAGGGCGTCTCCACAGAGTACGGTGGGTCAGGCTCCCTGGCAGGGAAGGCGGGTGGGGAGGCTGGCCCAGGGGTCCCTGGGGTGTGAAGAAAGACCAGGGACTCTGAACACCGCTGTCCCCTCCTCAGGGGGGAGACTCATGTCCCCAGGAGAGTCCAGGTTTATTTGCCCTAGGGACAGGAGCCCACTGGGTGCTTAATAATGACTCCAGTCTCAGGGCAAGGCCCTGTCACTCTCTCCGAAACCTGCAGGGTAGGGCTGTGCCTACTCCCTCCACCCCCCCTCCCCCACAGGGACCCATCTCCCTACTCACACCAGCCCCCTTCCCTGAAAGTCTGTCCCCTCCCCATCAGACCCTCCAGGGTAGAGCCAAACGGTCCTTATTCAGGCCCTTGGGGCAGGGCTGTGTTTTACCCTCAACCACTCCACCCCCACCACCTCCTGCAAGGTTGGGCCTCATCATCTCCCAGACCCCAGGGCAGGGCCCTCTCTTCCTGAGCCCCCTGACCTGGGAAGGGAGCTGGCACGTGCAGGACTTGGGCCATCCTCTGGTCTGCAGAAGCTCCTCAAGAGTCACTTGGGGTCTGTGACTCAGATCACCTGCAGCTTGGGCTGAGGCTTACCTGGGAGGAGGGGTATTGGAGCTTGGAGTCAGGAGGAGTCTGCAGGGGGAGGGGGGGAGGGGGCCACCCCCCCCTCCACAGCTGCCCCCCTCCCAACACTCCCTCTTCCCCAAGTCCCGGACCCTCTCCTAGGAACACACCCGGCCTGGCTGTGGAAAGGGGTGGGGGGCCCCCACGGCCTGGAACAAAGAAACCAAACCTCACAGCCTGCCTGCACATCTGTCCAGCCCCTGGACAGGCTCCAGCTGTTCCCACAGCCCCGCCTCCACAAGGCCCTGGGCCGGGGGGCCCCAAGCCCGACAGGCCCCACCCTTCCTGCACCCCTCCTCTCAGTCCAGGCCAGAAGCTGGCTACAGGGACAGATAGGGGCTGAGATGGGCAGGGGGTTGGGGGACAGGCTTCCTGAGTGCAGGAAAGCCCTCCTGCAAGAATCCAACGACACAGAGACACAGGGGCAGAGGAGAGACGAAGCCGAGGGTAGGGGACCCCAAAGGAGAGCTGGGTCAGGCCAGCCAGGGTAGGGGGGCAGGGAAAGTTAGGGGGAGGCAGTGAGGAGCAAAGCCTTTCCTCTTTATGGAAACAATTTTCTCTAAAAATAAACAGTTTCGCTGCCGGGCTACACGAGAACTTCCTGCCCCCCCAGGATGCGTCCGGCTCAGGGGCGCAGCAGGGATAGAGGGCCGGGTGGTGTCCAGGGAAGTCATGGGGGTTGTGGGGGGGGGGGGCGGGGAGGAAGTAAGACAGGGCGCCTGGAGGCTGCAAAAGGGAGGGACAATCAGAGCCTCTCACTAACTCCCCCCTCAGCCCTGGAGGCCGGCCAGGGCCCTCTTGTCCCCAACACTCAGCCTGAGCTTGGCCAGTCCTTTCTGCCGTCTGACCTCCAGCCACCCTGCTCCAGAGGCCCCAGCCCATCCTACCACCAGGCAGGACACTTTCTGGCCTGTGGGTGCCAGGGCGGTGGGTACCTGGGAGGATGGGCCAGGTGGGGCACTTGCCGGGCATGAAGGCGGGGCTGGGGCTCCGGGGCAGCCGGGCTTGTTCTTGTCTTACACCCTGCTCGTCCCTTGCTTAGTGTCTTGCTTAGTCTCTCCACGCTTCTCTGCCTCTCTCCACGTTCTGTCTCTCTGTGCCTCGCTCCACTTCTCTCTCCGTCTTTCTTCACGTCTTTGTCTTTCAACACCTGGAACACAGTCACCAATTGTATGAAATCTGGGTTTTCACCTGCTTGGAGGCTCACCCCCTACGCACCTGGGAGGTGATCAAAACTCTTTTCTGGACACCTGAGAGAGACTGGTGGCAGGAAGCAGGACTGGAATAGCCTGTGGGGGCCCCTGGAGGTGAAAAGCCGTGGGGCAAATAATAGTAATAACTGTAATAATCACCCCAGCAGCTCATTTGATCACAACGTCCCCATCAGGCACACAGTTATTGATTGCTCTGTTTTGCAAATAAGGAATGGGGGGCGGGGTAGGCACAGAAATGCACAGTGACTTGCCCAGGGTCACCGGAGGGGGAAGTGGCTGGGTCTGGACTCGAACCTAAGCCTGGCAGATTCCCCACTATTGGCCACACCACCCCCACCTCCCAATGCCACATCCCTCTGCCCACTTCCAAGAGAGACTGAGGTCTGAGGGTCTCCAGCCATCGGACCGCCCTCTACGTGCGCGGATGACCACAGGTCGAGAAAGCAGAGCGGGGTGGGCGGGGTGGTGAGGGAGGGTGTCTGTGGCTGAAGCCCCTCTCCCTCTATGGGACCCCTGGGATATAGAGAAGGAAAAGCAGGATAGGAGAGAGATGGAGAGAATGGGAGGCGAGACACTCCAAGAGGGGACAGGTAAGGGGGTGCAGGGTCCCAGGCGGGCCCGAATGTCCGGCGGAGTCTCCTTCCAGCCCCACTCCCAGCCAAACCTGGACGTCTCTGGGGTCTCTCCGACCCAAAGACCCCGGCAGGGGTGACCCCGCCCCGTGCAGGGAGGGGGCGGGGCCTGCGGGGTCCCCGGCTAATGGCAAACAGCTGCCGCTCCCCACACCGGCCCAGCCGCCAGGCCGAGGCCCAGCCCGGCCGGACGCCCGGCCGCCTTCCCGCCGTCTGGGGCCTGGCTCTGCTCGGCCACGGAGGAGGGCGAGGGGGGACACAGTGGGGGTAAAGAGGTAGAGAGGAGGATCGAGATAGGGGAGAGGGGCAGAGGGAAGACAGTGATGCGGGAAAGGGGCAGGACACCTGTAGGAGGATGCGGCCGGGGAAGAGAAGCAGGGACGGGGTCAAAGACGGGGAGGGGACAGAGACGCGGGGGAACGAGACACTCCAAGTACGGAAAGTTTAGACCTAGATGGAGGAGTTGGAGGCAGCGGCTCGTAGAGAACGGCGAGGTCGCGTCCCGGGATTGGGGGTGGGTGGGGTGGGGACCACGCTCGAACCCCGAACCGGACTCGAACCCCGACCCAGCCTCGGGTCCTACTCGCCTCGCGCGCTCCGGCCGCCGCCGTCCCAGCGTCCCGCCGCCCGTGCGTCCTCCGCGCGCCACCGCCCGGCCGCCCGGCCCTCGGCGGTGGCTCCGCCCCCGCCCTGCCCCCTCCGGGCCGGCCCCGCCCCCAGTCGCCTGCAGCCTGGACGGCAGTGGGGGGAAGGGGGAGACAGGAGATGCCGGGAGAACGCGATTGCACCTGGACTGCAGGTGTGTGGGTGCGCGCCCGAGCGAACCGGTGTCGTCCTCTCGCCCCTCCTCCCGGAGTCCCCAGGGCAGGGTCCTCCCCACCGCTGCAGCTGGGCGCCGCGGGGGGCGGGGCTGGCCGGGGCCCAGCTCCGGGAGGGCGCGGGCGCGGGCGGCGGCGGTGGCGGCGGGAGGTCACCCCTCCCCCAGCCGGCCCAAGGCTGGAAGCGGCCCAGCACAGGCCTGGTACAGGGTGGCGTGACGGCCGCGCGGTGGGGAGTGGGGCTGGGTCAGTGCGAGGCTGCACAGCCTCCGGCTAAGCCAGACCTGGCTTAGCAGCCTTTAACGGCAGGCTAAGCAGCCTTTAACTGCTTGGTGCCTCAGTTTCCCCAGCTGTAAAACGGGGTTAAAAATGCTTCCTACCTGATAATGGCATTGAGAAGATTCACTAACCAGGAGGCAGGGGCCTGATGGAGGCCCCTCAGGCAAAAGGGCCCATAAATGGGGCAGTGTCTATCTCGGCGCCCTTTAGGGCAGGGCTGAGTACTCTGCAAGGGTTTCACTAAGTTACTATTATTCCCCATGGGCACGTGACGTTGTTATTTGTGTGTCGACTCCTCTACTAGAATGACAGCTCCACAAGGGCAGGAATCTGCCTGTTTGTCACTGCTGTGCTCCAGGCACCCAGTGAGTTCTCAGAGTCTGTCAAAGATCAGGGTGTGCGGACATGACCCAGCTCCCAGGATCCACATCAAACAGGCTGCTTATGAAAACCATTTTAAATTAGAAAAGGTAAGAAGCATCAGTGCACACAGATGGGAACAGAGGAACAGAGGGCCCAGCCCCGTGTGCAAAATGATCACCCCACAGCCCAGTCAGTGTGCAGTGGGGGAAAGGCACAGACGGTGGAGGCCAGGGTGCCGGTTCTTCTGGGCCTGGCTTCAGGCCTCGCAGGCTCAGAGGTCGGCCTTCCGGAAACTTGCTCTGTTCAAGGAGTTCCTGGGGGAAGAATGAGGTGGGTTAACGCGGCCAGAGGGCTCCCAACTCCCGAGTGCTCATCAGCCTCTCCGTCCTTCTCTAAAGTCACAGATTCTCTCTTGGAATCTACCACCGAAGATAGGAATTGTGCCCATTTTACAGACGTGGAAACGGAGGCTCAGAAAGGCGAAGTCCCACGTCTGGGAGATGACCAGGCCAGGACGTGAAGTGGCTGCCCAGAGCCCGCCCGGCACGCATGCATGTCCACAGAGTTGCACGTTTGTGCAAAGCTGTGAGCGTGCACACTGGCGCGCGCGTGGGTTGACACGCGCCTGTATGACGGCGCCCATCTGTGCCTGCCTCTGCCCTCTCTCCGTGGTCGGGGGCGGGGCCGGGCACCTGAGGCCTGCCGTGGGAGGCGCCAGCAGCTGGGGCAGGCGCTGGGTGAGCAGGGGCTGCAGGGCCTCCCGCAGGCGACAGTAGTTCCGCTCCAGCTCTCGGTGGTACTCCTTCTGGTCTGGCCCTATCAGGGCCTTGTTCTTCCGCAGGGCGTCCTCACACCTGGGAGAGAGATGGCAGGAGATGACGCCCGGGGGGGGGGGGGGGGGGAAGCAAGCCTGGAGGTGGGGGGCAGTCCAGGGGTGGGGCCAGGAGCTACAGTGGGAGTCTGATAGGCGGAGGGCACTCAGAGAGGCGGGAGCTCCATAATGGGCATCGGGGATACAGAGAGGCTGTATGGGGTCAGGAAGGCAGAGCCGTGATGGGGGTGGTGGGGGGCGCGGGGGGCAGGCCTACTTCTTGCAGAAGTCCTTGAAACAGAGCCGCAGCTTGTTATGATGCCTGAAGAGTTTGGGGTCTTCCGGGATCTCCGCCAAAAACACCTGGGCCACCTCCAGGGGCCCCTGCGGGGGGCAGAGGGGCTCATGAGGGTGTCTGCATGGCCCCTGGGGTGCTTCGGGCAGCCTGCAGGCCCCGCTGGCTGTACCTGGTTCACAGTGGGCCCCACGGAGCCCTGCAGCACCATCTGTAGCATCTTGGCGTCGGGCGGGTCCTGCTCGGTGGCGAAGGCCAGCTCCCGTGTCTTCTTCTGCATGTCTTCGATGGCCACCTCCACGGGTGTCAGCACTGTCTGTGGGGGGAGGGGAATGGCAGGCACTGGCTGGGGCCTGAAGAGGTCCTGACCCAAGACGGCCCCCGGGCAGCCTGGACCCCTGCTGGGGGCGGAGAGGGGTTCCCAGAGGCTGTGAAATGAACAGAGTGTGTGGGGACTTCTGCCGGCCTGGATCTGGCGGGGGGGGGTGGGGGGGTGGGGGGGGTGGGGGGTGGGGGTGGTTCTGGTCTCAGCTGCCTGTGTCTGGCTCTGAGGACTCGGGGCGGGTGGTGGGCCAGTCTCAGGCTGGCTGGGTGTGGAAGCAGAGGTTGGAGTCTGAAGACTGGTGTCCGGGCATGGGAGTTTAGGGTCCTCTCACCTCCCCGACCTGGGTGTGGGGGTACTGGGCCTCCCTTGACCTTGGGTCGCCGCACCTGCCCTCCCTGGGGCCCCGCCCACCTCCTCGCGGTGGCACACGCGGATCCGGGTCTTGATGTAGGGGAAGGCGTGGTCTGTGCTGAGCAGAGTCTTGCGCTTGTGCTGCTCTGGCAGGTCCCCGTGCGCGCGCCCGTCAGGCGTGAAGGGCGTGCAGAACAGGAAGGTGCGCAGCCCGTAGTTGCGGTCGAAGTAAGTCACCCGGTCCTTGAGCTCGTAGGTGTCGAAGTGCGGTTCCACGTAAGTGATCTGGATGTAAGCCTGGGACGCAGGGCTCAGGAATGAGGCTCCCACGGCCCCAGTACACACACATCCTCCCTGCAGGACCCCATCCCTGGAGAAAGGGGATTTGGATCTCTTTGGGTCTGGGAGCTTGAAATCTGGGGGGTCCCACATCTCACGTCTCCAGGTTTGTGGCTCTCCCAAGGAAAAGGATTTGGGGTCCCCAAGGGAGATACGCTCTGAAGTTTGCCTCCCTGGATATGGGAGACCCTGGGATGGTCAGGAGTCCTCACCTTCTGTGGGTCAAGCTTGGTCTTGTCCACGGGGTTCGAATCTTTGACAATCTCGACCACGTCCTCCCCAAACCTCTCCGTGTAGAACTCCTGGGGACACGGGGCTGACTTGGGGCCACAGAGGAGCAGCCCCCACTCCGCCCAGGGCAGCCCAATGCCCGTCTACCCCCTACCGCTGGGACGTGCCTCCAGCCGGTGTGAAATCTCAGCCAGCTTCGTGATGGACGGCTCTTTATACACAAACTCCTGCTCGTCCAGGTCGCCGAAGCGGGCACCATAGAAGCCCACACGGAAATACGTCCCGAACACACGCTGCATCTGGAAGAAGGGGAGCTGTGGCCCAGGAGGCCCCTCTGGAGGTCCCCTTGCCCCACATGCAGAAGAGGTGGGCATGGGCAGGGGGAGCCCAAGAACATGAAGTCACAGGCACAGTTGGGGGGACCCTGAGAATATTGGGGCATGGTCCCTGACGACTGCCAGCAGCTCACAGCCTCTTTGTCCCCGACCTTTATCTCCTGCCTCCCCCAAATCTTTGTTCTCATTTAACACAAGCCCCTGGTTCCCGATTATCCTCGCCCAAGCACTTCTTCAGAGTCTGGATCTCAATATGAAATTAGGATTAGGGCTCTGTTGCTAGGGCTCTGTTGAGTACAGCTGTGTCCTCAATGCCTACAGCGCTGGGTATACAGCAGGTGCTTGATAAATGCTTGAGTGGCTGAGGGGATGCATAGCCCTCTGGGACAGAAGCCCTGGCTGCCTTGTTCCAGGTCATCTCCCCCCCCCCCCCATTCCCCACCACCGTATACTATCCTCTACCAGAAAGAAAGGGCGTAGCTCTGTGTTCACTCACCAAGGCCGATCCGGGCAGGGTGGGGCGGGCACAAGGGTATTGGTAGGGAAGGGAGAGACATTGTCATGGGAGAGGTCAGAGGTAAGAGTCCCCAAGCTCCAGGGTCCCAGTCTATGCTGCCCTGTGAGTGCCATTCTTTGGGCAGAGACCAGAGATCTGGGACTTGCCTGTCCCACCCGGCCCCCACCCAGCCCTCCCATCTTGGCTCTGGGTTCCTGCCTTCTTTGGCCAGAAAATTCTCCCCAATCTAAGAGATGCCTAAAAATAGACCCAAGTGGGGGAGAGGCGGGAGAGGGGGAGCACTAAATGGCAATGGGGAGCAGAGATCCTGGGGGAAGCTGGGGAGACAGAGACAGACGGATTCGAAGAGACTGACAGAGAGTGTTGAGCAAGACAGGGAGAGAGAAAGAGACAGGGAAAGGGACCAAGAGACAGAGACAAAGAGAAATACAGAGACAGACAAGGAGGGAGTCAGAGCCCCCCCCCCCTTCCCCCTTACAGGCAGTGACCAAGCTGGCCCTGCCCGAGGGAGGGGTGTCTCTGGAGAGGTCCCAGCTGGGTGAGTCACAGGCTGCCCTCGGGATCTAGGGCAGGGAGGGGGACCTGAGGGACGGAAAGGGGGGGCGGGGGGAAGGGGGGAAGAAGTGGAGGGTGCGTCATCACCTACTGAGCACCAGCCCCTGCGGCCAGGCGGCCATGTTCCTCCAGCACCCCCTGGTGGTCCCTGACCACTGATGACCAGCCATCATGGGGGCCCCAGAGGCAGGTGGCCACTGGGCTGACTCACCTCCCAGCCAGAGCTCTGTCAGAGAGAGAAGGGTCAGAGTCAGCTGAGCCGTGGTGGGGGTGGGAGCTGGGGCCAAGGGCAGGGTCTGGGAGGGCATCCCGACCCACCTGGTGCATGATCTTGGTGAAGGCCTCCTGCAGTTTGCCATGCACGGCAGCCAGCTTCTTGTAGTCTCGGTGGGCTTCCAGGATGGGGATGAGGGTCTTGTAGACCTCGTTCACTGCCTCATAGAGCCCGCCCTAGGGGGTGGGGCACATCAGGATTCCCAGCACCCTCCCTAGTTTTCTCTCCGTGCCTGGAAAAGCCCACCCGCTGTGCTACTACCCGTCCTCCAGGGCTCCGTCTTCTATCACCTCCTCCAGGGAGGCCACCCTGATGGGACACCCCATCCTGGGGGTGTCCCCAGATGGGGGCACCAGTCTTTCCACTTGGCCCCCATAGACCCCTCCGTGCTCTCTATCATGCTTATGATAGACTAGGTGCTGTATACATCTGCACTTTACCCATGTTCCTTCACTGGGGGGAGGAGCCTTTTTTTTTTTTTTTTTTTTAATTTCACAGAGAGAAAACGAAAACTCAGAGACACAACTCCCCAGGGCCAGGACCTGAACACCAGCCCTTCTGGCCTAGTACCCAAGACCTCCACCCCCAGCTGCCTCTTGGCATGTGGTCACCACCACTCCCGAAGTGCCCCTCACCCACAGCCGGTGCCACCATGAAGCTAGCAGAAACCCTGGGAAGTTTCCTGACCAACTGTGGAGAGGTCTGCGTGTACCGTCTGGTTTATTCCCCTGAGGCTTTTGTTTGAGCCTTTAACAAAATGACAATAGTGAAAACCCCACCAGGGGTCTGGCAGCCCAGAAAATAAATCTCACCGGAAAAACCTGACTCCGAATCTGAGCGGGACTCCAGACCTCATCACCAGTTCCCAGAAACGTGGGGACAGAGGAACAAGTAAAGCAACACCATGGGGACACAGCCGGCCTTGTTCAGGCCAGAAAACCCCTTGGAACAGGGGTGCGTGGGTGGTTCAGTCGGTTAAGCGTCCGACCTCAGCTCAGGTCATGATCTCACGGTTCGTGAGTTCAAGCCCCGCGTTGGACTCTATGCTGACAGCTTGGAGCCTGGAGCCTGTTTTGGATTCTGTGTCTCCCTCTGTCTCTGCCCCTCCCAAATTCACACTCTGTCTGTCTGTCCCTCTCTCAATAATAAATAAACATTAAAAAAAATTAAAAAAAAATTAAAAGAAAGAAAATTCCTTGAAACAAAGCTCACATCTCCAACAAATGAAATGCAGGAAAAAGAAACAATTGCTTTCATGCAAGCAAGCAAACTGGGAGAAAACCTTTTTACAACAGTGGGAAATACAATGCCTGAGCCTCAACGTATCAAAGAAAACATGAAAAACCCTTACTGTAAAAATTGGGGAACTGATGCCGTTTTTTGTTTTTGTTTTCTTTCTTTGATTCAAAGAGCCTTAAGAGACTTGTCAGTCACAGCCATTGTGGATCTTATAAATGGATCGTGATTCGAACAAACCAAGTGCAAAAAAAACAAATTGTTTTGAGATCAGGAACATCCAAGCATGGACTGGTATTACAGAATTCCTGTTAATGGGGCACCTGGGTGGTTCAGTTGGTTAAGCATCTGACTGACTCAGGTCATGATCTCATGGTTTGTGAGTTCGAGCCCTGCATCAGGCTCCGTGCTGACAGCTCAGAGCCTGGAGCCTGCTTTGAATTCTGTGTCTCCCTCTCTCTGCCCCTCCAGCACTCACACTCTGTCTCTCTCTTTCAAAAATAAACGTTAAAAATAAATAAATAAATAAATAAATAAATAAACATTAAAAATTTTTTTGAAAAAAAAAAAAAGAAAAGAATTCCCATTAATCTGGTCATGTACAACTTGAGTTGTATACCAGGGTTTCATCAACGAGTCTGCACAGGGAGGTACTTGTGTGTGTGATGGTGTGATGGGGAGGGTTTGTTTAAAGCTGGAACTTCTCCAACTCCAACACACACAGAATCTCTGAGATCTTGTGAGAATGTAGGGTTCAGAGGGTTTGGGGGACCCAGGACTCTGCATTTATAACAAGCCCCCAGGTGATACCCATGCTGCTGGTCCTTGGACTACACTAAGGTTTAAAAACAAGAAAACAAACAAAAAAAACCCTAGCTGAGTAGTTGTGTGGGTTTCATCAAGCAATTTGTGAAAATTCAGATCTTGGGGCGCCTGGGTGGCTCAGTTGGTTAAGCGTCTGACTTCGGCTCAGGTCATGATCTCGCAGTCTGTGAGTTCGAGCCCTGCATCGGGTTCTGTGCTGATGGCTCGGAGCCTGGAGCCTGCTTTGGATTCAGTGTCTCCGTGTCTCTCTCTCTCTCTGCCCCTCCCTTGTTTGCGATCTGTCTCTCTCTCTCTCTCAAAAATAAACATTAAAAAAAATTAAAAAAAAACAAAAAAAAAAAACCCAAAATACTCCATCAAAACCAAAAAAACAAAACAAAAACACTGGAGGCAAAGAGAAGATGAACCAAGAGAGTAAATACTGGTGGTTGTTGGATTTGAGTGCTGGGTATGGGGGCGATGGTCCAATTTTTTTCTTTTAGGTGTGCTTGAAATTTTCTATAATAAAAAAAAAAATTTAATAGCGGCTGAATGTATCGAAGGCTTACTACGTCCAGGCCTCGTGTCAAGGGTTTTACAGGGAGAGTGGCAGGTAACGTGAGCTGGTGAAGGTCCCGGTTGTCCTCTGCAAATCCCCTGCCCAGAAAGGGACCAGGCAGCAGCTTTGCCGTGAGTGTCCGGGAGCAGGCGCTGGGCCCTTCAGCGGATCTGATGGTGCCACCCTGGCCCGAGCCCCAGGTCCCGCGGCCGGCCGCAGGCCTCACCATGGTGAAGTAGGCTGCGGCCTGCTCCAGCAGTCCCACCAGCCCCAGCTCCGTGAAGTGCTTCCCGGAACAGAAGCCCTCCTCGTCAGGCGACAGGATGTCGTCGGAGATGGCCGATTCCTCTAGCACGTTGGATGAGATGTTCTGTGGTGGGAGGTGGCGTTAGGCCCCAGCCCCACCCCACGGGTGCCACCGCCCCCCACCGCCAACCTGTCACCCGGGCAGCTCACCTGGAACGAGACGCAGCCCACGGGCAGGTAGCGGCTGTCCTCCAGCAGGGCGAGGTACTCGGCCACCAGGGCAGCCGCGTGCACCATGCACTGGGCGGCCTCCGCGTGGTTGCCCAGCTCTGCATGTTTCCCTGCCATGTTCTGCAACCACGTGAGCCGCAGGTCGGGGGAGCCCTGGTAGCCGCGGGCAATCCTGGCATGCATGGGGGGGGGGGGCGGGGGTGAGGAGGTGGAGCACTCGCCCTGTCCCCACTGCCTATCCCTCACTTGTCCGCCCCCTTTGCTTGTTACCCCAGCCATCTGCGCCTCTCACCAGCCAGGCTCCTCGGCCAGACCCCCATTTACGTGGGGCCTCCTCACCTATTGCTCTGCTCATTTCTTTTCTCACATGTCCTTCTACTTGTCTCCCACTGACCAGCCAATGGTCTCACCTGCTTAATCTTAAGCCACGCCCTGCTCCCCCATTCCCCTTGCTCGAGAACCATGTCACTGTCCTCCAGGCCCATCCATCCCATCTGCACCCTGCCTTCCATCTCCATCACCTGTTTCCCGTCTCCTACTCCCCTATTTCTTTTTATTTGGTTCAAAAATTTTTAACATTTATTCATTTTTGAGAGAGAGACAGAGTGCCAGCGGGGGAGGGGCAGAGAGAGAGGGAGACACGGGATCTGAAGCAGGCTCCAGGCTCTAAGCCGTCAGCACAGAGCCTGACGCGGGGCTTGAACCCATGAACCGTGAGATCATGACCTGAGCCGAAGTCAGACGCTTAACCGACTGAGCCACCCAGGCGCCCCAAGAGATTCTTTTTTTTTTTTTTTAATGTTTTTTAATGTTTATTTATTTATTTTGGAGAGAGAGAGAAAGAGAGAGCACAAGCTGGAGGAGGGGCAGAGGGAGAGGGAGACACAGAATCCAAAGCAGGCTCCAGGCTCCAAGCTGTCAGCACAGAGCCCGATGCGGGGCTTGAACCCACGAACCATGAGATCATGACCTGAGCCGAAGTCAGACGCTTAACCGACTGAGCCCCCCGGGAGCCCCACCCACTCCCCAATTTCTAACCAAACCCCTCACCTCTCCTCCAAATCACTTCTTTCCTGACCCATCGTCACTAGTTGGTACCTCACCTGTCCCTCCCACCTGTCCCCTTCACTTGTCCTTATTCTCATCTGTCGCCGTCCAGTGTGTGTTCACCTGGCACCCTTTTCCCCGTTCACTTACCTGGCCTCCCCTTACCTGTCGCTGTCACCATCTATTCCCCTATCACCTGTCTGTGCGGGAGAACGGCCGCAGGTCCCGCCTGGCCCGCCTCACCTGTACATGAGATCGATGAGCATCTCCGGGTCCTCCTGATGCTCCTTCATCTTCACCGTGTCCGTCAGGATCATGTGCAGGTTGAACATCAGGTCCTGGACCTGGAGCCGGGGAATGGCCAGGGGCCAGTGAGGGCGTGGAGAAGCCACCAAGCGTGCCGGGCAAGCAGGGAGGGCGAAGCACAGGCTGAGGAGGGCGTGGCGGGGGCGTGGCGGGGGCGTGGCGGGGGCGGGGTCACCTGCTCCGCGAAGGTGCTGTCCCGCAGCCCCACGTCCTCCTCCGCATAGGTGAGGATGGTCTTCAGTGACCGTCTCAGGTGCTCTTCACTGAAGCTCTGTGTCGTCCCCACCAGGGACGAGAGCGACATGGTCACTTGCATCTTCACGCGGGCAAAGTTCTGAGAGGAGCCCGGGAGGAAGAGCACGCCTGTGAGGCCTCGGACCCTCATCCCCGGGGCCCGATTGACCTGCCCGCGCCACCCGTCCCCCTCCTGCCCTCCATCTGCTGCACTGACACCTCCTACCTGCCCCTCCTACTTACGTTGCCGATCTCGAAATTCTGGCGCATGAGGAGGTAGAGTGAGGCGCTGGCGTGCGTGCGGATGGTGCTGATGCGGCTGCCGCAGTGTCGCAGGAGCCTCAAGCAGAGATCGGCACACAGCTCTGTGTCCTCCTCGAACAGCAGCTCTGGGAACTGTCCCCCAGGGCGAGACAGACACTAGTCGGCCCCTCCCCATTCTGGCACGGAAGGTCCCGGATGGGGGCGGTGGCAGGGGCATCTGTGTTCTGCCGGCTTTGGCCAAGCACAGTGGGCTTTGGAATCAGACCTGGGGGAAGCCCTTGCTGTGTGACTCTGGGTGAATGACTCTGCCACTCTGATCCTCAGTTCCCTCCTCTGCAAACCATGGCTAAGGAGGGTCTGTCCCATGGGGTTGCTGAGCACATGGCAGGTGCTCAAGGGCGGTGACTATTACTCTGATAACCGTGACCGTCGAATGGGGCTTACCTTGGACACCAGGGCTCGCTGTGTGGCCAGGCCATGCTGCAAGAAGAGGGCACTCTGGGCACTGCCCAGACTGTACAGCACAACTTTAAGCACTGCGCCTAAGACGCTCTCCCGGGCCTCTGACAGCATGACCGTCTAGGGGGTCAGAAATCCAGCTGTTAGGGACTGAGCGGCTGACGGGGTCAGGGAAAGAGAGGGATTGTATGGCCAGAGATCACGAGGCACGGTGATGGGGTCGGAGGTCAGGGAGACGCTGGCTCAAGCCCTACCTGCACGATGATCTCCAGTGTGTCCAGAACCACCAGGCTTGCCTCGGTCGCCAGGTTCCCGTCCACCAAGGCCTCGTGTTCCATTTCATCCTTGGTCCTGGAGGGGACGGGAAGGGGTTGGGGGCTGAGGTCCAGGGACACCGGTTTTTCTGGAAGCCGGTCTGACCCCAGCAAACTACTTCCCGCCCACACCCACTTGTCCACACGGTCTGAGGTCTGTCTCCAGTGTGTGATGCTCTTCCGCCAGCGGACGTTCTCCTGGTTCCCAAAGGGACTCCTCTCTGAGACACGCGAGGCGCATGTTCACGGATGTGAGAAAACACAAAGACGTGACCGTGAGGAGACGCGCTCAGGCGTTAAGATACACGTGTGGGATAACCCGTGAGGACGCTGGGTGACACGTAAGCATGCGAAGGGAACACGTAGTTAAACATGAAGGACGTGTGAGGACGGACAGGGAACACAGATACCCGTGTGCACAGGGATGATGCACACGCTTATTTCTGGGAAAAATGAGCCAGACATGGAGGTAGGGATGCCCCCCTCCTGGGGTCCCTCAGACAAAGGCTGGGAGCAGCTGGTGGGGACGTGCACAGGACGCATTTCCCCCTCACCACGACTCCGCCGGACCATCTCCTGTCGTGCTCCAATAGTGCCCAAGATGGCTTCCTCCAGACGAGCCTTCATGTCCAGTGACTTCTTGAACGTGAGACTGTTGATGCGCTCAAAGGCCTTTTTCCCCTGTGAGGACAGAGAACGGGTTCAAGGTTGACTCTGCCCTTTTCTGTGGGACCTGGGGTGCTTGGTCCCACTCATTCATCCTTTCTGACCTCCAGGATCCTGTGCCTGGAGACACAGTTCTCCCCTTTACTGAAAGGTCTTGGCACCTTCCAGAGTCTATTCACAAAGGCAATTCTCTCTTTTCTCTTTGGCTCAGCACAGAAACAGTCCACCCCTTTACCCTCAAACCTGCAGGAAGCTGTGCATGAAGACAGTCCACCCCTTCGCTCCCGCCCACAGCACCCCAGGGACCTGTACACACGCTCAGCCTGCCTCATACAGCCCATCCCCCACCCCCCGGCCCACCCTCACCCCCACACCTTGTACTCAAAGGCAGCGAGGCAAAGGTACAGCAAGTCCAAGAGACGACCCAGCTGAGGGAGGGCAAGGTCAGCAGCCCAGCGCTGCAGGAGGGCTGGCTCAGCATTCTTCAGGACCCACAGCACACACACCAGTAAGGTCCGGCTGGACTCAGCAGAGAGGGGGCAGCCTGAGCGAGAAGCCTGGGGCCAAATAGGGGAGAAGGTGTTCAGAAGGGGCGGAGTTGATTTTCATTTCCTCCAAATTAAGACGAGAACTGGCCTGTCAGTATATCATTACATAACTTCTATTACCAGGTTGGAGGGTGTCTCTGGGGACCAGTGCCATACTCACTGCCACTGGGCCCTGGGAGATGCTAGCCCGGGAGCCAGGGGCTAGGGGGCCACCAGCGATGGCCATGGCCACTGAGGGGTTGATGGTGCCTCCGATGTCCCCTTCCCCTTCTGTGTCTGAGTCGAGCATCGAGGCCAGTCTTGACCGTTGACCTGGGCCCTCTGCGGGGAGGGGCAGGAGGACAGGAGAAAGAACCCTTGGTAAGTACCATCTCTGTCTCATATTCTCGCCCAAAGTTCACCTCCTCAGGGAAGCCTTCCCTGATACCACTCCCCCAGACCAGGCTGAGGTCCCCCGTCATCTATTCTCAGAGCTCACTTTTTATGCTTGTCATTAGACATGTTTCTCACGCAACTGTTCATGGGATCCACAAAGGCCTGAACTCCATCTGCTCTGGCTGCTCCTATATGCTCAACACTTAGAATGTGGCCTGGCCCACAGGCATAGTAAATGTTTACTACGAGGAAGATGA
Source organism: Panthera leo (assembly GCF_018350215.1). NCBI lineage: Eukaryota > Metazoa > Chordata > Mammalia > Carnivora > Felidae > Panthera > Panthera leo. Next base: position 8,448,521 of record NC_056680.1, read on the forward strand.
TGATGGCGGCAACAATGGCAGTAATAACAATAATAATTAACAATAATAAATGCACCGCTATTACCACAGCATCAACTGGCACTTACATAGAGTCTCCGCTGTGCCAGATGCTACTGTAGGCACTTTGAAAATATTAACTCTTAATCATCAAAACAACCCTGCAACACAAATACTCTTATCATCCCCACTTTATGGGTGAGGAAACTGAGGCACAGAGCGATTATGTCATTTGCCTGGGGTCACGCAGCAAGCTAAATTAGGATCTTAAGCTAAATAGTCTGGTTCCAAACTCTATGATCTTCAAAGAGTAGCCCTCATACCCCCTCTCAAAAAAAGTTTCATCAGAGAGACAGGAGCTGCCGACAAATACAGAACTGGTCTCACCCCAGAGAGTCTTAGAACATTAACTGAGCTTAACTAACACTCCAGCCCAGCTTAATCTAGCTCGGTTCCTGACCAGATTGAGGTGATCAGCCCATTATCCCATCTGCCTAAGAGAGGGAGAGAGGGGCCCTCACTGGGAAAAGAGGACATTGCTTCAGTCACGATGCTTCCTTCACATACAATGTCCAAGATACGATAACGAATTACAAGACAAAGGAGGAGGCTAGAAAATATGATGGACAAGGAAGAAAAAGACAACAGAAGCAGGCACACACACTACCAAATGTTGAAGTTAGCAAACAAGGACTTTAAACCATAAAGTGGCAGAAAAGACGGACAAACGCGGTTACCAAGCTGGGAAATTACAATTGAGAATTGGAATCTACAAAAAAAAAAAAAATCAAATGGACATTTTACAGCCGAAAATGATAACATCTGAAAACTCAAAAGACTAGATGCAGCCAGAGAAGAGATAAGCAGAGAGCCTGAATACAGGTGAACAGAAAAGTTGCCCAACTGCAAACAGAACGGAAAAGAGAATGGAGCACAGTGGACACATGTGATGCGATCAAGAGGTCGAACGTACGTGTAATTGGAGTCCCAGAAGGAGAGAGGCGAGAAAAGGAGGCAGAAAAAAAAAATTCAAGAGATGAAGACTGAGAATTTCCCCCAAACGACAGAGGGGATCAACCCAGAAATCCTAAGTCTGTGTTTCCAACTATACACTGTCCCCCAGGTGCCAGTGAATGTGGAAGACGAGTGAATGAATGAACACGGGGCTCCAAGCACCCCCTCGCCCGATGCTCCCCACCTTCCTCTCCTCGTATTCTCTTCCTAGAAGATCACGTTAGAGTAACGACTCCCGTTTACAGTGGGGTGACTGCCCCAGTATGCCGCTCCCCAGAGTTTCACATAACCTTAGGAAGTGGCCGAGGCCACCACTGTCCCCATTTAACAGGCTCAGAGAGGCCGATGGCTTTCCTGGGCCCCACGACAGCACTTGAACCTCCTCCCCTGACCCCACCACCCGCGCTTTTATTCCTAACCCTGCGCCCCCCTCCCCTTCCCCCGTCCTTCCTGACCTGAGCTCGCCGGGATCCATCCAGCCCCTGGATCGGGTAACCCCGTCCTGCCCCCGGCCCACTGACCAGCAAAATCATGCAGCCGTGGCAGCGTGTCCCGTGCGAGTGACAGCAGGGGTAGGTACAGCTCGGCCACACGGGCCTTCACGGCAGCCTCGGTGTAGCGGGGGTCAGCGTCATGGCCACAGAGCAGACTGTGGACGGCACTGATGGCCTTCTTGTGCAGCAGGGATGCCCTGTCGGGGAGGGAGGAGCTCAGGATGGGGTGGGCGTGGCCCCTGGACCTTTCCACCAGCCCCGGGGGCCAGAGCGGGGCCTGTGCTCACCCCTCGGCCTCAGGTTCCAGGGCCAGCGCCAGCTCCGTCAGCAGGAGCCCAGCCAGAAAGTGCTGCTGCCGGAACGGCCCGCTCAGCTCGAACATGCTGGTCACCTTGGGGTCTGGGGCCTGGCTGGAGAAGGTGGAGCTCTGCAGAGGGGAGGAGGAGGAGGAAGCGGGGATGGCAGGAGGTCAGGGGTCAAGGGTCAGAGGCGAGCGACTGGAGTTACCCACGTGTGAGGTGCCAGGGCCTGGAGTCAGAGGTCTGAGAAACAGCAAATGGAACCCTGGTTGAGAGCGAGGATTTAGGGGTGAGGAAGGAGAAGCCGGTCCTCCCGAGAAATTGGCAAGAAGGAAGGGCAGAGGTGAAGGGTCAGAGGTAAGGGGTCAGGTCCCCCGGGCAGCGGCCCACTGTGAAGCGGACAACTGAGGGACCCACAGAAGACGGGTTCAGGCGAGAGGTCACAGGTCAAGGGGAGGAGCCAGAAGAGAGGCCAGCCCACCTGGGAGGTGGTGGAGGATACAGAGGGCGAGGGCGAGGCCGGAGGCGACAGGGGGCAGCAGGGGAGGTTGAGGGTCACGTAGTGCTCGTGGCTGCACAGGATGCGGGTGAAGTCCATGCGCAGGGTCAGCAGCAACGCTGGGTTGGGGGCCGACTGCAGCCGCGTGGCCACCTGCGGGGTAGGGGGTCGGTGGGTTACGTTGCTCGGCCCGCCACACCCACGCCCTGCCCTGTCACCTGCGGGTGCGCTGTTCCCGCCAGGCCCGCCCCTACCTGCTTGTAGTGGGCTCGGACCAGGCTGAAGACGAAGCCTCGGTCCGCCAGGGACAGCAGATCGCTGAGGAAGAAGGCCAGGCTGGCGTTGAGGCGCTCGGCCAGCTCCGCGTCCTGGGGGCACAGGGTCTGTCAGCCCAAGCCCACGTGTCCCATCGGGCCTCAGTCTCCACACTGGGCCACCAGGGACCTCCAGGACCCGCCTCACTGCACCACGGCCTTGGGGCTTCTTGACGTGCCTTCATTTCTGGGTTGTCCTCCTCTGACTGTCCCTTCCGGGCCCCACGGTTATGTGTCTACACTCCTCGGGACTCTGTTCAGAGCACTGTTTTCAGGGCCCCCCGGGTGGCTCAGTTGGTTAAGCGCCTGACTCCTGACTTCGGCTCAGGTCGTGGTCTTACAGTTTGTGAGTTCGAACCCCACGTCAGGCTCTGCACTGACAGCACAGAGCCTCCCTGAGATTCTCTCTACCCCTCTCTCTCTGCCACTCCCTCTCTCTCTCCCTCAAAAGTAAGCAAATTAACTTTAAAAAATAAAATAAAAAAGGGGCACCTGGGTGGCTCAGTCAGTTGAACTTCTGACTTCAGCTCAGGTCACAGTCTCACAGTTCGTGGGTTCGAGCCCTGCATCAGGCTCTGTGCTGACAGCTCAGAGCCCGGATCCTGCTTCAGATTCTGTGTCTCCCTCTCTCTCTGTCCCTCCCCTGCTCACATCCTGTCTCTCAAAAACGAGTAAACATTTTTTAAAAAGATATATATAAGTAAAGTCATCTTAAAAAAAAAAAAAAAAAAGAGGGACGCCTGGGTGGCTCAGACTCTTGATCTCAGCTCAGGTGAGATCTCAGCATGGGTTCGAGCCCTGCATCGGGTTCTGCACTCACAGTGTGAAGCCTGCTTTGGATCCTCTGTCCCCCTCTCTCTGCCCCTCCACCCCTCACTCTCAAAAATAAATGTTAAAAATTCTTTTTTCAAAGAACCCTGTTATTTTTCCTTTCATTCGATTTCAATAACACAACATGGATGGCAGAAACTGGCTGCTGACTCCCCTCAAATCCTCTCCCCTCTCAGAGTACTGGAATCTTCCTTCCGAGTTCAGAGCTGGGTAAAGACTACATTTCCCAGCCTCCCGTGTAGCTGGGGATAACCATGTGACCACATCCTGGCCAAAGGGGTTTGGGAAGCAGCGATACGGTCGCTTAAACAGAAGGGACAGGTCCTCCTGTTCCCACCCCCTTGTCACACATCATGGGGCAGGTACCACGTTGAACCGCAATGGCCAGCCAGGCCCACCCTGTGGAACCCCCTGCAACCCACCTATGCTCAGAAATCAACTTTGGTCACATTGAAACCACTTGTGATTATGTTTGGGCAAATGAACCTCTGCCCTACTTGGTACACTCTCAGCAATCATTTTAAGAAGCATATGGGGAGCATCTACCATGTGACAAGTCCTGCGAACCAGACAGACATGGTCCCTGCTGCCTGTCCAACTCACAGTCTTGGGTGGGGGGAGGCAGACAATAAATAGAAGACTTGGAGATACTCCCATGTGCTCTGAAGGAAACTGAACAGGGTGCTGTTTTGAGAGAAGCCCCAAAGACAAGAGAAAGCCAAGAGGAGAAAGGCATCCGGAGCCCAGAAGATAGTAAGTGCAAAGGCCCTGGGGCAGGACGTGCCTGGAGAACGTGAGGAACAGCAAGAAGGCTGCTCCTGGCTGATGCTTGCTCTGCCCTCGTGCTCTCATGAGCCACTCTGTGGCTTCACAAGGTAGCCTCGGTGGCCCTCACTTTCCTGCAGCCCCAAAACACAAAACACAAACCTGCCTTAGCTCCGAGTCCACGGTGGGGACAGAGACTGGGTGTTTGTTGTGCGCTGAGCCTGACACAGTCAGTGCTCGAGAAAATGTCAAATAAAGCAATGAAACCACTGGGGCCCATCACTGATGCCTCCCTGGCAGCTGGGACGATGCTGCCTCTCGGGGCTGCTGTTCTCTGCAGCCCTTTCCGAGGGACGTTTCCTCACAATCTGGGTCAGCCCCTGGGAAGATAGCCCCTGGGGAGGCCCCAGTGGAACAAGGTCGAGAACTTTGAGACCAGCCCAGAGGTCGCGGGAGATTGCACAAGGGCTGACTTGGGTTGGGCCAGCATTTCAAAAATCTGGAACGTTCCTTATCAAATCCAGAAGTCCCATTTCTCCTTAAAAGTCATGCGTCCTGGCCACAGCTAATGGGTACATGCCCTCTAGGCCATCAGAAGCCTCACTCTCCCCAGGTGGTGAGGGCGTGGGCTTTGGAGATGGTGGCTTGGGTTCAAATCCCCATTCTGCCCCTTCTCAGTTAGGTGGTATCGGCTTGTGACCAGTCATTCTCTGCCTCAGTTTCCCCATCAGTAAAATGGAGGCAACAATAATACTGACTTCACGGGGGTAGTTGGGAGAATTTAATATGATCCATCTAACGTGTTTAAGATACACAGTAAGCACTCAAATGCCCAATATTGCTACTATTATCATAATTATTTCCTGCCCAGCTCCTGTGAACACCGGAATTAGTGATCCAGGACCTGGACAATCATCAAGGTCTGAGAACATCGATGTCCATTTATTGAGCACTTACTGTATTCCAGCACTGTGTAAGGGCTAATGGATCTGTGCTATCGCCTTCCCACCCTCATCAACTTCCCATTCTGACCTTTGCTCACTCTACTCCAGCCATACTTACCTCCTAACTGCTCCCCTATCAGCCCAGGCATGATCCTACCTCAGGGCCTTTGCACTCGCTGTTTCTACTGCCTGGAAGGCCCTTCCCCCAGACAGGGCATAAAGTGCTCCTTCCCCTCCCTCAAGTCTCCTCGAAACGTCAGCTCCACGAACACATAGATTTGGGTCTGTTTTGTTCACTGCTGTGTCTCTAGCATCCAGCGCAGGGCTGTGCCCACAGTTAGTGCTCAAGAAATGGATGCTGAGTGAACAGGCTCATCTGGCAAAGGGGGTTCGTGGTTCCCCGCCTGGCCTGCTCTGCGGCCTCTCGCGGACCCCTCCCACTGAGGCCCTTTCCCTCATACCTTGTATACCCGGGTGATGACTTCCAGGCCCACAGAGCCCACGAGGGCCGCGATGTCGTCCAGGAAGCGCCCAGGGAAGCGAAGCTTGCGGGGCGTGTCCAGCCGCTGGCCCAGAAGCAGGTGCAGGGCCATGCTTTTCACCTGGGGGCGGGGCGAGAGCGAGGCGGGGTTGAGGGACTGGACTGGGGGCGGGGCTCACTAGAAGGGGGCAGGGCTCGAGGGGCTGGGAGTGGTACTTTTGCAGCAAGGAGGATGGGCTAGAGGCGGCCCTAACGGGTCCTGGGTGGGGATTGAGCTGGCAGTGGGCGGGGCCTGAGTGCCTCCTAGGCAGGGTTGGGGAGGCTGAGGGAGCCCGGGAGGGGCTGGAGTTGGTCTCCTGGGGCTAAGTATGGGGGCGGGACAGAAGGTAAGACTTGTGGAGTGGGACTTGAGGGAGCCCACCTGGGTGGGGTTTGGGGGCCCCCCTGGCACCTCTAGAAGAGCTTGGGGGCAGAGGCTCAAGTCTGATCACAAGGGATTCCCTCTCTCTCCGGGGAGATCTCTTGAGAGCGAGGGGTCTCCTCCCTCGTTAGGGGTCTCTCAGCGGTCTCTACAATCTCACAGGGAAGGTGGGGAGGGGTCTTTTCTCTGCCAAGGGGGCTTCCGGGGGCCTCCCTCTGGGGAGAGATCCCCCTCCGGTGTCTCCTGTCTCACTGCGTGGGGGTCTCTTGGGACCATTTCCCAGGGGTCTTGGGGGCAATCTCAGAGGGCTCCTTCCCGAGGAGAGGGCCTCCCCTGGTGTCCCTCGGGCGGGAAGGAGGGTGTCTCACCATAAGCTGGAAGAAGAACCAGGCATGTTGCAGGACCGTCTCTCGCACGGCGCTGCCGCTGACCACCCACTGCAGGGCCAGCTCCTCGTGAAGCAGCTGGGGGCAGGGGCAAGGGTCACAGGGAGCTGAGGGGCCCGCCCCATTCCCTCCTCGGGGTGGGGGGGGAGGGGGCGTGACCGGGATGGGATGCAGCTGCATGGCTTGGGGTTAGTGTAGCCGGAGACCATGCAGGAGGAGAGGGAGCAGAAGGAGTCAGCATGCCCTTTCCCTGGGCCTTCTAGACCCTGCTGGGCTTCGCTTCGGGGGAGACAAGGCGCTCTGGGGCCAACGCTGTGTCACCCGCCCCCTCCCTCCCACTACCTTCTGCACAGTGGGTCTCGGCTGGGTGGCCGGTGGGGCCAAGGAGGAGCCCTCGAGGTAGAAAGAAGTTCGGCTAGAGCTGCAGTCGATGGCCTAGGATGGGATGGCCGGGGGGGTCAGTGAGGATGTAGGCAGTATGGACGGGGGACAGGCGAGTCCGTGTGGATGGGCCGAGGCGGCATGGACGCGAGAGCAGAGGTAACAACGATAAAGGTGGGTGACGGAGGGGAAGAGAAGCATAGTGAAGACAGAGAAGACGGTGCCCAGCAGGGTGGACGGGAGAGGCGAGAATGGGGACAGGAGCCCTTCGGCGAGGGTGGACGGGACACGGGCACACACCCAGCATGGGCGAAGGCGGCAGAAGGAATGGGGTGCGGGGTGGACACGGTGAAGAGGGAGGGTGCGGTCCGAGAGACTCGGGGAGGTCGGGGTAGATGGAGAAGGGCACCGCGGTGGAGGAGAGGGTGTAGACAGTGGAGTGGAGTATAGACCTGGGGTCAAAGCGAGGACAGAGGAGACAGAAGAGGAAAAGAACAGGACAGAGATGAGAGGAGGTGCTGGTGAGGCACAGCGGGAGCAGCCGAGAGCCCTGGGTTCCGGGCCCGGCCCTGTTTGAGCCTTGCTTGCAGCCTCGCACGGCCTCGGTGCCCCCATCTGTGAAATGGGGATGGGGACCCATGCTCCCCTCCTCCTTTGCTGGTCAGGAGGTGAGGCCGCTAGCAAAGAAGGGAGGCCCGGAGATGGGGCCGGCCTCACCCCTGGAACCTGCACGGGCCTCGGCACTCGAGGGACCCCCAGCTCCCACAGTCCCAGCAGGGCCCTGGCCCCTCAGAACACACTAAATGGGCCACCCACTGGCAAAGGCCAGACTCAGCGTCCCCTCCTGCCTGGAGTGCACACCCTCCTACACCTTGTCACTTCCTAGATGGTCTCCAAGGCCCAGCTGACACGCCAGAGAACTGAGGGCATTGGGGGAGGCCCAGTTAAAGATGTTGGGAGGGGGCTGGCAGGGCCCATGAACCCAGATTTCCAGCAGTCTCAGGAGAAGACTGTCTACAAGGTCCCATGCTGCCAGCAGTCCCCCGCCTGCCTTCAGTGCAGGTTGCCTGGGTGATGGGCATGGAGCTGGAACGAGGTCTGGGGCCAAGTGTGCAGGGAAACCCCCCCCTGCGGCCTGCTCTCCATGGCCAGGGGCTCTGAGCTCGGTCCCAGCGTTTGCATGTGCCTTTTCCTCCACCCGCAACACCCACCCTTCGCTGACTGGCTCCGTCTCACCCTTCAGGTCCCGGCAAAAATGTCACCTCCCTGGAGAGCCCCCCCCCCCCCCGGACCACAGAGAGGAGGAGGCTGGTGGCCTCGTTTCTGTTCGTTTCTTTTCCCCGCTTTCACACCCTGTGCTCAGACTCGTGTGTGTGTTCGGTCGGTGTCTGTCTCCAAGGCTATCTGGCAGCGTGGGGGCCAGGCTGGGCTGAGACCTAGCCCGAGAAGATCCTGCCTGTGACGCCCTAACTCGTTCCCAGGCTCGAGACCGCGGAGCTGGACACTTTACCCGGAGTCTTTACCACATCTGAAAATTTGGAGCCCGGGGCCCAGGGCAGGCCCAGAGCTGAGGACCCAGGTCTCTCTGAAAGCAAAGCCCCTCCCCGCACCACATCCCTGGGAAGGGACAGAGTAGGGGGAGCTGCCGTCTGCCTGAAACAGGATGGGAGAGCCCAGAGGGTCAGTCCTGGCCCTTTGGCATCATTCAGGTTGCCACATCAAGGGGACAGTTGAGTCTCCTGAACAGAGTGGATTAAGGAGGACATGTACAGGCCATGCAGTGCAGGCAGTGAGGTTATAGTGGCTGGTTTTGCATATCCTTTGCATGCTATTTGCATACCGCCCGGTCCCTTCTGTCTCTGCCTGAGGCTGTGGTCTGTAGGGCAGCAAAAGGCTGGTTCAGACGACTGTGATGCCTACGACACTGACACTACAGCCCCTGAGCAAAGGCAGAAGGGGTCTGCCGCCTCCTTCAGGCAGCCCCCCTAGGTTAGTGGGCCACAGCCAGGAAGGTGGGAGGGGCTCATGCTGAGATGAGGGTCACACACGTGCAGGGGCAGGTAGGGAGGGCACCTGTCTGGGGTCGGCCCCGCAGTAAGGGGGTGCCCGTCGCAGCACAGCCTTGCTGCCTCCTGGAGCATAAGCAGAATTCACCCAGGAGTGTGAGCGGTCGATACCCTGGAGATACACGGGTAGGAGGTGGAATCCATGGGCAGAAGGTAGGGAGAGCAGAACGAAACACCAAGCGTGAACACTGCCCTGGATCATACACGCAACCCCGGAAAATGTGTGTGCACGTCCGTGCGTGGGGTCCAGGCGCATACGCTCCCTGTGCACACACGTGCGTGGAGCGCACATATACATGCGTGGGGTACGTGAGTATATGCCCTCGTGTATACACGCGCATGGGGTACACGCATACACGCTGCTTTTTTCAAGCAGGCCAACCTCCAGCCGCCCAGCCTCGGGTCAGCCTCGGAGTATGGAGCCCAGGGCAAAGTCTGAGTCACAGCTCCCAAGCTGTGACAGCCACAGACCAGCCGTGCAGCCGCCCAGACTCAAGCTTTCGTCCATGCTGGTGGTCTGGCGTTTTCTGTCCTCTGTTCCTCTGTCAAAACTAAGATCCTCCACCCGCCCACCTGGCGGCAGTGGCCACTGAGGCTAGAGATCCTGGGGTCCCCGCACCCTACCTTGCTGGCCAGGATGCGGGAGACCTCGTCGTCCACAGAGCCAGGGGCCACGGCCAGGTCCGGGTTGCTGCTGCTGATGCTCTTAGAGCGAGCCAGGTAGAGGCTAGCGGGGCGGCCAGGGCCACGGGCCAGCGTGGCAGCCTGCACCGCCACTGGAGGGGCCCCTGAGGATGGAGGGAATATGGTCAGCCCCCTGCCCCTGATGTCCCGTGGGCCCCCTGCCCCTTCCCAATCAGCCGTCTTTGGTGAGGTTGCTTTCTTTCTGAGCCTCCAGGGATCCTCACCTGTAAACGGGTATGATTATGGGTATGATAATGGCTGCCGCCTCGTAGTGATTTGGGGGAGACTGAAACACACTGAGAACAGTCCCTGCGCATAGTAAGTGCTCAGAGGCGTTCGTGGTTATTGCTAATTACTTAGCAAACAGAAAAGAACCCAACTTTATTGAACCCATGTTATATGGATCACTGTACCATTTAATATTACCAGCAGCCCCATGATGGGGTTGCCTTTATGATCCTCGTTTTACAAATGGAAAACAGACCCCGAGAGGTGAAATCACTTGCCCGAGGTCACAGGGTTTGTAGGAGGCGGAGCTGGGAGTTCAAACTTGGGCAGCCTAGCTGAGTCTCTGCCTCAAGCTACTGAAGATGCTTGTTGACCGGCTGAATGAGCCACCAGTCAAGCAACAGAGACCACAACTCCTCTCTTGCAAGCTGCCCAAACCTGCCAAGGCCTGTACAGCCTCTGGGCCTTTGCACATGCCATTCCCTCTGACTGGGACGCTCTCCTCCCTGATATTTCCTGCCCCCCCCAGGGCCTCCCACCAACACTTACCACTTGGGAAGTTGGGCTCGGTGCCAGGCAGTCGGAAGGCGTAGTGGACATAGGCAGCCAGCAGCGGGCAGTGACCACGGGCATCCTGGGCAGCCTCTAGGCTCCGGTGGACAAGGCTGACCACATGGGCCATTGCTTCGAAGGCCCCACGACCTAGGTTCACTGCCGGGCAGAGCACAGGTCAAGTTCCAGAGCCCTGGGCCTCCTGCCTCCCCCAAGGAACCTCTTATCTCCCACCTTTCCAAGGGGTTGTGTGGCCACCAAAGGGTCACAGTGGACCTGCTCTGGGCCCGGGGGGTTGGGAGCCACTTTTCAGAAAGGAAAACTGAGGCCAGAAAGGAAAGTGAGCTATAGGAGGTCGCCCGGGACCAGGGGACTGAGGGGCCTTTTTCCAGATGGGGAAACTGAGGTCTGAGGGCTCACCGATCTGGCCGCCAATGATTGGAGGCCGCACGACCAGATGCACGAGCTTGTCCAGCACGTGGTGGGAGAAAGCAACAAGTGGCTGGGGGCTGGCGAGGCGCAGTGCGGCTAGGCTGGCCCGCAGCTCCTGCTCCACAGTCCCCTCACTCAGCACGGTGTCCTTGAGGCGGAACGGGAAGGCCCCTTCCTCCAGGACGTGCACCAGAGTGAAGAACTTGTCCAGGTGAGGGTCCTGAGGGTGGGAGGAGCTGGGGTGAGCAGGGTGGGGCCAGGGCTCCATGTCAGGGAAGACCGTAGGGGGTTGCGGGGGTGCGGGGATGCGGGGTGCTCCGTGGGCCAAAGACCAAGGCCGGAGATCAATGAACGGACTATAAACGAGGAAAGAGAGGGGTACCGGCTGGAGGGAGGAGAGAAGGGGAGCGACCAAGGGCCAAAGCCCCAGCTGGGATGGTCACTGGCATGGCTGAGTCAGCAGCTTCCCTGGGAGCCCGGCCTAGTTGACCGAAGTCACGTCCGTGGCCCGAGGCCAGGCCTCCCCGGTCAGCGGGAGCTGTTGCTCAACTCCAGGGCCGGACTCCTGGGTTCCCCCACCCCTACCTGGGGGTGCACAGAGGACACAGCAGTGAGCTCCACGCTGAACACGCCCTTGTGGCCGTCCACCCAGCGCATGCCCGGCAGCGCCACCTGCGGGAGGAACGCACCGGGTGGGGACTGGCCAGCCCTCCCGCACTGATCAGCCATTGCAACACTGTGGGCAGAGCAGAGCCCCCCCGGGGGAGCAGCCGGGTCCCCTGCCCAGCCCAGGGGGGTGCAGATGGGAGGCAGCACTATGGGGGTCCACTGGGTAGGCTGCAAGCCTGGGGTACTAACGGAGGAACAAGGAAAGGAGGCCCGGGGTGAATATTATTGAAGGGAATGAATCAGGGAAGAGCTTATGGGCTCTTGGACTTGAAGCTCCCAGGGCATTAATGACAGCTCAAGGGTAAGTGGGAGGGTGACAGCATTCATGCGGGGGATGGGCCCTGGAGGTACTCCTGGGGTGATCGTGGTCAGAGAGGCAGGCAGGATTGCTAAAGGGGGACCGGGGCAGAAAGGCAATGGGAACAGTGAGCGCAAAGGCCACAGGGTGGGGGGTGGTAACGAGGCAAGGCTAGTGGGGGACACGGAGGGACGCACGGAGCAGGAGACACAAAAGCAGTACTGCAGGGTGACGAGGGGTCCTGGAGGTCGTCACAGAGGACAACAAGGATCCCGGGAGTACTGATGGGAAGGAAGGCAGGGCACGGATGGGGGACCATGAGACGGGAGCCTGGGGTGTCATCAGAGGACAAGGCACTGGGGGGCGGCTGCCAGGGCACGTACGTCTGGAGTGAGCACAGAGTAGCTGGGCGGGAGCTGGTCCACGGACACAGGGAGGCAGAAGGGGCCGGTCCTCAGGCGGCCGTGCTGCAGCAGCGGGATCCACTGGGGAGAGGCCAGGGGTCAGCGATGGGGCCGGCCAGAGGTGAGGCGGGCTGGGGGTGTGGGGGTGAGGGCGGGCGGGGGTCTCACAGTAAAGCCCACGGGGGTCTCCAGTGCGGTGCCCGGCCGGGGCTGGCAGCTGACGTGGTAGAAGGTGAACAGCAGGTGGTGGTTCTCGGTCACGCAGGCCGGAAGGCGAAGCTTGAACTCCTCGTAGAACTCTGGGGACCTGGCAGGGGGTTCTGCTGGGAGCTGGGAGGCCCCTTGCCTTCCCCACCCCCTCCTGTGAGTGTGACCCCGGTGCCACCCGGCCCCACTGTCGGCTCCCTGCCTCCGGTTCTCCTACGAGGTCTCCTGGAGGTGGCCTGCTCCCCTCCTCTGCCCCTGTCCCCTGTCCCCTGTCCCGTCCCTGCATACTTGTTGTGGTAGACCACCGGTGTGAAGGCCTCGCGGGTGAATTCGCTGCAGCTCGACTTGCCAAAGATGACCTGGGGGAGGGCGTGTGTGAGGGACCTGCCGGGGACAGCCCACCCGGGACGCCCCGCCCTCCTCCCCCAGGCCTGGCCACTGACCGGCAGGGCCTGGCTGGGGTCCTCGCCCGCCATATACTGCACTCGCACGGCGAGGTTGCGCACGGAGCCCTGGCGGCTGCTGAAGTTGAGGCAGTGCGGGTACACGTACAGCAGGTTCCTGCGGGGGCAGGGGGGCATCAGAGGGACAGGAGAGGCCGGGCTACTGGCACAAGCCGGGCCTGGGACACAGGGGGAGAGTGGCCACGCAGCTGGGACACTGAGGGCCGGGCGGTTATGGGCACCAGGCGGGAGATGTGACTGGCAGAGAGCGGGGGACAGGTGGACACCCTTAGAGCATAGGTGGGGGGACAGTGCAGCAGAGGGTGGGAACACAGAGGGACTTTGGGGGCACTCATGAGGCATGGGGAGGTGCTGAGCAGGGACAGATGGGTGCTCGGGCTCAGGGTTCCAAAAAGTGGCCCAGGCAGCCACCTGGGCTGACCCACCCCTCCCTGGGCTCAGGGGCCTGACTGCCCTTCCCCCGGGAGAAGCCACTAGGGTTATGAGGCCTACCTCTCAGGTGGAGACACTGAGGCCAGAATCAGAAGTGGGGGGGAGGGGGGATGAACGTTACTCCCATTTTACGGGGCGGGGGGTGGTGGTAGAATAGAGGCACACGCCCCACAGTCATCCAGGGAGCAAAACAGCAGTTGGCACTTCTCCGGGGCACATGTGGGTCCTGGAGCCAGGCTGTATGGCCTCGGGAGAGTCTTTGCCACACCTGTACCCTGCCCCACACCCCCAGCTTGCAGCCAGGCCAGCGCAGACCCCAGCATCACAGGCCTGCGGCAAGGGTGTGAGCAAGTCAGCTACCATAATGGCAGCAGAAAAGCCATCCGGGGAAACCGTCGGCGCTAAGACTCTCACTATTATCATCCACTTCTGCTGGCCTGTTACTGTCGTCACCACAGGTGGGGAAGCCGAGGCTCAGAGCTTCAGGTTCCCCCCCGCGGGGCCCGGGCCTATCCCCTCCCAGCGCCCCCCAGTCCACACCTGGCCCCAAGCCCCAGCCAGCGTGATCTCAGCGTGGCCCAGCCGGACATTCGCCTGATGCAACGGTCGCGCCACCGCCAGGCCCTTGCACAACACGGGGCACGCAGCCGGCCGGTTAACGATTGACCGGGGGTTATTGGGGTGTCAGGGCATAAAAGGTGGCGGCAGTGGCGCCGTGGCCGCACCCTCAGAGCCTCAGCCATGCCCGTGCTCGCACTGTGCCTGCTGTGTGCCCTGGCCACCGAGCCCTGGCCCTCGTCTGCAGCTCCCGTGGGGAGCCTGGAGCCAGCACAACATGAGGAGCTGACCCTGCTCTTCCACGGGACCCTGCAGCTGGGTCAGGCCCTCAACAGCGTCTACAGGGCCACAGAGGCACGGCTGACAAAGGCTGGGCACAGTGTGGGCCTCTATGGCCAGGCACTGGGGCTTCTGGGGCAGGAGGTCAGCCGGGGCCGGGATGCAGCCCAGGAGCTACGCACAAGCCTGTTGGAGATGCAGGTGGGCACTTCACCTGGGGCACTGTGGGGTAGATAGGAGTGTGCAGCACAAGTGCCTAAGGTAACCGACTGTCTGGGTTTGCCCAAGATTGAGGGGGTCCCAGGAACACAGGACTTCCAGTGTTAAAATTGGGCAAGTCCCAGGCAAACAAAGGCAAGTTGATCATCCCACTAACATCCACTATTTATCGATCAGATGGAAGAGGATGCCCTAAAGCTCCAAGCAGAGGCCACAGCCCAAGCTCTAGGGGAGGCGGCGCAGGGACAGCGGGCGCTGCGGGAGAGCATGCTGCGGCTGGAAGGCCAGCTGAGGGGCGCTTGGCTGGGTCATGCCCAACAAGAGTTTGAGGCCTTGAAGGTAAGAGGCTCCCAGCCCTGGTGGAGCTGGGACTCTGATTTCCCAGGCAGAGCTTGCTTCTGAGCCTTGAGTCCCCGAGCTATCCCCAGGTCCGTCTCCCGGTGCCATGGCCTCCCACCTATATGACCCTGGGCAAAACCCCTGTCCCCTCCCATGCCTCAGTTTCCCCATTTGCAAATAAGCGTGACAACTGACGTCTCAAAGCGGAGACAGGGACTCAATACAGACAAAACGCTCCGCATGGGACAGGGGACATGGAAGTGACTCAATAAATGTATACAGTTAAGAGTAACCGGGTCTGTGTCTCGAGCGCCCAGTAGCTACCCAGCCCTGCCTTTTGATAACCCATATCATACTTATAACAAGTATAACATAGTATAACAAGTCCCATTTCATCCCCATTTAACAGATGGGGAAGTGGAGGCCAAAGAGTAGCAGTGAATGGCCAGGTCACACGGATACAGTCTGAGGGGCAGACGGCCCCGGGCGGCGTCGGGGGATGGAGGTGGGGCGGCCCCGGCTGAGGGTTCCGTCCTGACCCCGCAGGCCCACGCTGACAAGCAGAGCCACATCGTGTGGGCCCTCACAGGCCACGTGCAGCGACAGAGGCAGGAACTGGCAGCACTGCAGCACCGGCTGCGTCAGGTCCAGGAGAGGTGAGCCTGGAGGGGGCTGGACGCACAGGACAGCCTGACGGCAGGTGCGCGGGGCAGCTGGGTGGGGACCCCTTTGCCTGGGCTGAGCCTGATCTCCCTCCCCACCCCACCCCCACCCAGACTCCACACGGCGGCACTTCCAGCCTGAGCCTGCCTGCGTGGAACTGAGAACCAGTCACACAACCGAGGGACGCTTCCTTCCGTGCCCCATGTGGCCCCTGCACAAGGAGCTGCCTGTCCACTGGGGTCGGCCAGGGTGCTTCTGGCCACGGAGCAGAGACAGAAACAGGCGGGGACACAGGCAGAGGACATGGCCCCGTCGTGGAGGGGTGGAGGCAGGACATGTGATCCTTCATGCTTACACACCGCCCCCCCCCCCCCCCATTAAAGCAGAGTAGTGCCATCTCACTCTACGTGTCTCTGTGCGTCTGGGAGAAAAGGTACCTTGCTTTGCAGGATGCACGGATACCCCCATTCACGTGCCCAGCTGGGCCCTGGAGGTTGTACCTGTAGCTGGTATGGGGGGCGTAGACCTCACGGGCGGGGAACTCCAAGATCTCCTTGGTGGGCCGGCCCCTGGGGTCTGGGTAGGGCTTGACATGAAGCAGCTCCGGGGAGAGGCAGAAGTGCGGGTTCTCGGGAGCCGGGGAGATGTCGATCTTGAGCTGGGCTGGGGAGGGAGTAGGGGGTTTGCACCTGCCTGGAAGCCTCCCAGCCCAGCCCCACCCTGTCCGGGCTTCAGGATCAGAGCTCTGGCTTTTCCATAATGCCCCCTAGTGGCTGTCCTTCAGGTGCTAAGGCCAGCGGTCATCCTCAATTGCTGTACCTTGCCCTTGCGTTTGATCACCTCTGCCCTGGGGACCCAGGTCCCCACCGCCACCATGTCCCCCATTTGACACACGATCTGTCTTATTATGTTTCTTGTCTGACTCCCATTAGGGATCCCTGAAGTCAGGGATTTGTGTATCATGGTCACCACGAGGTCTCCAGGGCCTGGCACAGCAGGTACTCAGTGTGGGTTTGTTGAGTGACTGCGTGAAAGTGACACCTCTCATTTAGGAGGTGTGGCACGCACCAGTCACGGGCCGCAGGCGCCGCAGTAGAGAGGATGGGCGTCGCATGTCAGCCAGGAACTTGAAGAGGTCCTCATCGCTGAGCCGCTCAGCTTCCTGCACAGGACACGCCCGCGTAAACTGGGTCCCTGGGGCCTGTGCGCCCACAGTGGGGTGACAGGGGTTGTGCCTGGGCACCCCTCCCTCAGCCCCACGGCCATGACACCTGCCTGCTTAAAGAAGTTGGTGACAGTTAGCGTGGCTGGGCGGAAGCTGGAGAAGCTGCAGGTGTCATCCCCACCACTCGTCCGATCCTGGGGCCCCCGACGGCGGCGGTCAGTCCAGGCAGGTCGGCGCTCTAGGGGAAGTGGTGACAGTGATGGAGGCGGCAGAGATGAAAGAGAGGCGAGGAGGGCCAGAGAGACGCGGGGACTCAACGTTGTACCAAGTCCAGCCAGCAGAGGGCGCATCGTCCCCTCCCCGGTAGCCCCGCCCCTGGCCCGTCAGCCCCGCCTCCTCACCGCCCTCGGAGTCCGAGTCGCGGTCCGTCTGGCAGGCGCTGCTCACGATGTTGGCCAGGTGAACGGCGGTCCAGGCGAAGGGCATGCGGTAGCGGCCCAGGCGGGTGCAGAACTGCTCGGCTGCCAGGCGCAGCTTCTCCAGCTTCTCTTTGTTCTGTGCGGAGACCCCCCCAAGCCCCCAAGTGCTCAGTGCCCCAGGCCTACCGAATCCAGGATCCGCCCTGCCCGGTGACCCCTTCGCCACCCTGCTCAGCCTCCACCTGCTTACCTTGGCCGTGTCCACCTCCTTCATCACCATGTATGGCTCGCAACACTCGCTGATGTCCCCCTGCTGCAACACCTTCTCCAGCTGGGGGGCCGGAAGGGCCAGTGAGGCGCTGCTGGGACCCCAGCCTCCCACCCCATTCCCACCCACTCACCTGGACCCCTCACGGGCCCTCAGACACTCCATCCAGCTAGGACTTTTGCTCCAACACCTCCCATGGTTCCCACTGTCCTCGAGATTGAGCAAGAGTTGGCTTGCCCCGCCAGCTGCCCCTCCCCATGCTTTGAACCCACTCCAAACCCCCGTCTCCGTAACTTCCCTACGTTTATACTTTTGTTAGTATAAACAGAGGCCACTCCAAGCATGGCTGGACTCCAGTCCTGACCACCTGGAGGGTATGGGAGCCCGAACAGGTCCCTAACCCATGGTGTACTTCAGTTTCCCCCTCCGTAAAATGGGGGGGCCACGGCAACCCCCACTTCCTGGGGCTGTTGTAAGGATTAGAGGTGGCAAGCCCTGCGTACCCTGACCGACCATGAGCCGTGCCTGCCTGTAGGTGCTCAAATAATGCCGTTAGCGTAACCTAATAGAACGTTTTGGGGAAGGAAATTTGAGATCACTCCTAGAAACAGAAAATCTCACACAGATGTGCCAACTAGGTCTTTCTTCCCCTGATAAACTGAAAAACTCCCAACTTAAAAAGAGTTTCAAATGTTCATCTGCACGGGCCGGGATGCCGTTTCTCCCCAGGCCGCCCACTCATGGGTCTTGGCCTGGCTGTCACCTCTCCACGGAAGCCCTCTGTGATTTCTCCCCACCTGGGTCGTGTGAGGAGCCTCTTCTGGGCTTGCCCAGCTGCCTGTGCTTTCCCCACAACACACTCATCACCCTTCTTGATGACGTGGCCATCTTCTTCCACGAGAACAGGGCCCACGCTGCGTTTACCATTATCCGGCGTTTACCATTATCACCCCCTGGCCCAGCCCCAGCAGGCACCTTGATGACCAGGAAGATATCAGGTGAGGGGTAGGTCACGGAGAAGATGGCAGAGCGGGCCAGCGTGGAGATGGCAGGGTGGGTGCCATGAGCCCGCAGGAGCCCCTTCACAGAGTCCGAGTTCAGGTCAAAGTAGAAGTTTTCTGAGATCTGGGGACACGAAAAGCAGCTGGGCCACCACCTCCAGGAAGCCCACTGCGGTGCAACAAGGAGGAGGGTCGGGGTAGGAATGGGAAGAAAGGGGCTCCTACCTTCTTTTTCTCCCGCACATCATACAGGGCCAAGATGCCAAAGATGGGCTCGATTTCGATTTCAAACCTACGGTGAACGGGGACTCTCTGGCAGAGGCTGTCCCTAATACTTGTACCATCCACACACCCCAGTCCCTCTTGAGACCCGGCCCAGCCTTGGTGCATCGTGGGGGGGGGGCATCTAATTTCCACTGGGCCACAAAGAATTGCTGCTTACCGGCTTCCAGGAAAAGCCTGTCCCGTTTTGCAAATAGGGAAACTGAGGCATGAAGCCCCCACCCCCCCCCCCCCCAGTAACTCACACAGAGCCCTTCCCCCGAAAATATGGCCCTTGTTCAGATGGGATGGAAGAAGCTTTTGTCACGAGAGTGCCCCTCATCGTGAAATTCTCACCTCCTGGGCCTCGCTGTGCCCCCCTCTCTGGGGTGTCCTCTACCCCCCTGGGCTGAGCTCTCACTTCGCTTGCCTGCACTGTCCCTGTAACCACCTTCCCGTCTTATTCTGCCCTGCTGGCCCCCACTCACCACGCGAGCCCTAAGGAAGCATTTTAAAACTTAAAATGTGAGGGACGCCTGGGTGACTCAGCCGGTTAAGCGTCTGACTTCGGCTCAGGTCATGATCTCACAGATCGTGAGTTCGAGCCCCGCGTCGCGCTCTGTGCTGACAGCTCAGAGCCTGGAGCCTGCTTCAGATTCTGTGTCTCCCTCTCTCTCCGCCCCTTCCCCACTCACACTCTGTCTGTCTCTCTCTCTCAAAAAATAAACATTAAAAAAAAAAAAACCTCAAAATTTGAGGCTCCCCAGTGTGCTGAAAACAAAATCCTACAGGGCTCCATCCCGCCCACCTCTTGGCCTCATTTTTCCCCTCTCCAGACATCTCCCAGCCTTTGGGTGTGCCCTGTCCTCCCACCCAGAGGGCCCTGTATGGTCATCCCACGGTTACAGGTGCTGGATACGGTAGGTAGTGTTTGTTGAATGACTGGATATTCAAAGAGCTGGTTCCCAACCCTACTGCTTGGGACGGGCCTCAGGCCACACCAGGGCCTCCCTTTCCTGCCCCCATCCAGGCAGGAACTCAGGGTGGGGAGGGGCAGTGCTGGGCTTAGGTCCAAGGCCACATCCTGTTCAGCTCAATTCCCACGCACTTCTGGCAGCTTCCCGGGGGGGGGGGGGGGGGGGCTGATGTGGAGGGGGCCTCGGTCAGCTAGAAGTCAGGTCCAGGGTCACCAGCGCCCCCTCTGGCCTGGGTCGTGGCAGAGCCAGTACCAGATTCTGGCCTCCTAAGTCATGTGATCTCGGGCACAGTGACTTCCACCCTGTGCCTCAGTTTCCCCACCTGCGCCTACCTCACAAGGTTGCGGTGAAGATTGGAGGTCGTACGTGTGCAGGGCTGAGAACGCAGCCCGGCACATAGTTGGCGCTTAAGGACCCGGTGGCTTTGAATAACGAGAAAAGGAAGTCATTTCCCACCTCAAAGCGCACGGATGACCTCACGGGTCTCAGGGCGCACACGGTAACAGCCTGGCTTGAGTAGTGGGCCCCAAGTGTGTGCCCGCACCATACCCCACGCGGGGCCTCGCGGGTCTGGAGGGAGGCGTGGGTCAGCACACTTACTTCAGCGACAGACACTTGACCAAGATCCTCTGTCCGAAGTGCTCACGGGGCGGCTCGGGGCGGCTGCAGCGTTCCACGGCCTCATCCTGCCAAGAACCGGGGAGGGCAGCTGGGACACATCTGTTACGAAGGGCTTGGAACGTGGGGCCCGAGGCCAGCTCTGCCCCCCCGACCTGACTAAAGTTTCTTTCAGTTCCTGTCTCTGTGCTTTGGCACATCCCATTGCCCCAGGCTGGAACCCCTTCTTCTCCCCTCCTTGTCATCGTCCAGGTGGCGGCTTAGCGGGCACTTCCTCCCTGATCGCTGAGGCCTGAGCAGGGACCTCGTCCCGGCGTTCACAATGTCACACGGCCGGGACCCAGAGGGCCATGTGAGGGCCAATTACCGGCAACTCATCATGACATTACTCCATCTGGATTGCAATTTCTTGGTAGGAGGGTCTCTCCTCCACAGGGCAGGGACGGAGTCTACCCTGTTCATGGCTGGACCTCCAGGACTTGCCATTCGTGTCGGTCAAGCAAATACAGAAGTATACAGTAGGCACCTCCTCAAAGTTGGTTGGATAAACACAGACGTATACAGAAAACGTTCAATTAACACTGCCTGGACATTCACAGGGGTATATACTAGGCTCCCGACAAATACCGTTGAATAAACGTAGGAGTATACAGTAAGCACTTGATAAATGGCTGGATGAAAACACAGGTGTCTATACTAGGTTCCCAATAAAAGTTAGTTGGTAGGGGCTGGCTCGGTCAGTGCAGATGTGACTCTTAGTCTCAGGGAGGCGAGTTCGAGCCCTGAGTTGGGCACAGAGATTATTTAAAAAAAAAAAAAAAAAAAAAGCCGGTCGGATAAATACAGATACTGGAGACACATTAATTGCTGAAATGCTGTTTGATTAAATAAAGGACTATAGGGGCACCTGATGGCTCAGTCGGTTGAGTGTCCGACTTCGGCTCAGGTCAGGATCGCACGGTTCGTGGATTCGAGCCCCGAGTTAGGCTCTGTGTTGACAGCTCAGAGCCTGGAGCCTGCTTCGGATTCTGTGTCTGCCTCTCTCTCTGCCCCTCCCTGGCTCACATGTGCACACATGCACGTTCTCTGTCTCTCTCCAAAATGGGTAAACATTAAAAAAAAATTTTTGTAAATAAAGGACTATACAATAGGTATACAATTAACATTGTATACCTCTATTGGTTGAATAGAGAAGTATATAATAAGTGCCCAATAAATGCTGGGTGGATAAATAAAGGAGTATATATAAAATAAAAGCCACTGAATAAAAATACACGGTATACACTAGGTGCCCAATAAATGTTACCTGGATAAATATACTCATATATAGTAGGTGCTCAATAAATACCAGTTTGATTAAATTGTTTTTTTTTTTAATTTTAATTATTTTTGAGAGACAGAGCATGAGAAGGGGAGAGAGGCATAGGAAAGAGAGAGAACCTTTAAAAAGAAACCTTTTTTTAAATGTTTTATTTATTTTTGAGAGACAGAGTGTGAGTGGGGAAGGGGGAGAGGGGGAGAGAGGGAGAGAGAGAGAGAGAGAGACGCCGAATCAGAAGTAGGCTCCAGGCTCCGAGCTGTCAGCACAGAGCCCGATGCGGGGCTTAAACTCATGGACCACAAGATCATGATCTGAGCCGAGGTCGGACACTTAACTAACTGAGCCACCCAGGTGCCCCCGAGAGAGACAGAATCTTAAGTGGCCTCCATGCTCAGCACAGAGCCCAACATGGGGCTCAATCCCACGATCATGACCTGAGCCCAAATCAAGAGTCAGACACTCAACGGACTGAGCCACCCGGGCACCCCAATTAGATTGTTTGACTAAAGAGAAGGCTATACAGCGGCATATATTAAGTATTGGTTGAATGAATATAGGAGTCTGGTAGGTGTCCAATAAATGCTGGCTGGATAAATATAAGGGCATGTAGTAGGCATCCAATAAAAGGAACTGAATTTTAAAAAACGGGGGTATACAGTAGGCAACCAGAGAACGTTGGTGGGATACCAACATACCACATAGGGTCAGTCGCATGGGTACTGGCCTCGGGGCCCGTGTGGGCCTGTGGGCACCCACCTCATCGGGTGCTGGGTAGAGGGCCAGCAGGGCGCGGGGCCGGTGCTGTCGCCGCAAGGCCTCGTTCCGCCGGTCCACATCTTCAGGGGCTGTGCGTTCCAGCAGCGAGGGCAGCAATGAGTCAGCTGCCAAGTTCCTCAGGTCGAAGATGCCAGAGGCCCCACTGCTTCGAGGGGTGTCATCCAGGGAGCCCGAGGAGTGGCGGGGGTCATCCTGCCAGGGGAGAACGCACAAGCACTGAGCGCCAGCTGGATGCACCTCCACCCCACTCAGAGGCGTCCTCATGCCCAATCAACGGATGGGAAAGCTGAGGGTCATGGGGTGGGGTTACCACTACAAGGGTCACTGTGAGGCTTTGCTAAGCCTCTTTCTAGAACCTTCCGCCCCTCCTTCACCATTGTTGGAGGAGGCTACTCCCAAGCTTACGTACTCATCTGGCCAATCAGAACACGACATCTGCCGGCCCCAGGGATTGGCGGCAAAGTAAGGCCATGTCTGGGTTGGGCCAATGAGAGCCTTCCGTGATGCTTTGCTCACTGTTGTCAGGGGAGGGAGAGGTCTTCCCATTGGAGCTGTCACTGGCTCAGGGCCCTGTCTCACCTCCTAGACTCGGTTGTGGTCAGAGCCAGACTACCCTGGTTCAAATTCCCACTCAGCTCTGTGACCCTGTGTCCCTGAACCCAATTCAAAGGCCCTCAGCTTCCCCACCTACATCTAAAACTAGTAACAATGGAAACAGTAACAATAATTCTTGGTAGGATTATCGTTGGCATAAAGTAGGAGCCCAGTGAATATTGGTTGACAAAATTTCGGCTCAAGACCCACCAGGCCAGTGACATTCTCCTAATCACCGCGCTGTGCCTTGGTTTCTTCCTTTCTTTCTCTTTTTTTAAAAAAAAAATATTTATTTTTGAGAAAGAAACACAGAGCGTGAGCGAGAGAGGGGCAGAGAGAGGGAGACACAGAATCCGAAACAGGCTCCAGGCTCTGAGCTCTCAGCACAGGGCCCGACGTGGGGCTCGAACTCACGAACCGCGAGATCGCGACCTGAGCCGAAGTCGGACGCTTAACCGACCGAGCCACCCAGGCGCCCCTGGGCCTCGGTTTCTTATCGGCAAAACGGGTATTGCCCTGCCTCACGGGATGAAAGATGAGGACCAGCAGAAAGTATTTAGTACACGCTAAGCACTTAATAAATGTTTATAATTATTACCCTTAACTTTTAACCCACGGGGCTGATACGTTTCCTTTTGGAGTCGAGACTGTTTGGGTCACTGCCCGTCACATGGGACTGACAGCTGGGGCCTAGAGCTCACACACACCCCTAAGGTGACCCCTGCCCGGGGCTCCCTCACCGAGTCCTCTGGGCCGGACCTCTCATCCCCAGAAGTGTCCTGCTCAAAGACCTGGCGGGTGAGGCCCTTTTGCCGCTCTCGCTGCGTCTCTGTGGTGATGGGGCTGAACGCTGCACTCAGATGCTGGTACCTGGGAGGAGGTAGGGCTGGGCGGGTAGCAGGGAGAAGGGCACACCCCCCCTGCAATACACCAGAGAAGATCCACCGGAGAAGTCTGGCCGTCCTTGTGGGGACAGTGGCCAACACACAGGAGGACTAGCCCAGCGGGCTCTCCTGGGCTCAGACCGGGCCTCTTGACCCTCTCCCCTGAGCTGCCCCCCGAGCCAGACCCACCTCCTGTGGGCGATGATCCAATCCTCCGTGTACATCTCCACCGCGGCCCTCACCTGGGCATCCAGCTTTCTGCACAAAATATAATCAGGGTAAACAGAGGCAGGGCACAGTGTTAATCCTTCCAGTGGCCTGAGGTGGGTCGTACCCCCCTGCCTGTTATAGAGAAGTGGAGACAGAAGCTCAGAGAGGGAGGGTACCTCACCCAAGGCCACACAGCCGAGCCAGGAGTTGAACTTGGGGCCATTGGAGCTTGACGGAAAGGGGGTGCTGGTGAGGGGCATGGAGGCAGAACTGAGTTACAGACAAGGAGGGCATGGCGCCGAACGCACCCATCCTCGGGGGTCCCGGGCTCCGTGGTCCGGCATTCCCGGGGCTGTAACAGCAGCTCGAGGTCATCAGCTGGAAACTCGGCCAGGTCCCGGAGGGGCCCGGGTTCGGCATCTGGAGGCCGGCTCAGGAGCACATCCTCGAAGTCCAGGGGCTCAATGACTTCAGTGAGTGGGACCTGGGTTGGAGCAGAGTGGCTGTGGCCCCCGCCCTGGGGGCTGAGAGTGGGGGTGAGCGTGGGCTTGGGCTCGGGTAAGAGGGCGGTGGGAGCCATAGAGAGTGTTGGAGCTGTGAGGAGCCAAGGAGGACAGTGACCTCAGACTCTCTACCCGCATCCCAGAGCGGCCTGCCCCGCCCCTCTTTCCAGGCAGGAAATCACACCCTGTGCCTGGAGGGGCAGGGCTCTGCTGGAAGGAAAGGCCTGTGGGCTGCAGCAAAGAAAGACAATTCCTAAGGCTCCCTCCCTCTCCCAGCGGCTGGAAGTACCTCCCATCCCCCAACCCTGCCCGGTCCCCATCTGGGTGGTCCAGGCAGCAGGAGGTGGGGCGACCTCAGGGTGACCACCCACGGGGCTGCAGCCAGGGGACTACCCTCCCCACTCACGGAGAAAGAGAGCGGGGACAGTCCCTCCGGGCACTAGTGGGAGGGGCGGGTGTGACCAAGGCCCGGCAGAGGGGATTCCCCACGTCCCGCGTCGGCCAGAGAGCAGGGTCCTGGAGGGGTCACCTCCCAAACACGTACCCCCAGGGAGCCGCTGCTGCGTCTGCTGGAGTGCGGGGAGCCACTGTGCTCCCGGGACACCTGCTTCCGTACCTCCGCAGCCACCGTCCTGCGGGGACAGAAGGGGGCCACTGGGGACACGAACACTTGGGCAGTGGGGCCCGGAGAACTCCACTTCGGGCCAATAAATCCCTTCTCCGAGACGAAAATCCAGGCTGTGGAAGGGAAAAACCAGGCCACGGACCAGGAGAATCTAGGCTTCAGAATCCACGGATCTCAGCCCAGAGGTCCCAGGACCACCCCCAAGCTGGGCCTGGGGCCCTCCCAACCCCCACTAAGCACAGATGGAAGGAATTGCTCCCGGCAGAGCATGAGGGTCACAGATCCTTCTCTATCCCTGGCACCCACCAAGGGTCTAAGTCCTGGCTGGCCGGCTCCCTGGTCCCCAACCTCCGCTCCCTCATCTGGGGGACCCGCGTCCACCCTGCCTCCCATCCAGAATATGCGCCCCGTCCCACCCTTGCTGTGGGGCTTTGGACAAGTTACTCCTGCCTCTGAGCCTCAGTTTACCCATCTGTACCTGAAGGGACCTCACAAGGCTGCTGTGCAGAGCCGAGCAGGGGGCTCGGCATTCAGGGGTCACTCTGTACCTCACTGTCAGGGAGTCGGAGACAACGCTGAGCGTGTGTCAAGAGGCCAGGAGGACCCGCAGGGCACACGCAGGAACCAAGGTCCGTGCGGTGGCCTTCTTGGGCCACCTGTATCTGTGCCGGCCTTCACAGGCAGGGAGGACAGGGTGAAGAGGGAAGACCCACGGGGGAGGGGGCCAGCACAGGAATCTGGGACTTGGTGGGGCCGGGGTCCCCCAGGCACTCAATTCCTTCAGCTGAGCTTAGAAGGAGGGGAAGGAGAGAGAGCCACACAGTTATCTGCGGAAGAACATTCCAGGCAAAAGGTACGGTAAGTACAAAGACTCTAAGGCTGCGCTGTGAGCTCCTAGACCCCTGGTCCCCCCGGGGTCTCTATGAAGGCAGGATGAGGGCTACGTGTCCCCAGCAACAGCCCCGCATATAGTAGCTACTCAATAAATATTTTAAAACGTTAAGCTATGTATTTTTGAGAGACGGAGGCAGAGAGAGCACAAGGCGGGGAGCGGCAGAGAGGGGCACACAGAATCTGAAGTAGGCTCCAGGCTCCCAGGTGTCAACGCAGAGCCCAACACGGGGCTCAAACCCGCGAACCGCGAGATCATAACCTGAGCCGAAGTCAGACGCCTAACTGGCTGAGCCACCCAGGTGCCCCTCAATAAATTTTTCTTGGTGAAATGAGTGAATCCCTCCCAATCTTCCCCCTGGTCCAACTTGACTGAACCCACTGTTAGAAGCCGCAGACATTTTAGCTGTGTGGCTTTGGGCTGGTGAACACCCTTTCTGGGCCTCAATCCCTCTTAAAATTGAGAAGGCAATTGCCTGGGTGTTTGGGCCTTACTCCCTTCTATTTTCCACTTTTCTGTGTGCCGGGGAGTTTTCCTAATAAAAAGTTATACCCCCAAAAAAGCATGATGCTGGGGCACCTGGGTGCCTCTGTCCATTAAGTGTCCGACTTTGGCTCAGGTCACCATCTCACAGTTCGTGAGTTCGAGCCCCGCATCGGGCTCTGTGCTGACAGCTCAGAGCCTGGAGCCTGCTTCGGATTCTGTGTCTCCCTCTCTCTCTGTCCCTCCCCTGCTCGCGTGCTCTCTCCCTCTCAAAAACAAATAAAATAAAAACATTTTTAAAAAATACAGAAATAAAAATTTTAAAAAAGCACTATGCCGATTGCCAACCTATGGCCCGTGGGCCACCGATGAAATGGATGCGTGCAGTGGGGCTCAGGTAAGACAGGTGGGGGCGGGGGTCACCTGGAAGCCTCTGAATTCAACTCTGTGTAGGTCAAACAAACTTGACCGTGACCCTGATCCAACACGGGGGCCTCCAGTGGAGACCTCAGCCTCACTCCTCGGTCTCCGCGTTCTATTTATTTTCTTTGTTAATGGTCTCAGAGTCTTGCTTCTACTGGTTGGGGCTTAGGGGGAGATGATGGAGGATCTTCTAGGAAATTCAAAGGTTGTGCAAAATGAGGTACGGGCCCTCAAGTTCCCAACGCTGGGGCTGCCTCTTCTGGAAGCCTGGGCACACAGGGTCTTGGGGGATGATTTATGAAAGACGCCAGGACAGGGCACCGGTCTGTGCCCTGGTCCCAGACGTTCTACAGCTGTTACCCCAGAGCAGGGAGAGGGGAGGAGGGAGGGCGGGGCCACTTCATTTTGTCTTTGGCCCCGGCGAGATGTCCCCAGAGTGGAAAAAAGGCCAGGTCCTCAACACCGTGGCCCAGGAGCCAGTTTCCCGTGTCACAGGGCTCTGCGCTTGGGAGCTGGGCAAGCATGGACGGGTGGCAAGCACCCCCTTCTCTGGACCTCTGGGCTCAGGACAGTACCCACACCTTAATGAACTGTTCTGAGTGTAGGGCTTGGCACACAGTAAGTGCTCAATTAAGGCTTGCTGTAAGCATGTTGCCTCAAAAGGATCCTGAGAAACTGGAATCTCTGGACCTTCTTTTTACGCCAAAAGGGGGTGAGGCTCAGAGAGGGGTGGTAAGGTGCTCAGGGTCACACAGCAGGTGGCCAGGATCAAACCCCTGGGGGCCAGAGGGCAGGGTCTGTGCCCTCCAGCATCTGCCATCCCACGTGGCCTGTGATGGGGAGCAGGGCCGAGAACAGGGGCTCAACCTGCCTCTTCCATGTCCACACTCGCCCCCCACAGTGGTCCCATCCAGCCTCCGGGTTTCGGCACCATCTAAACAATGACAATCCTCGAGTCCGTTCGGTGGGATCCCTGCCTCCTTTGCGTGCCCTCGCGGGGTCCTGCAGGCATGCGCCATCACCGTAACCCTGCCTTCCCAGCATCCTCCTGTCTCCCTAAGGGCAGCCCCGCCCTCTGGGGTGCTCAGGACCCGCACCTGGGAGGCACCCCCAATGCCCCTCTCTTTCTCATCCCCACATCAGATGTGCTTCAGACGCCCCCGTGGAGCACATTTTTAAAAAGGAGGCAAGACGTTGAGCTGAACGTGGTGGTTTTTCTCAGGAAGGGATTTCAGAATTGCAATGGCAAAAAATGTCAAGATCAGGCGGTGGGTTACAGCCGCCGGTGAGATAAATCCTCCAACGGGGAAAATCGACAGCCCTATGTGACACTGTAGAGACGCTCAGAGGGGAAAGGGTAAGCAGTGGCGTCACTGGGAAATTCATGAGAGACAGTGGCCCTCACCCCAGGGCTGGCCACATTAACAGAAGTCTAGCCTCACCGGGGAGGAGGATAAAACCAGAACCAAGAATGGCATAAGCCTCTGACGTTACGTGTTCCCACCTGTGTAAAAAGCGAGAGAACAGGGGTGCCCGCGTGGCTCAGTTGGTTACGCATCCGACCCTTGATTTTGGCTCGGGTCGTGATCTCGAGGTTCGTGAGTTCAAGCCCCACGTCGGGCTCCGTGCTGACAGTGCGGAGCCTGCTTGGGATTCCCTTTTCTGCCCTTCCCCCGCTCTCTCTCTTTCTCAAAATAAACAAAACTTAAAAAAGATAAAGACTTAACTTTTTTAAAAAAGAAAAGACTTTTTAAAAAACTTAAAAAAAAAACCAAAAAGCAAGAGAAGAATATGAATCCTTATAAAACCCCAGTGATTCCTCCTTATACCCCACCCCTAGCCTTCCTGGACCATCAGAACATTCTAAAGACAAAGAATCAGGGGCACATGGGTGCCTCGGTCAGGTGGGCGCCCAACTTCACTCGGGTCATGATCTCACAGTTCGTGGGTTCGAGCCCCGCATCGGGCTCTGTGCTGACAGCTCGGAGCCTGGAGCCTGCTTCGGACTCTGTCTCCCTCTCCCTGCCCCTCCTCTGCTCACGCTCTCTCTCTCAAAAATAAATAAACATTAAATAAAGACAAAGAGTCTGCCTGCCCGTGAGGATATGAAGCCACAGGAACTCTCATCTGCTGCTGGGGGGACAGGGGTGGGAGGGAGCCATTTCCTTGAAATCCCAAAGACCCCTCTGGAATTTTCAACGCATGTCTCATTGCCCTCCAACAAATCACTACTTCGAGAGTGACCTAACCGCTTTGAGTCCAGCCTGCAACAGTTAAACACACGGGGAGCCCGGGGGGCTCAGTCGGTGGAGCATGATTTCAGCTCAGGTCACGATCCCAGGGTCGTGGGGATCAAGCCCAACGACGGGCTCCGCACCGCGTTTGGGGCACCTCGGTGGCTTAGTTGATTAAGCATCCAACTTCAGCCCAAGTCATGATCTCACGATTCATGGGTTTGAGCCCCGCATCCAGCTTTGCACTGACAGCACGGACCCCGCTTCAGATTCTGTCTCCCTCTCTCTCTGCCCCTCCCTCACTCGTGCTCTCTCTCAAAAATAAATACAAACGTTTTTGAAAAGTGTAAAAAAAAAAAAAAAAAAAGATTCTCTCTCTCCCTCTTTCTCTGCCCCTTCCCCACTCGCTTGGGTGTGGGTATGCACTCCCTCTCTCAAAAATAAATATAATGAATTGATTGATCTTAAGGTCATGAGCTCACGGCTCGTGAGATCGAGCCCCACGTCGGGCTCTGTGCTGACAGCCGAGCCCCCTTATGATTCTTTCCCTCTCTCTCTCTCTCAAATTAAATGCACTTTAATTAAAAAAAGAATACTAAAAAAAAAACTAGCTACACCTATGTCAACAGGCTCTGGTGATTCCCGACGGGACGAACATACAATAAATATATTGTAAGTACTGGCCACTACCACCGTTCCATATCGTACTTTACTTTAAACAGTACAAGTGAAAAAACAAGTTATATTGCGCGCAATAGCGTCTGTCCACGTTATTACATGTATAAGAATTTATGGTTTTAAGTGATCTCCCCAAACTCTTTTGAGAATCTGTTCATTAGGAAACTGGGGGACTGTTTAATATTCGGGTTAACACGGCCCTGCGGAGTGAATGACTGAATGAATGAATGAATAGATGAAAAGAGGTCCAGGTCTGAGCAAGGAGACCCCGGTGTCCACTGGGCTGCAATGGAGACCCTGTCGGAGGATGACCGGAAGCCTTGAGCCATTTGCTTGTGGTTCCCTGGGGCCCCAGGATCATTCTCTGCTCTTCTTACCCTGGGCCCTACAGTGTCCGTTCCCCAGGACTTCTCTCATTTATTTGAGTGGAAGCCCGGACCCAAGGACAGAGACCGCGTAGCAAAGAAATGGGTTCGGAGATGCCAAAGGTCCAACACAGACAGACAATTCAGGAACATGAAGATAGCAGAACACAAAAATCGCCTGACCGCTATGCTCCTGACCCATGGCTACACCCTTCAGACCGCTTCGTGACTTCCACCCCGCTCAGGATTCAAGTTAAAGTCCTCGCCACAATCCACAAGCTGCAAGATCTGCTCCCGCTGTCCCCTTCCTTACTCAGCTGCAGACTGGCTGCCCTCCTCAGATGATCTATAAATACACTATGCCTGCTCCTGCCTCCGGGCCTTTGCACTTGCTTTCTCGTGTTTGGATTGCATTCCCCCCACGTTTGGGCACGGCGGCCTCCCTCACCTTCGGATCTTTGCTCCAATGTTCCCTTATCACCCCAGCCTTCCTGACCCGCCTCCCAGGTCTAAAATGGCTCCCATCCTCTTCATCTCCTTTCCCTGCCTCGTCGGTCCCCACAGCGCTTATCATTAACATACAATCCATTTTATTGTGCTACCCCTCCATCTACCTCACTGTATCTGCCCCCCAGGGTGGGATCTTTTCTCGTGTCTCCATCACGCCAGCTCTGGACCCACAGGGTGCCCTCTCACTTGGGCGGGGCCAAGACAGGTCCCCTGTGGAGAGGACCCCGGGGCAGTCTCTGATCTCTGACTGGCTATGGAGGCAAAGAGGGGGAGCAGCTCTCCAGCCCCAGTCTGACCGCCCCCCTCGCAGGCTGAGTCTCTTACAATCTCCAGTGGCCACGGAAATGGATCCCCCAGCGCCTGGCGCCCGTCCCCTCCCCCGTCTGCCCACCAGCTGGTTCGGTCCCCAGCCCCCACTCCCTCCATTCAATGACCCATCCATTCCCAGCGCGTCCAGCCGGTGCTGGGAGAGCCTGAAGCAGGGCTGGGGGCGGGGGGACATCCACAGCTGTCCCCCGCTCCCCAGACAGCTGGGCACGAGACGCTGACAGTGGGAGAAGAGCACGGGAAACTTCCCGAGG
This sequence comes from Panthera leo, assembly GCF_018350215.1. NCBI lineage: Eukaryota > Metazoa > Chordata > Mammalia > Carnivora > Felidae > Panthera > Panthera leo. Next base: position 8,479,630 of record NC_056680.1, read on the forward strand.
GGCCTCCAAGGCCCCCAAGAGCACCATCCCCGTTCCCAAACCCCGGCGCCCGGAGCATCTCCACCCCACGCCAGTCGCACGAGGGTGGGTCGCAAAGGTCCCTCCCTCTCCCACGCCCTGGGGCTCAGAGACCCGGGAAGGTCTAGACGAGGAGGGGCGCGGAGGGCTCCCGTGACACGCTTTCCCTGCGCCGCCGCCTCCAGGAAGGCCCCCCGGACACGCCCCCACGCGTCCCCCCCCCCCCCCCCGGCTCCCAGGGCGGCCCTCGGCTCAGCCGCCATCGCAGCCGCAGCCCCGCCGCGGCCCCGGAGGGACCCCCGCCGCGCCCCCTCCCGCCTCCCGCCGCCCTCCGCCCCACCCCGTCCCCGGCCGGAGGGAGCGGGTCGGACTCGGCCAAGGCCGAAGGGGCTTGAATGGGGGGCGCCGGGCCGGGGAGGGCGGGGCTCGGACACGTGCGGGCGGCCGCGCTACCTGTTGATCTTGTGCGCGAAGGCGCGGCGCTCGGCGGCCGCCATGGCGCCGCGCGCGTCCCGCCGCCGCCGCCGCGCGCACCGTCCCCGCCGCCACCGCCGCCGCCGCCGCCGCCGCCGCCGCCGCAGCCTCCCGGTTCTGGGCTGCCCGGGCTGGGCGGGGCCGGGGCCGGAGGCGGGGCCCTTCCGGGTGTGCCGGGCGGCTCCGTGCTGCCCCTGCCGGCCGGAGGGGCGCCGGGGCCCCGGACCGCCTCCGCGCCCTGGGGGCTGAGTTGGGGAAACCGAGGCTCTCAAGGGCGCAGGGAGGGAGAGACGCCGGGACCGAGGCCGGGGGTGTCGGACCCCGGGGGACGCTCTTTCTGCCCTCGGACTAATCACCGCGCTAATCCATAATAATAAGTATGATCTCGAGCATTTATTGAGCACAGCCCTGCAAGTCACAGGTGCAGGCGGAACTATGGTTTCCCCATTTTACAGATGGGCAAACTGAGGCACGGAGGTGTTCAGACGCTCGCCCAGGCCGGAGTGATCGCAGGGGTCTCCGAGGCCACTATGGGATGTGCCCTAGTCCAGGGTGACGGAAGCAGAGGGGTCCAGGGGGGCTCTGAGGGGCCGGGCGATGTGACTGGCGCCCGAGTGAGCCAACCCAGGAGGCTGGCCCGGCCCGGCTGCTTCTCCTGGAAGGAGGATGTGGGGATGTCTTGGTTTCCTTGTGGTCTCAAATCTCTCCCCAGAGGTCCCTCTCCCAGCCCCAGTGCAGCAGTCTTAGAGAATTCTCCAGCCCCCGCTCATCCTCCGGATGTGCCAACCCCTCGCTCGCCACCACGCCCCCGAGCCTTTGCACTGGCAGGTTCTTCCTCCTGATGGCCTTTCCAGCCCTGATCAGAAAATGTCCCAGGCAGAACTGGGGGCTGAATAATACGAGAGCACGACTCTACCTTAGGGCTTTTACGTGTGCTGCCCCTCTTCCCGTGTATGGGTGTTAGCGCCATCCTCCCTCTTACACACGAGGAAACTGAGGCCCAGGGAAGCAGAGGGACTTGCCCTAACTAGGCAAGTGGACCGCTGTCAGATCCTGAGCCCAGAGGAGGGAGGCTTGGATTGTGGGGGAACCCTCATACCCTGCCACTCAGCCCCAAGCTCAAGGGGGCACAGCTGGGCTGCTCCCAGCCTGGCGTGTGACATGTGTGTCTGGCAGCAGCCCACGCGCTTGCCTGAGTGGTCCAGCCACTTTGACCTGGGAGCTGCCGGGTGTAACCCCGCCCAGCACTCTCTGCCACGCCCCACCCCGAGTCACCCTCACCCGAACCATCAGCCTCCTGGGCTAAAGTCCCTGCCTCGCCTTTGGGCTTCTGGGAGCCAGGCTGGGCAAGAAACATGGAGCCGAGCAAAGATTGGTGGATTTCTCCCCCATTCCAGCCCCGGCCCCCTCATACCTGGTCTCCTGGCTCCTGCCCTCACCCCTCGAAGTCAGGTCTCCCTTCAGGGTCCAGAAGGAGCCTGGGAACACCAGAGTCAGATCGGGTCCCTCCTCCGCTTAGAATTGTCAAAGTCCTTCCCAAGGCCCAGGAGAGACTGTGCGTGACCCGCCCTCATCACCTCCCTCCCCTCCCCCACTACAGCTGCCCACCCCCTCAACGCCCTCTGAACACTAGAGCACAGCTCTATCTTTGCACATGCCGTTCCCCTTCCCGCACAGGGGTGCCATCACCACCCCACTTTTACAGATGAGAAAACTGAGGCCCAGAGCAGCAGGGCGACTTGCCCAGTTTCACCCGGTGAGTCAGCGTCAGATCTGTGATTCCAGATTTGTCACCCAGGGAGCCCGCCCGCCCCGGGGAAATGTTTGTTTCTAAATAACCGACAGAGTCCCGGCCCCCGGCCAGGCTGTGGGACCCAGGGTAAATCTCTCAACCTCTCTGAACCTCCATTTCCTCATCTGCCCCATGAGGGCTTGTGGCCCGGCACAGCATGAGGCACAGACATCGGGAGCTCAGAGCTCCAGGCCCTTGGGGGACCTGATGTCACGGGGGGAACCCAGCGATTCGAAGCCCTGTCTGGGTCAAAAGGCTGCTTCAAAGACCCTTCCAAGTAAAGGCCATGCCCCAGCTAGCTGCCCCCCTGGAGCCTGCTGCCCCACTGGTGCCTACCAGACCTGACTGGCGGGGCAGTTCCTCTCCAGGGTATGCCAGGCCTGACTCAGCCAGGCGGGGCTAGGGTGACCCAGGCAGCTGCTCAAACAGAGGCCAAGCTTGATGGGGACTTTGGCCTCCTCTGGCTGCAGTGAGCAACAGTCTGTAGGATATGGGGGGAAGCACCTGTGTACCCGGGAGGAGGGACAGCACGGGTCCAGGTGGGAGATGGCTGGGCTGCGGACAGGTGGTCGAACCTCCGTGCCAGTGAGGGAGCGGAGCTGAAGATCATCTCTCTTCACGCCGATGCCCCCTGCTGTTCCCACCACCTAGAATGCTGTTCCACTCACTCCTTGTCCGCTTGACCCCTTCTTCCTCCCTTCAGTCTCAGCTTGGACATCTCTGCCTCCTACAGCTGCTTGTGCATCCCCAGTCACACCGTGTCTAAGTGGCCGGCCATTCGTCTCCAAGAGGTCCCCACCCCCGGGGCACATCGCTGGCACGAGGTGAATATCTCTTTCTAGCCTCTTGCTCCTCCATTCCCCTGACGTGCTACTCAGTGTTCGTTCCAGGACGTCACTGTTTGAGTCCGTGTAGCATTATAGTGTTCTCGCCTCTCTTTCTGTGTGGGGTGGGAGGCCGCTGCCTGCACACCTCGGCACAGGCCGTACCCCCTCCTGGAACACTGTTTCCCCTACTCTGCACCTGAGCGAACTGCTAACTTCCATTCGTTCTTAGATCTCATGCTTCTTGGAAGCCTTCCTTGGCCACCTCCCTTCCCTGCCCAAGCTGGCTCAGGGGTTCCTCTGGGACCTCCTGCCTCCAGCCCCTGGGGTTCCCCCTCACAGCCCCCCGATCACCCTCGGTTGTAACGGCCTGATTCCATGATGGCCGCCTCTCCCACTCATAAGTCAGCTTCACGAGGACAAGGATTTTTCTCTGCTTTATTCATTGCTGTGTCCCCAACGCCTAGCATGGGGCTGTGCATATAGTAGGTGTCCAATAAGAGAATGAATGAGGCAGAGTGGTGCAGGGGTCCAGTGGCCAGAGGACCCTGATGCCCCTCTGTCCCCTAGTGTCTACCGTTTCCACCACCAGTGTGGTGGGAGAAGCCAGCCTGATGGCGGGGGTCAGGGGGAGGATCAATGTCTCAGCTGTCCAACCTGGGTGAGGGGTGCTGGGGGCAGGTAGAAGAAAGCTGAAGTGGGCACCCACTGCCCCCTGGTGCCCATGACAGGAATAGCAGGATCCGCCAGCTCGGGACATTTGCCCTGCCCTCCTCGGCTCTACTGCCCACAGGCAGGGCACGCTCTTTCCACAAGGAAAGGGAATTGGGGATCGTAAGCAGGTAAGGCCGGGTGCCCGGGAGCAGGATGCAAAGGACATCCGTTCAACAGGCATCTCCTCAGCTCCTGCTGTGTGCAGGCTCCAACTAACCCTTGGTGGTGGTCGGGGGGGGGGGGGGGGGTGTCATCACCCCAGGTCATCGATCTGCAGGTGCAGGAAACCGAGGCCGAGAGGAGCAACCACCCAACTCAAAGCACACTTCTGAGTTGTAAAACTTGAACTCGGGTCTGTCATGTTGAGGGAAATCTCTCCCCTCGTTCTTTTTTTTTTTTTTTAATTTTTTTAAACATTTATTTATTTTTGAGACAGAGAGAGAGCATGAACAGGGGAGGGTCAGAGAAAGAGGGAGACACAGAATCTGAAACAGGCTCCAGGCTCTGAGCTGTCAGCACAGAGCCCGACGCGGGGCTCGAACCCACGGACCATGAGATCATGACCTGAGCCGAAGTCGGACGCTTAACTGACTGAGCCACCCAGGCGCCCCTCTCCCCTCGTTCTTCAGATGCATTTTGGCAACCTGGTGAATCAACCTGATGAATGAATGAATGAATGAATGAATGAATGAATAAATGAATGAATGAATAGGTATCCTGAGGTAGGTGGCGGACTCAGAGTAGGAATGGCCACAGGAGGGACTTGGAATCCAAAGAGACCTGAATTCCAGGCCCCAGCTTAGCCACAGCCGGGCTGGGTGACCTGGGGCCTCTCTGGCCGTCAGTTTCCTCATCTGTGAAATGGGATGTTACCCCCAGAGCTGACCCTATCGGGCTGTGATTGGGACCCCTGAAGTGTTGTCGGGAGAGCACAGAACCTGGGAGATCCTGCCCTTGTCACATTGTTTTTCCTGCTGCTTCCGGAGCTGGGGAAGGAAGCTGGGAGCCGACTCAGGCGCTCCAGGCCTGCCTTTGGGAGTTATAGTCACAAAGACAAAGGCTGGGCCCAGAGAGGCCAGAGGGGCAGGGCACCGTCTTCCTGTTTTTCTTTGAACAGATGGCCCAGCCGCCGGATGCTGGTCTGTCTGGATGCTTGTCCATCACCCCTGGAAATCACTCCTGTCCCTCTCAGTGACACTCTGCCAAGTTAGCTCCCTTTCTGTGTGCCCTTCCTGCACCCCAACCTTCAGGGGGTTTCTGCCAGGGTCCCCAGGCACCCAAGGGGTTTGCAAATAGAATTCAGGCGCTTATGAACTGGGAGGGAAAAACTCGCATCACGTGTGCTCCCTGGCTTCTAACGATAGCATTCGTGAGAGCTGCCCCCCACCCCCCTGCCACCTTGTTATTTGAGGTGTTAAGAAAGGCCCAGATTCCATCACAATTAAAACAGATTTTGATACCCATATCCCAATGTCATGGGTTTGTAATGGGTTTCCTTCGCCATCCTAGCTGTTTATGAACTTACACACATCCCCTTGTAAGGGCCCGGGGCACAAAAAGGTACCCCTGCAAATAAGAGAAATTTTTCAGCAGGCCCTTTCCCTGCTCAAAGCCTGCTCTGGCTCCCCATTGCCCCAGAAAGGAGCCATGGTCTTCCCTGTGGCCTACAGACCCCCTCAGCTGCTCCCTACAGCGTGCCCCTCCCCTTTCTCATCTCCTTCCTTCCTTCCTTCATTTATTCCGGCAGCATTTACTGAGCGCCTGCTGTATGCCAGGCACAGGGGACTTCTGGAAGGAGGTGATGTCAATGCTGGTGTCGGCCAGGCCGAGTTAGGGAGGGAGGGAATTCCAGGCCGAGGGACCAGCAAGGCAAAGACAGAGAAGTAGAAGGTCACCTGGGTAGAGGGCACGGGGAGGGGGGTGGGGAGAAGGGGGTGGGTTTTCAAGGCCTCCCAGTGGGAGCCCCAGGCATAGCCCTTCAGGTAGTGGGGAGCCATGGAGGGACGCAGAGCACTGCAGGGACACCCTGTGGTTTGTTCCAGAAAGATCCAATGAAGAAAAAGAGATTAGACACTCAGATGCTCGGGTTCAAATCCTACATTTTGTCTCTCAATGTCAGCCATAAAAGCCTTTTTTTTAATTTTTATTTTTTAATTTTTAATGCGTATTTATTTCTGAGGGAGAGAGAGACAGAGTGCAAGTGGGGGAAGGGCAGAGAGAGAGGGAGACAGAATCCACAGCAGGCTCCAGGCTCTGAGCTGTCAGCACAGAGCCTGACATGGGGCTCGAACCCACGGACTGAGAGATCATGACCTGAGCCAAAGTCAGACGCTTAACCGATTGAGCCACCCAGGTGCCCCAAAGTCTTTTTTTTTTTATGCTTATTAGAACAACTAAACTAAAAATAACAATACCAAATGCTGACGAGGATGCAGAGAAAGTGGATGTCTCAGATGCTGCTCGTGGCCATGCAAAATGGTACAGCCATTCTGGAAAAGTTTGTTGGTTCTTAGAACACGAAACACGCAGCCACCCATCTGACCCAACCATCCCACGGCCACAGTTTTAAAAATGCAAAGTTATGTTCACATAAAAACCTGCGTATAATTGTTTTTTTTTAATTTTTTTTAATGTTTATTTGTTTTTGAAGGAGAGAGAGAGACAGAACGTGAGTGGGGGAGGGGCAGAGAGAGAGGGAGACACAGAATCCAAAGCAGGCTCCAGGCTCTGAGCTGTCAGCACAGAGCCCGACACGGGGCTCGAACTCCTAAGCTGTGAGATCGTGACCTGAGCTGAAGTTGCACGCTTACTGACTGGGCCACCCGGGCGCCCCTATTATTTGTAAAAGCTTTATTCATAATCACCAATAGCTGGAAACAACCCAACTGTCCTTCAATGGGTGATGTGAAACCTACTAGCTTCCATGCGTACAATGGAATATTCTTCAGTAACAGAAAGGAACAAACTATTGATACAGGCCACAAAGCTTTATGCTCAAATGCTTTATGCTGCAGTGAAAGAGGCCAGACTCAAAAGGCTACATATTGTATGATTCCATTTATAGAACATTCTCAGAAAGACAGAACTCTAGTGTGGGAGCCCAGATCGCAGATCGCGGTGTTGGGCTGGGTCTGGGGCTGGGCTGGGGGGAGGGGCTGACACTAAGGGACAGAGGGAGGGGGCTTGGGGGGGGAGTTGGGGAGTGTTGGGGCCCACCAGCAGGTGAGCTGACGATGACCACCCAGGAATCAGGGCCATGGTGGGGACACCCAGGCACTGTAGGAGCCCCGAGGCCATGTTCGACCCAGCCAGAGGGTGTCGGGGGTGGGGGGGGGGGGGGGAGCGGGCCTCTACGCTGGGGCTTAAAGCTGTGCTGGAGGCAGGCAGGTGAACAGCCTTCCGGGCAGTGGGAAAAGCATAAGCAGAGGCCCAGAGGAGAGGCATTCAGGAAACTGAGGCACTGATTCGAAGGGAGTACAGAAGGTGTTTTTTGCTTGTGTTTTATTTTGATTCACCCACTTTTGACATGGAAACTAGAAGCCCGGCAGCGGATGGCAGGGTGGACCTCGCTACTCCCCCCACCCCTCCCCGCTACCCCCCACCCCTCCCCGCTACCCCACCCACCCCTCCCCGCTACCCCACCCACCCCTCCCCGCTACCCCCCCACCCCTCCCCGCTACTCCCCACCCCTCCCCGCTACCCCCCCACCCCTCCCCGCTACCCCCCCCACCCCTCCCCCCCCCCCACCCTTCCCCGGCAGCTCCTTGTGCTGTGCTCCATTCTCTCACCGGTCCCATTTTACCGACGAGGAAAGCGAGACATAGAGAAGTAGTCCTTTACCACCCGACGTGACCTTGAGGACAACTTGGGCACAAGATGTGGCCAACATGCAGACACCTTCGTCGGAGAGTTTTCTCAGGAGGCTGCACAGAACAGGAGAGAAATGTCTAAGAATGAACGCCCCCTGGGAATAGCCCTCAGCCGATGGGGGTGGTGGACGAGAACCCCAGCTCCCTCACCTGCGGGGGGGGGGGGGGGAAGACTGAAGTACGCGTCCTATGCCATCTCCTGGGGATCCCTGGCGGGACTGAGCCCCTAGTTGCCTGTGACCCTAGACCTGCCCCCCCTTACTGACTGCTTTCCCTTCTCACTTCCTTTTACAGACTGAATTATGTCGCCCCAAATTCCTACACTGAAGCGTATCCCCCAGTAACTCAGAATGGGACTGTATTTGGAGATAGGGTCCTTCAAGAGGTCATTAAGTTAAGGGGCGCCTGGATGGCTCAGTCGGTTAAGAGTCCGACTTCGGCTCCGGTCATGATCTCGCAGTTCACGAGTTCGAGCCCCGCGTCGGGCTCTGTGCTGACAGCTCAGTCTGGAACCTTCTTCAGAGTCTGTGTCTCCCTCTCTCTCTCTCTCTGCCCCTCCCCACTCATACTCCATGTCTCTCTCTCTCTCTCTCTCAAAAATAAATAAAAAACTTAAAACGTCATTAAGTGAAAACAAGGTCTCATTAAGACAGAACCATCCCAGGGGCCAGAAGATGGCATGGGGGTCTAGAGTCTTGGGCAACTGGGATTAACGGGCCAGGGCCAGCCATGCCGAGAGGGGACAGGGTCCCCTGCAGGTGGGTGGGAGCCAGACCTCAGAGCTACAGAAGCCACAGTGTGTGCCTCAAAAACCCAGGAGGAGAAGCTTCTGATGTGGGAAGGACCACAGGAACCTCCTTTGCGGTTTTGGGCCACAAAGTAAGGTCGTGGCACGTTGCTTCACCACCACAAAGGAAATGGTTACTAGTTCAGGGCTGGGCTGAGCTGCAGGCTCTAGGCGCCTTGGGAAACCTCCTCCCTCGTTGATCTTTCAGATACATTCCCGCGACGAACAGCTGACCTCAGCCGCCTTCACTCCCGGCTCAGAAGCAAAAACCATTATCTTTTAAATATACATATTGAGCGGCGCCTGGGTGGCTCGGTCAGTTAAGCGGCCGACTCTTGGTTTCGGCCCCGGTTGCGATCTCACAGTTTGTGAGTTCGAGCCCCGAGTCGGGCTCCGCCTGACCGCGCGGGGCCTGCTTGGGATTCTCTGCCTCTGCCTCTCCCGCACTCTCGTTCTCTCTTTCTCTCTCAAAATAAATAAATAAACGTTTAAAAAAAGTAAAAACATAAAAATAGATGAGATATAACTGAAGTATAATTCACATACTATACTACGCCCGTTTAAATACACAATTTGGGGCACCTGGGTGGCTTCGTTGTTAGGCGCCTGACTTTGACTCAGGTCATGAGATCCCGGTTTGAGTTCAAGTCCCACATCTGGTGAGCTTGAACCCCGCTTCGGGTAAAAAACAGGAGCCATCCAGGGGTGCCTGTGTGGCTCAGTCAGTGAAGCGTCCGACTTCAGCTCAGGTCATGATCTCGCGGTTCATGAGCTCAAGCCCCGCATCGGGCTCTGTGCTGACAGCTCAGAGCCTGGAGCCTGCTTCGGATTCTGTGTCTCCCTCTCTCTCTGCCCCTCCCCGCTCATGCTCTGTCTCTGTCTCTCAAAAATAAATAAACTGTTTCTATAAGCTTCTAGGTACTTCATATCGGTGCAACCATAGCACAGGCTACTTTTGTGACGGAAAGTGGCCTGACTAGGCTTTGTTTTGCCTAGAGAAGCCGGCTGCTACATCTGGCCACATTAAACACCTAGAAGGCATCAGGTGATGCCTGGACGATCCTGGGGTGTTAGAAGGGCCGAGGATGCAGGCTCAGAGCCTACCCCTGGCAGACTCCAGAAGCCAGGCCCGAGAGGAGGAGACCGCAGTGCGGAGATAAGGCCAGACTTCCAAATGGGACGACCGCAGGGGCAGAGTCCCCTTTGGCTCATGGAGGCGTGAGCACTTCCTGGCCCAAGGAATGAGGGTTCAAGCTGGGGTCCACAATACTGGACCAGGCTGCCGTGTCAGATCCCTGCTGGCCCATGTTCTCAGAAAGAAGCCGGCTCTGCTATCGTAATCATCTGTTTACACACCTGGGTCCCTCTAGTATCTGAGTTCGTGAAGGCAGGGACGGCGCCTGGTTTGTTTTGGTACAACGGTTGGCATACACTAGGCGCTCAATGGATGCTCGCATTCCAAAAGTAGGATGAATGAGCGAATGGGCAGTTGCCACCGATCACAGAGAAGGCCTGACTTTGGACTCAGAAGACAGCCCTCGGATCTCAGCAGCGTGGCCTGGAACACGAGGCTTCCCCCCACGGTCCCTCTGGATTGTCAAGCAAAATGCGGGGGCTCCAAGAAACGGACATGCCAACTCTTTCAGATCTGTTAAGAGAGAACAACAGAAAACGGTCCACGTGCAGCCTGCGGAGGAAATTCCGGGGCTGGGTGGGACTGTTTTCCCTGACCCCTGAGATCACGGCTGAGTCTGGGGCCAGGCCGGTTTTTGTCTCTGCAAATTCTCTCTCACTCCCGTGGTCACAGAGGAGGTCGCGGTTTCCAACGTGGACACCAGAGTCAGCGAGGAGATGTCCCCGGAGACGGCGAGAGAACTCGTCCAAGAAGGCAGAGGTCCTGCTCCCAGACAGCACCTGTCGTTGCAGCCTGGACCCCTGTCCTTCAGCCCCTCCCGGGGTCCCCTTTTACGATCGCAACTTCCCTTCGTTTTCTTAAAAACATCTTTTCCCCCGCGTGCCTAAGGAAGACATGCTCCTTACAGACCACTGGGGGACATTTCCAGAGAAAAACGACATAAGAACAAAGAAGGTCGTTCAAAAGCTCACCGACGCTGGCGATTTTGTGGCCTTCATTCTGGTCGTTTTTCTCTACAGAACGGGTATCTGCTCGCCTTTGTCAAAAGTTGGGATTGTTCTGAATGCACAGCTTTGGAATCCGCTGTGTCCTCTGCTGAGATAGATAGTTTTTCCACACCATTGAACCTCCGAGGCTCTGATGGATTCCGTATTTTAACACAGGAAAGACTGTATGTCTGTCCTCAGGGGTAAAAGGCAGGACGGGCGCCCTGAAACCACCAAAACATCTATGTGGCGACTGCGACCCTGGGGGGGCGCGTGGGTGGCTCAGTCGGTGAGAGCGTCCAACTTCAGTTCAGGTCATGATCTCGCGGTTCTTGGGTTCCAGCCCCGCGTCGGGCTCTGTGCTGACAGCTCGGAGCCTGGAGCCTGTTTCGGATTCTGCGTCTCCCTCTCTCTCTCTGCCCCACCCCTGCTCACGCTCTCAAAAATAAATCAACATTAAGAAAAAAATTAAAAATAAAAAAGACTGCAACCCTGGGGCCAAATTCTGACTTTCACCACTTTCTATCTGTGACATGGGCCAGATGTTTTAATTTTCATGCCTCAGTTTATCCATCTGTAAATTGGGGATTTATTATTTCATTCCTTTCAAAACAACCCTGCCTCCCCCACCAGTGAATAAATAGCAGAGATTTCCATGTTCTTTCTTTTTTTTTAATGTTTATTTTTGAGAGAGAGACACAAAGTACGAGCAGGAGACGGTCAGAGAGAGAGAGGGAGACAGAATCGGAAGCAGGCTCCAGGCTCTGAGCTGTCAGCACAGAGGCCAACGTAGGGCTCGAACCCACAAACCGTGAGATCCATGACCTGAGCCGAAGCCGGACGCTTAACCGACTGAGCCACCCAGGCGCCTGTCTATTTCCTCTTTTAAAAAAAGACTTTAAAAATAAATACTAAATAGTGTAAATTGTGGAACAACAAAAAAAAATAGATACCACTACCAGAGTTTTCTTCTTTTTAATTAATAGAATTTACTTATTTTTTTAATTTTAGGCTTGCAGAAAAATTGGATGTAAAATGCAGAGGGTCACCATATATGTCCTCTCCCCGCCAAGTGGCTTGTCCCATTATCAGCATCTTGCATCAGTGGGATCAACTTGTTACAAGCGATGGACGGATATTGAAGGTGACATGATGTCTCTCTGGATGGGCCCTGAGCCGATGGGCCTGGTGTCCTTCGAGGAAGAAGATTAAGTGACAGATACTCCCAGAGGGAAGACCATGTGAAGACGCCTGGAGAAGATGCCCATGTGCAAGCCAGGGAGAAAGACCTCAAGAGAAACCCTTTCCCTTTCTGTCCTGCACTCCAGACTTTTTTTTTATTGGATAGTCGTTTCTGATTTGTTACCTCCACCCCCCAATGATGGTTACCAAAACAACGGAAGCCATAAGATGCCCCCTTGTTGGGGCGCCTGTCAGCTCAGGTCATGATCTCACGGTTTGTGAGTTCGAGCCCCACACGGGGCTTTCTGCTCTCAGCTCGGAGCCTGCTTTGGATCCTCTGTCTCCCTCTCTCTCGGCCCCTCACTTCCGATCTCTCTCTCTCTCTCTCAAAAACAAACATTAAAGGAGAAAAAGAAGGAGACAAAGCAGGAGAGAAATGAACTATGACTATCTTAACACACCCTAAGCTCTGTGATTAACCAAATTGGAGTAACTCTGCTATTTCTACAGTAATATTTAAATGTCTTCCTAGTGGCTCTGCAGCTCCCCTTCAAGAGCAGCTTTTCAGTGTTTTCTAGAACCTCTGAACTATTACTGACAGATTGCACTAATTTCCTGTACGATTTTCTTTTTTCTTTTTTGCCTTTTTGTTTTTGTTTTTGCCAAATGTCTGACCTTTGTAATTCGCCGGATGCCTGCACAATTCTGTCTCTTCGCGTCAGTTCAGTTGGTGTGGGTTAGGGGGGCTTGGAGGGTGCGTCACAGACACGCGCCATTTCCTCCCACTGGCGGACAGAGCGGTGGCTCTGGGGGACCGCGGCCAGCTGGGAGACTAGCGTGGGGGACCCGTGTAGGGCCGCGCTTCCGCTGATGACCGCCAGGGGGCGCGAGAGGCCGAGACCGGAGCCTGGTCCTTGCAGGGACGCCGGGGCGAGGCGGGGACTTGGGGGGGGGGGGGGGGGACTGCCTCTGGGGCGGGGCTTCGGAGGAGGTCCCTCACCCGCCAGGCCTAGGGTCCCACTTTTCCTCCAGCCACCGCCCGGCATGCTCTCCTTCGGCCTCCACTCTGCCTCCCGTCCTCCCTGCCCTTACTTGTGTTCCATTTTCCTGCCCTCTGCGCCACCCCTCTCCCTTCCTCCTTTGCGCCAACACTTTCCTGCCCACTTTTGCCCACATTTTCACGCCCTCATGTGCATCCCTGCATTTCCCCCATGCTCCCTCGCATCTCCATTTTTCTCGCCCTCCTTTGCGTCCCCGCTTTCGGGCCCTCAGCCCCTGGCTCTTAGGCTCCTTGTTTCAAATGACCTTTTAGAGAAAGTCATGGAAGGACACACTCCTAGCCGTGAATGTGGCTTGTAGTCCAGGGAGGAGGCAGTGACTCCTACATGAACATCTTTAGTTCCACATATTTCAAAGAGCAGTTTGACAAACATTTGTTATTTAAATGTAAAGTATTTTCTCCCTTTGAGCTGAGCCCTTTGTAGGGGCGGGGGCGGTCACAGAAGATTCTGAAAGTCCTGAGCCCTCCAAGGACCTGCTCACACACACCCTCCAACCCAGGGCTGGATAAAGAGGGCACATGAGTGGAGTAGCACGGACCTGGGGGGGGGGGGGGCAGGGAGACAATGTGGGCTAAGGGCTGCAGGAGTTGGGGGGGGAGCCCTCAATGCCAAGTGCATAATTTTTGCTCTGAAATGCCTGCTGTGGCCCAGTGATCAGTGGCACAGGGCTCGAGGCAACCTGCTTCACCTGCTATGGCTGAGCAGCCTTCCGAGGGAGAAAGGACAGGTTTGGGCCGAAATGCGGAAGTGGGGCAGGAGTTGGCAGGGTGGAGGGGTGTCAGAGGTTGCCACGTTCATGTCCCTCTTGGAGCTTCAAAGCCCAGCCTTGACTGACCTTGCTTCCTGTGTGGCTTTGGGCAGTTACCTTGGCCTCCGAGCCCCGTGAGAGGAATGAGTTCAGTGAGCTGATGTGTAGGCAGAGGCTTAGGGGACCCGATGGCTTGTAACCAGATGCTGCTTCATGGAGCTTCATTCACTCATTCATTTATTCCACATCAGTTTCTTGAGCACCTGCTGTGTACCAGGCTTTGGGAACGCAACCGTGACTAGGACAGCCCAGGACCCCACCCACTTGGAGCCCCCAGCGTAGCGGGGTTATTAACCATAAGAGTGGTCAGTGCTGAGCACTATACCTACGGGGCCCAGGTGGCACCTAGGGGGTACCAGGGCAGCACATCGTGCCTTTTCTCCACCCCTGGTGGAGAACGAGGGGCCCGCAGGGGCATTTCGGGGCATCTGCTTCCCTGGCACTGGGAGCCTTTGCTCCAGCATCCAGTTGCGATGTGATAAAAGCTTATGATGGAGGAGAGGTAACTGCTGGGGCCCCCTCCCTGGCAGACGATCAGGCTGCCAGGAGAGCGGGGGGGGGGGGGGGAGGGGGCACAGCAAACCAGCCTGGGTGCCCCCGACCCCGGCCCTATACCATCTGGGGAAACCGTAGCCCAGGGGTTTAGGAGAGATGCTGACTTCAACCTCCGGAGCACCCCAGTCTGGCTGACACTGAAATGCACACTCCCTACTCTTCCTGGAAGAGACTGTTATCTTTCTTCAATGGCTTCACAGCGGTAAGTATGTCACCACCCAGACCCTGGGGCTTTGCAGCCCTTCCTCCATAGCTGTCTCCCTCAAAGACAGAAATAAGTTGATCCAAATTTCACCGGCATCCGGATCGGTGGTCTCCGGGGAAGCCGGAGGGATGTAGGGCAGACGGACGAGGAGCAGGACGTGTTGCGAACGGGTGTAGGCTCCATGGACCCAGAGTTGGTGAAATCAAGCACAGAGGAGTGTGATGGGGGAGGGGGGCCGGGTTGGCCGTGGAGGAGCTCGGCTCTAAGTCAAATCTTGCAGAAAATTAAGTTGTTTGGGAAGGGCAAAAGGGAGGGGGTATTTGCCCGGTCCTTTAAATTTTTCGAAAAAGCCTTTTTTTTCTTACTATGAAAGTGACCCAGAATGTACCTCATTAAAGAAGCAATTGTTTTGGTAGCAGAATCGCACTAAGGAAAGACTGCCAGGAAAAAAAGAAGGATATTAAAGACCACTCTTCATCTTGTTACCTGTGATGTAACATTTTCACGGGAGTTAAATGAGACAAGTACATTTCTTTTTTAAAGCAGGCTCCACGTGCGGCGCCTGGGTGGCTCAGTCGGTTAAGCATCCAACGCTTGATTTCAGCTTGGGTCATGATCTCACGGTTCATGGGATCAAGCTCCTCATGGAGCCCCGCAGGGGGCTCTGCACTCACCGCCCGGGGGCTGCTTGGGCCTCTTACTCTCCCTCTCTCTCTGCCCCTCCCCCACTCGTGAGCACATACTCTCTCTCAGGATAAAGAAGCATTTAAAAAAAATTTTTTTTATTACATTTATTTATGTTTGAGAGACAGAGAGAGACAGCACAAGTGGGGGAGGGGCAGAGAGAGAACGAGACACAGAATCCGAAGCAGGCTCCAGGCTCTGGGCCATCAGCACAGAGCCTGACTCGGGGCTCGAACTCACGAGCCGAGAGATCATGACCTGAGCGGAAGTCGGATGCTTAACTGACTGAGCCACCCAGGCACCCCTTTTATTTTTTATTTTTAAATATTTATTTTTGAGACAGAGAGAGACAGAGCATGAACGGGGGAGGGTCAGAGAGAGGGAGACACAGAATCTGAAACAGGCTCCAGGCTCTGAGCTGTCAGCCCAGAGCCCGACCTCACAGACCGTGAGATCATGACCTGAGCCGAAGTCGGCCGCTTAATGACTGAGCCACCCAGGCGCCCCAAAACCTTTAACATTTTAAACATGAACTGCGAAGGGTCCTCCCGCACGCACACACGCACACACACACACACACACACACACACAAGTCTGTTGCCTGGCAACCATATATGAGCCGATCTCTCCACATCCTCGCCAACTCTGGGTACACGGGTATTATCATTTTTTAATGTTTTTGCTGACTTTATCCGCCTTTGCTCTTCTCCCCTCCCCTGGGAGAGCTCCATTTGTATACAACTGACAGACTGTTTTTCCCTGTCTGACTCCTGTCCCAAAGATATCTGGTGTGATCCTCATTGGCCGGGGCATCTATGGCAGCTTCAGAGGGGCTGTCCTGACGAGGGTCCTCGCGCTGTCCTCCGCATACCTCCTCCACGTTGGCTCCCTGTGCCCGGCAATGAGCTGCCTCACGGGGCTGCTTGGCTTTGCCGGGTGGTCTGGAGCAACCAAAGGAAGCAGAGACACTCTCTTGTTTGTAAGTCAGATCTGCACACAGACCCCAAAGTACCCTCCCGTGTGAATCCTTCCTCACGCGCATCACAGCCCCCTGGCAGCAGGCGTCCCCTACTTTTCAGCGTTTGTGGTCTCATACGACGGCATCAGAATGCATCCGTGTTCTTCCTTTATGATGTACCTCGGTCGGGACTCCTCTCCCACCCAAGGCCATAAATTACAGTCTCCCGGGTCTTCTTTCCATAATTTTAAATCTTGCTTTCTCACTTTTAGCTCTTTGGCTTTTGGGAGTTTTATGATCGGAGCGTGGTGTGAGGTAGGGGTCAGTCCTCTCCCGCCTGCGCTAATTTCCATCTTTCTTGGGTCTTTTCTGGGCACACTGGTCTGTGTCATCAGCCCGTGTGTACGTTCCCACTCACACAACACTGTGGCCACTGTCATGTGTGTCCAAGTACACGAGGGACAAGGGTTTTGAGCGCGATCGTGCAGACGGCGTGTTGCAGATTTTACGTGTCTTGCCCCATCCGGCCTCGGCTAACCCCCCAAAGTCTGGCCCCCAGTCTCCCCACTCCCATTTCCCTTAGAATCGTGTCTGAGTGGATTATCCCACCCTAGGTAAAATTTGTCTCCAGCATTTTGTTTTGTTTTGTTTTCCTTCCTCCACTGTGTTGCTGCAAAACTCTGGTTATTTCAGTGGGGGGGTTTCAGGGAGACCCTCAGTACGGTCATCTCCCAGAGCATAAACCACCTCCACGATTAAAAGCACCCCGCCCCCACTCCCCTCCTCCCTGAAGCTCTATCATCTTGTTTGATTTCTCAGTTTCTCCCTTCAGCAAATAGTTATTTATTGGACAGGTCCCGTGCCTGAAATATTTCATTTCCTTTTCAATCTGATGCGGACGCTATTTGCTAGTTTATTTATAGTTTAACTTGGAGGAATCAGAGTGCTCTCTCTCACACACCACGTCCAACCCATCAGCAAATCCTATTGACCTTACCCTTAGTACCTGTCCCTCCAAAGCCTCTGAGAACTCACTCAAAAAAAGCAAACTCAAGGGGGCGCCTGGTGGCTCGGTCGGTTGAGCACTGGACTCTTGCTTTCGGCTCAGGCCATGATCCCAAAGTCGTGGAATAGAGCCCAGTGTTGGGCTGTGCGCCGAGCACGGGGCCTGCTTAGGATTCTCTCTCTCTCCCTCGGTTCTCTCCCCGCTGTCTCTGTCTTCTTAAAAAAAGAAAAAAGAAAAATTAAATTAAAAAAAGAAAAGAAAAGCAAAATCATTTTGATGGTGTTGGGAGCCACAGAGGATTCTGAGAAGAGGTAGGAGCCCTGACTCAGGGACTCACGGGCGCCCTCTGGTGGCCCTTGGGGGAACGGTGTGGGGAGACCACTCTGGAGGGACTGTGCCGGTCCAGGTGGGAGACAGTGGGGGCTGGGAGGCATGAGGCTGCGGAGGGGGAGAGAAGCGGGCAGATTAGGGGTAGGTTCTGAAAATGGAACCTATCAAGGACATACAGACGCCTGGATATCAGTACTCTGGCCACCTCGGTCACCGAGAGGCGGGGACATGGTAATAATATTAATCCTCGCTATCTGTCCCATGAGCCGCTAGTCTAGGGTTCCACAACTGCTAAGCCCTGCATCCGTGTTTGTCCTTGTGGGTCCCTGGATGTGTACCCGCTGCTGTGCCTTCCTGCCTTTCTTAGCTAGATAAGGCCAGCCACGGGCCGGTCTGGCAACTCCAAGCCTGGATGTGCAAACAGGCAAAGATGGGAATAGATGAAAGGGGAGCCAGGAGCTGACCTTCCTTTGCCCCCGTCTGACCCCCCAGAAGCTCTGCAGAACTCACTGACGCCCCTGGAGCTGGTCCAACCCCCACATTGTACAAATGGGGAAACCGAGGCCCGGGCTAGGCAGCAGTTTCTCCTTGAGGGGTAATTTGGAGACATCTCCTCTGTTTGTTGCCTTTCTCATTGTTTTCCCCTGGGCTGGTGAATTTTGTCTGAAACATAAGCCAGCAGACCTAAGTCCCCCCCCCCCCACCACCCTGTAGCCACCAACCTGTCCCCCCCGTGTCTTCCCTACAGTCCCCTTTCCCTCTTCCCCCATTTGCAAAGGTTTTCAGCCCGCTTCTCCTCCCCTCCTCCTGCCTCTGTTCTGTCCTTCCCACCCTCCCTCCTGCTTCCTCCATGGGCACCTGCTGCCAGTGCACACAGCCTTTATTGACCCGGAGGTCCCTCATAGGTCTTCCTGATGCCCAGAAAGTTCTGGGCATGAAACGGAGGTCCAGCTAGTGGCTCCCAAGAAAACCTCGGTGCCATCATCCTGGCCAAATGCAGGAAAATGACACACAGAGGAAATAACCCCCACACCCCACCCAGGCTGAGTTCTTTCAAACTGAAGAGGCTACGTGGCCTGGGGATGAGGCGAAGAGGGACAGGTCCCTCCCCTGCAGGGACAAGGTTGCACAGGCTCCCAGCCCCCTCCCTCCCTTCCCTCCGTGTCTTCCAATGTTTCCTGTTCATGGTTATCATTCTCATCGCTGAAATCCCAGTGGTCCTCGCCTTCTTCCCCATTGTAAGTACAATGTTGCCTCTCCCACGGCACATTACAAATAAATCAAATCAGTAGAGACACTGCCCCTCCCTCCCCCACTCAGTGATACCTGGCCCACGGGTCCCTGGGACGGGAGACCGGGTCTCCACAAATGGGGTAAGGAGCCAGAAACCTCCGCTGTCCCCTCAAGAGACTGGCCGAGTTAATTTCACCATCTCTGCTTCTTTCCTGCATTTGGTGGTAAGGTATCAGAAAGGAATGGGGGAAAAAATAAGACAAAAAAACAAATTAAAAATAAAGGTAATGGGAAAAGCTGTAAAATTTGTTGGGGTTTTGAAACGTGTTAGAAACAGAGGGCTATTTAGCAAAATCCGTCAAGATGATGAGGCATGGATGCTTTGACCCAACTGTCCCATCTCTAGGAATTATCCAAGGATTTGCTTGCTCAGGTGCAGAACGACATATAGCTCAGGGCGTGCAAAAGACTGCCACGGGCCTCGTAAGCCTCAGGAGGAGGGTGGCTAATTTATAATAATGCACACAAGGAAGTCCAATGCAGGGGGAAAGAAGGAAGTAGGAGGCTCCCCATGCACGAGGTGGTGCCTTCTCCGGGACAAGACGCTCTCCTCCATTGCATCAATGCCCCCAGAGGCAGACCCTGAGATGAGGTTCTGCAGGTTCATGGTTTATTAGAGAGGTGGTCCCAAGAAGCACCTGTAGGGGACAGGGGAAGTGAGGCAGGGAAGGGGACGCAGCCCTTAAAGGGTGACACTGCAGGGCTGCTGGGCTCATCGAATGTGTGCCCCCACAGGGGACAATGTTGACGTACCTCCCATCAGGATTGCCTGAGGGCCGCCCCCAGGGCACCTGTGGGCTGAGAGGCCACAGAGAGCCAGCCCTGGGTTGCTGGCCGTGTGCGCAGAAATGACAAATGCCACGGGGATGTGAGCAGGGCACCAAGAGCCATTTCTACTCTTGTTAAGAACAGCCAGATGCCTAGGGCGCCTGGGTGGCTGGGTCGGTTAAGCAGCTGACTTCAGCTCAGGTCAGGATCTCACGGTTCGTGAGTTCGAGCCCTGCGTCAGGCTCTCCACAGTCTGCTCGGAGCCCGCTTTGGATTCTGTGTCTCCTGCTCTCTGTGCCCCTCCCCTGCTGGCGCGCGCTTCCTCTCTCTGTCTTTCAAAAACAAAGAAACAGGGGCGCCTGTGTGGCGCAGTCGGTTAAGCGTCCGACTTCAGCCAGGTCACGATCTCGCAGTCCGTGAGTTCGAGCCCCGCGTCAGGCTCTGGGCTGATGGCTCGGAGCCTGGAGCCTGTTTCCGATTCTGTGTCTCCCTCTCTCTCTGCCCCTCCCCGTTCATGCTCTGTCTCTCTCTGTCCCAAAAATAAATAAAAAACGTTGAAAAAAAAAAACAAAAACAAAGAAACATTAAAAAAAAAAAAAGTTTAAAAAATAATAAAAAGAACAGCCAGATGCCGACCAGTGAGAATAGTTACAAAGCAAGGAGAGGAATGATGAGAATATGCTTTGCTTTGACACACATTGAATACCTCTTTTGGGACACAGGAAACAGTAACAGTCACCGCGGCCGAGTGGGAGGCACTTGTTGGCTGGGAGAAAAAGGTGGGAGGGAGACTTTTTCGCGGCGTCGCCTTCTGTGCTTTGTGGATATTGTGCCACGTGACTGTTCCACCTCGTCCAAAAAGCCTGTTTTATTTAGACCTTTATTTAAAAAAAAAAAAATAGAAAATTACATTCGCCCCTTTTGTGCGGAGACTGATTCAGCGGCTAAAGACGATAGCGGAGGCTTTAATGGAGTTACAGCCAAATCGGGGGCGTAGCAGGCCTGTGGGCGATTCAGAAGAGCAGACGATTCAGGTTTGTGATGGGTACAACCAGATGCACGAGCTCAAGACCCACGCTCTTCTCTGGGGGGAGGGGGGGGTGATGGCAGCCAGGATTTATCCTCCTTCAGTGCAGACCCAGAGCTCAGGCAGGGCATGGGCTGTGAAGGGTGCAGAAGGAGGCAGAAGGGACACCCCCGCCTCGCCGCTCTGTCCCTGAGAAACCTCACCAAGCGGGGCACCTTGCGCTGCCGTGTGTCCGTCACTTCCCTGTTTCGTCTCTGAGGTTCAAGAAGTGGCCTTGGAGCACGTCTTCGCGACCCTGAGGAAGAATCTATAATCACAGTGAGCCAGACGACTATTCCGCAGAATGGAACTTGGTCACGGGGACGGTGAGGCTCACACCTTGTGTGTGTTATTGTGGCAAAAGACACGCAACATAAAGTTACCTGTCTCAACCGTTAGAAAAATAAAAAAAAAATTTTTTTTAATGTTTATTCATTTTTTTGAGGGACAGAGCGCAAGCGAGGGAGGGGCGGAGAGAGAGGGAGACCCAGAATCCGAGGCAGGCTCCGGGCTCCGAGCTGCCAGCACAGAGCCCGACACGGGGCTCAAACTCACGAACTGCGAGATCAGGACCTGAGCCGAAGTCGGACGCTCAGCGTCTTGGTGTTTAAGGAACTGGACCGGCTGGCGTGTGGCATCTAAGCTCTTGGGTTGGGTGGGTTAGCAGCATCCCTGAAGCCAGGGAGGGTTTGGAAGGAGAGAGCATTCCCTGTCTCTAGGAGTGTGTCACATCCGGGGCTTGGGCCCGGGAACTGCTGTGGGGCCACGTTCAGGCTTGGGAGGGGGCCCCACCATGGGTAGGCGGCCTCCGGCATCCCAGTTTTGGCTCCCGAGGCTCGAGACGGGAGAGAACGTCTCTCATACATTCGTACGGCCCTTGCACTGATATTTATTGAGCACCTACTGCGTGCTGGGCACTGTTCAGGGCTCTGGGGACACAGCAGGGCACAGAGCAAAATCCTTGCCCGGTGTTCCTGGCGCTTAAGTGGGGACACGGACGAGAAATCAATAAGTGAGCGTGGGTGTCCGAGGTGATACCTGCCGTGAAGAAGAACAAGGCAGGGAAAGGGCAGAGAGAGTAAGGGTCTGGTAGTCAAAGGTGCTGTGTGTCATCCATTGTCACCACACAGTGGGATGCTCTGTCCTGGCCCCTTTGCGGGGGTCCTGTGATGCTTCCGGCCAATGAGCTGTGGCCGGAAGTCTTGTGGGTCGCTTCTGGGCCAAATTATTTAATTGCCTGTGCAAGGCCCCCGCGAGAGCTCTCTTTCCTCCTGCCATGACCGTAGGACATCTGGACGGTGGCTGCTTCCTCAGCCTGAGTCCCTGAGTCATTCTGATAAAGCAGAGCCCCCCTGCCAAGCCGTGAGGGGCGTGTAGCATGCGTGGGAAGTGAACTGTCGAGATTGAGGGGCCATCTGTTACGCAGCATCACCTGACCCCGCCTGGCTGATACAGGGGCTGTGGCTAACTTGGAAAGAGGGTTCAGGGCAGGCCTTCCCCGGGCGGGACGTTTGAATAGAGAGCTGAATGAAAAGTGAGTGAGAGAGCCGAGCAGGTATTTGAGGGCATAGTGTTCCAGAAAGAGGGAACAGCCTGTATAAAGGCCCCGGGGCTGGAGCTGGCTGAGTGCGTTTGAGGAACCGTGAGGGGACCAGGGTGGCTGGCGCTGAGTGAGTAAGAGGGAGAGTGGAGGGAGATGAGGGCCTGGGGGTGACTGGGCAGGTCGCGCAGGGGCTCGCGGGCCATGGTGAGGAGTTCAGCTTTTACCTCCCAGTAAGATGACTAGGCACCGAGGGCGCCTGGGTGACTCAGTCATTCAGCATCTTGACTTTGGCTCAGGCCAGGATCGCACGGTTCATGAGTTGGAGTCCCACATTGGGTGAGCTCGTGCCCCGCTTCTCTCTCTCTCTCTCTCTCTCTCTCTCTCTCTGGCCCTCGCTCACTTGCACCCTCTCGCTCTCAAAAAAAAAAAAAAAAAAAAAAAAAAAGATGAACACCCAGGGAGGTTCTGAGCCTAGACCGGCTAGAGGGAGGGAGGCATTTAGCGCGAGAGCCCCTGGCATAGGCCTATCTTGCCGATGCTAGACCGTAGCCATGGTGACCATGCTTTCTATTGTGTTCATTATTTCCAGAGTTGAAAGGGCACCTTTAAGTGACTATCCTCCTCTCTGCAGCTAAAGTGCTGTGGGGCAAGGAACTACACAGGCTTTTCTGGGTCTTCCTTTGAAATGACTGCTGGTCCCTCGGACCCCAGGGGCTGCAGCCCACAAGGGTGACACCATCCACCAGGGGGTCACTCAAGATTTTGTTGGACGGCACCTAGATAGACCTCCCCCCCACACACACACACACCCACCCCTGCCCAGGGCTGGTGACTTTTATAAAAATTGCCTATTTGCAGGAAGCCCAGCAAAAAAGGTCAAGGGAGGAAGAACGTAACTGGAGTTGGGTGTTCAACTCATTCTGACCACACAGCCTTGGTGGGGGGGGGGTCAAGGTTACCACGCCCGTTTCACAGATGGGGAAACCGAGGCTTGGGGAAGGGACGGCTCAAGGTCACGTGGCCTTGGCAGAGCTGGGTTGGAAGCTGGGTTCGGGGCTACACTGCCTGCCTTACAGAGGGCCTGAAATACAGCGATAACGAGGAACAGAGATCACTGTAGGATAGTGACAGCGGCCACAGGACCCGGCGCTCAGTTTGTGAGTTCAGTCCCCATCACATACCTTGAGGTGGGGACTGCTTTGCTCCCATTTTACAGATGAGGAGACCGAGGCACAGAAAGGTTCCCAGCAGCGAATCGGCACCTGACAGTGTTACTGCTGTGCTTTTCACCTGTGTTCGCCACTCAAATGTTGGCTCGGCCGAGGCAGGGGTTACGTCTTGTTTCGTACATTGCTGGGCTCCCAGTGCTTGGCTCCCAGCAGGCACTCAATAAATGCCTATTAAGTGAAGGGGGCCGGCCAAGAGCAAGGTCAAGGCAGCTCAGGCTTCCGGAAGCAAGAACTGCCAGGGGCCTAGAGAGCAGAGCTTCTCTGTGACTGTCCCCTCGCCTGCAGGTGGCTGTTCCGCCCACACACCGGGGCTTCCACTCGTTGGCTCTACGACCGAGGTCAGGACCCCAGCCTCCCTCTCATTTGTAAGTTTGCGCTGGCCCATTGTTGAGTCGCTCGTGATGGGGAGGCCATCCGAGGCTTCGCACCATGTCCTACCCAACTGCAAGCCATGAACTGATTCTGGGAAGTGACTGTCACCAACGCCAGGGAGGTCCTGCCCAAGGGAAGGGTCCCAGGGAGGCAGTGGTGGAAAGGGGATGACTTCTCCGTCATCTTCTTCTTTGAGGTGCTCTCCCTCTCTCTCTGCCCCTCCCCTGCTCGCGTGTACATACACACACTCTCTCAAAATAAACTTTAAAAAGGAAGAAAATCCTTTAAAAAATAAACAATAAAAGCTTAAAAGAAACGAGGCATGCAAAGAAACAAGAAAGTGGGGAGAGAGAGACAGACAGACAGAGTGAGTGGGGGAGGGGCAGAGAGAGAGAGTGAGGGAGACACAGAATCCGAAGCAGGCTCCAGGCTCTGAGCTGTCAGTGCAGAGCCCGATGCGGGGGCTTGAGCCCGAGAACCCCTGATCTGTATTTTTTAAATAGGCATTTTTTTCATTGTACAAATTTATATTGCATCTATGTTTACAAAGGATACCACACCCTCTTCCCCCAAAGAGGTCACGATAGTCAGGATCCCAGCAGGGAACAGAATCGAGACCCGAGGTGGTCCTTTTAAGAAATTTTCAAGGGCGGGGCACCTGGGTGGCTCGGTCAGTGAAGAGACCAACTTCGGCTCAGGTCATGATCTCACTGTTCATGAGTTCAAGCCCCGCATCAGGCTCTCTGCTGTCAGCACAGAGCCCGCTTCGGATCCTCTGTCTCCCTCTTTCTCTGCTCCTCCCCAACTCATGCTCCATTTCTCTGTCTCTCAAAAATAAACATTAAAAAAAAAAAAAAAGGAGTTTTCAGGGGCTTCCTTGCTGAGGTGCGGGCAGGGTTAAGAAAACGAGGGATGAGGCACCGAGAGTCTAGCAACATGGGGAGCTTTTACTTCTAAGCCTGAAGGGGTAGGAGAAGAGGGGCCATCCGACCTACGGCTGCAGTCTTGGAGGGCTCAGGATGGGCAGAAGAAAGGAGGGAGTGGGGAAGAAATACTCCAACTTTTCCTCCAGCCTCTCCCATCTCCTGAAGGTGTTTCCTATTGGCCAAAGCTAACAGGAAGTGGAAGGGCGGGAGATTCTGGGAAATGTAGTTTGCAGGACCCAGGGCAGAGCGGAAGAGAGTGAAGATAGGTGGGAAACAAGGGGAAAACGACCAACGCGCATGATGAAAGGCCTCCGCTTTCTGCTTCTAAGACTGATTGTGTAAACAGAGCCAAGTCGCTCCAGCCTGACCATGAGGGACCTTCAGCTCTTTGTCAAACCCTGCCCTTTACTTTTCTGGAAGAAGATGCTTCCCTTCTCAGTGTCTCCAATTTGATTTGGGTTCCAGAGGTCCCTCAAGTTGGTTCAATATCTCTTTCTTTTTTTTTTAAGTTTATTTATTTATTTTGAGTGTGTGTGTGTGAGAGAGAGAGAGAGAGAGAGAGCGAGCAGGGGAGGGGCAAAGAGAGAGAGAGAATCCCAAGCCAGTGCAGAGCCCGACTCGGGGCTCAAACTCACGAACCTCGAGATCATGACCTGAGCCCAAGTCAGATGGATGCTCAACCGACTGAGCCACCCAGGTCCCCAGTCTGTGAAAGAAAATCTTAAATATTCACAAAAAAACAAAAGAACTTGTCCAAAAAAACTCTTATATACCCATCACCTGGATTCAACAATCACCAAGAGCCCGACAGGTTTGCTTCATGATTCCTTTTTCCCCTTGAGGAAGTATTTAAAAATGGATCCCAGACAATGTCATTTCCCCCTTCGTACTTCAGTACACATCTCTAAAAGTGCGTACATTTGTGTCAACCCCAATGCTCTCATCGCACCTGACTAAATGTTTTTGTCCCCCCAAATTCCCATGTTAAACCAAATACCCATTTATTTTTAAGAGAGAAAGAGAGAGACAGACAGAGCGTGAGCAAGGGAGGGGCAGAGAGAGAGGGAGACAGAATCCAAAGCAGGCTCCAGGCTCCAAGCTGTCAGCACAGAGCCCGACGCGGGGCTCGAACCCACGGACCACGAGATCATGACCTGAGCCAAAGTCAGATGCTTAACCGACTGAGCCACCCAGGCGTCCCATGAGAACTTTTGAGATGTGCTGTCTTAGTAACTTTCAAATGTGAATTAGGGTATTATTAATTACAGCCCGCATGCTGTACGTTACATCCCCAGGACTTACACATTTGGTTTCTTGGAATCGGATCCAAATAACGTGCACACATCATGTCTTCTTGTCATGTCTCCTAAATCCCTTTTACTCAAATTAGAGCGTGCATTAAAATCCCCTGAAGATTCTGTTCAAGCACAGAGGCCGGCGGCCCCACCTCCCGGGCTTCTGACTCCAGATCCGGAGTGGGACCCAGGGCTCTGAATTCCAAACAAGTTCCCGGCCGGTGCGCCAGAACATGCGCAGAAAACCACTGTTCCGGATTCTTCCTCCTCGTCTCCAGTCCCACCAACCTTCGATTTGTGGCAGAAAGAGCGGGGAATACTGGGGAATGCCATGCCTTCTGGATTGACTCCTCAGTGCTGTTGTGGTCCCTTTATCTTCTTCCTCCCTCCCCCATATTTCCTGTAAGTCACTTGTTGCCAGCCCTGGCTGTCCCTTAGAACCTCCTGGAAGCTTTCACAAAATACCCAAGCCTGCACCCCCTCTCCACCTTCTGGTTTAATTGGATTGGGCGGGGCCTGGGACTCTGATTGAATTGGATTGGATTGGGCTGGGGACTCTTACATTTACCAGACGATTCTAAGGGGGTGGCTAGGGTCATTGCAGAGAATCAATAAGCGAAGGGCTTCATCCAATGACCTCAGCCACCTGGACCAGTTCTGTCACTGGGGATTCCAAAATGGCGGTTTCTCTCATCTTTCCATCCTTCCTTTGGGGGGATTTGGAGAAAGATAATATGAGCACGTGTGGTATGTGTTATTGCTGCAATCACTTCCCACTTCAGGAAAGGAGGCTCCCACTTTCCTCTGGAGCCAGCCCACCTCTCCGATTTCCATCCCTAAGCCTGTCGGGGCAAGTGGTCTCAGTCAGCCAATCAGAATGTTCCAGCTTTCTGTCCCATGTTCTGGTTCAGGCAAGGGACCCAAGCTGGTCAAGGATGCTCGGCTTGGGGACTTTGGATACGGTGCCCAGCTCCCATGAAGCTCACCTCGCCTCGTGAGGGCAAGGCTGCAGAGCAAAGGCACTGGGAGCGGCCGAGAATCCTGGGACGGTACGCAAGTCCCTGGACCCAGCTCACTCTTGAGCCCTGCAGTTCATACATTCACTCAACAAACATCTGTGGCGTGCTTGCTGTTAAGTCACAAATGAACCGTTTTTACTCGCAACACTTCTGGCACTGCGCGTGTGTGTGTGTGTGTGTGTGTGTGTGTGCGCGCGCGCGCGTGCACGTGTGGGGGTTTCACAACAAACAATTCTCTCCAAGGACCAACTGGGTGTCCTAGAGTTCAATTCCGACACTACCCAGAGTTTGAGGCAGATACCAAAAATGTAAAGACTCAGTCCCGCGAGACTGCCCCCACTTCAGACATCGGTTACAAGTATTGGGTCCCCAGGTGACCTCTACTGTCTGACTTGGCCCCCAACCCCAGGCAGAGGGTTCCGACGATCCCCCTTCCCTTTCAGGCTTCACAATTAGAATGACTCACAGAACTCAGTAAGTTTGTCAGTTACTATTGTTAATTAGGCAGTTAAAAAAAATTTTTTTTTAATGTTTTATTTATGTTTGAGAGAGAGACAGAGACAGAGTGCGAGCAGGGGAGGGGCAGAGAGAGAAAGAGGGAGACACAGAATCCGAAGCAGGCTCCAGGCTCTGAGCTGTCAGCACAGAGCCCGACGCGGGGCTCGAACTCACAACCCTGAGGGATCAAGACCCGAGCTGCGATCAAGAGTCAGAAGCTTAATGGACTGAGCCACCCAGGTGTCCCAAATGATGAAAGGGTATAAATCAGGAACAGCCTAATGGAAAAGACGCACCGGGCAAGGTATGGAGAAGGGGCGTGGGGCCTCTGTGTCCTCTGCAGGTGCGCCCCCCACCTCCCTAGCCCCTTAATTGGCCATTGGGGATGAACTCGATCTCCAGCTCGGGCCTGTCTCCCCTCCTGGGAGGTCAGGGTCTGGGCTCAGAGTTCCCACCCTCTCGTCTTGGCTTGTTCTTTCTGGAGACCAGCCTCCATCCCGAAGCATACAAAACACACTCTTATCACTCCAGAGATCCCAAGGGCTTTAGGAGCTGTGCGCCAGGAACCCCAGGACAAAGAGCTAATATTTCTTTTTTATTCTGTCAAACAGGAAATGAGCTGGGGGTGGTGGCGAAAAATGTTTAAAAATCCCTGCATTTGAGGAACTGTCATTGTATTGAAAGAGGCGCTTGTTTACGTTAAATAAGTAAATTGTATAGTTTCCATTCTAGGGGCTATGTGGAGAGGGACACAGGGAAATGGACATTAGAAATGCTGCAGAGACCCCTCTCTCTCTGCCCCTCCCCCGCTAGCACTCTGTCTCTCAAAAATAAGTAAACATTCAAAAAAAATTTTTTTTAAAAATGCTGCAGAGAGGTTACAGCACTAAACGCGGGGAGGGAAGGAAGAGGGAAAGGGGGTCAATGAGAAGGTGAGATTTGCACAAAGAGGGCTTGAGGGAGAGGAGCCATTTGACTTCAGGCAGGGGGCATAGCCAGTGCAAAGGCCCTGGGGCAGGGGCCTGGTGTGTTCAAATAGCAGCAAGGCCAATGTGACTGCAGCATTGCAAATGTGGGGGGCAGGTGGGAAGAGCTGAGGGAAGGGAAGTGACAGGTCAGATCATGCAGGACCTTGTGAGCCGCAAGGAAGACTTAGGCATTTACTCTGAGTGGGAGCCATGGAGGGTTCTGAGGAGAGGAGCAATCTGCCTCGACCCGGGTATTCACGGGCTCCCTCTGGCTGCAGCGGGGAGGACAGATGTCTTACCCTGCCCCCCGCCCCCCCCCCCCCCCCCCACCACACAGCAAACTTTCCAGGGCCCAGGTGGTGGGCACGAACCTTGGCTAGAGGCAGCCCCAGACCCGAGCCTCTCTAGCCTGATTCAGGTTCTGCTGCAGAACGCACGGCCCTCGACCAAGCATCTACTTGGCTGATTCAACCCCTCTCTTCCTGGAAACCACGTTTCACTAATGGAAATACAAGAACAAGGGCATCTGGGCATAACGGCTTTATTTTCTCTTGTGGATAAAAGTGCTCATCTTGCCGAGCGGACATCAAGGAATTGCTTACACAGGAGAACCACATCCAGTAAAACAAATGACCGAGCCGAGAGCTCCCTCCGTAGTGTTCCGGGATGGAGGCGAGAAGCCGGTTCGTGGCCTCTCCCGACTCCACTCTCCCCGGAGAAGCGGCTTTCCCGCGGCTTTTGGCTTCGTTTTGGTTTGTAAAACTCAACAAATCTCCATCCCCCTGCCCGTGATCTTTGAGGACATTGGTTGCGGTTCCCCAGAGACCATCGTGAGTTAAGCCTCCCACCTAAAATTATAAAATAACCACTTGCATTATTTTTAGAAGAAACAAGCCAAAAAAGAAAAAAAAAAAATCCCTCTCCTACATAAACCTAGTCTTGAGAAAACCCAGAGGCAGCTCGCTGTCTCAGGGCTACTCAAAGCTGAACTGTTCAAAAATCTTGTGTAAACACAAGGCTTAGCCCACGTCAGGTACAAGACACAGGTTGGTCCGTCCCTTTAGATAATAGCAGCCTGGTCCACTGTTTTTTTTTTTGTTGTTGTTGTTGTTTTCTGGCAGCAGCCTGAGAAAATGGGCTGGCCGACACACTCTTGATAGACCATGATGCATCTTAACAGGCTTTTTCCTACCTGCCTTCATTTCTCATTTACGCTAGAGCAACTAACATTTTTGACTCCTGCCCCGAACGTTCCCCAAACTCGCTGTGCGTGTTTCCAGAAACTTGTCCGTCTCACCCCTGTTGTCTGATGTGTTGGCTTACAAAGCTACCCTCGCTTTGAAAGCTCTAAGGGCAGCCCTCGGCAACGGGACGAACGGGGCCCTCTAGAAAGAAATTCAATCCACAGCTTCTATAAAGGGAAGAGCTAAGTCGAACTTCCAGCAGGAGGAGGCTGAGATCTTTAAGGCTCCAGGAAGTCATTTTGGTGTCAGGGGCTGGGAGTGGAATACGAACCATCTGTTCAGGCCATCCTCACAGGGCCTGTCAAGTTATGGGAGGTTAGTTGGTGTGCCGGGGCCCAAAGAGGTGCCATGCCACCGGAGTTCGGACTTCGGGGGGGGGGGGGGGGTAGGAGGGACACTGAGTTGGGGTGGGGGATGGAGGTCAAGATGTAGATCCTCCAACTGCACATAACCTCCCAGCAGGAGCCTCCCTGCCGGCTGGGGACCCCAGTCAACCGGGGAGACTGATTTCCAGCCCACCCCCATCAGCCTGCCCCTCCCGAGCTGTATCTGCGAATCCCATGTGGCAATAACCATTGCACAACGCTGCCTTCTTGCCTCTTCTGCCCAACCCCAAAGCCTCCCTTAGAGGGACGCCTCCATTTGTAGGAAGCGTCACATCACTGGGCCCCACCACTGATGTGACTCAGGAAATGGACTCTGGGTCCTCAAGGGTCCTTGGTGGGGAAGAGCCCAAGTCCTTCCGTCGGCAAGCCGCCAGCAAGAGCAGGCTATAGGAACATTGCTCAATTTCCTTTTCTAGCAGGATGTAGGATGTGGAAAGACCTTGCTTAAAACATCGCCGGCCAAACGGGGTCTGGGAGAGGCAGGTATGGGCAGGAGGGCCGGGGCTCCCGGCTCTGAGGCTAACTCCTGGCAAAAAGTCGCAGGCAGGAACACCCAGGGTTGGGCCATTCTCTGCCCAGCCTGATGCGGCCCATAGTTCTAGGATTCAATCCAGGGATCAGAGATCTAGCGAATAGAGTAAAACGGTGGCAGGGTTGTGGGTGATGTGGAATACTGGGGAAGCTCAGAAGGCACTTCTGGGGTCCCTGAAGCCGGCGGGGGGGCGGTGCTGGGGGGTGGGGCTCTGACTTCCTGTCTCTTTACAATGGGAAAACCTGCTTTAATACTGTGTTCACAGGCAGCCGATCTGCAGGCCAGAAGGGAAGGGTCTGTGCGGGCCAGAATCACCTCCCCGCCTTGGAAGCTTGAGGTGTGAGGAGGTTCACGGGCAGGCTTGGGACCACCCCGGGGGACCCTGAGAAAGGAGTCGCCTTCCACATCTCCGAGGGTGAACTCAGGACTCACACCGCAGGAGGAAGAAGACGAACGAACCAGCTTGTGAATTCCAGGCAATGCCCAACCCAGAATGGACGAGAACAACAGTTCTAACCCAGAAGGCACTGTGGATGCCCCTCCTCCAGACGGGGTGGGCCAGGCCGCCCTTGCTCCCTCCATTAAAATGGCTGAAAAGCAGCAAGCTCGCGCACGTCAACATCCCCGGACCCCGCCTGCCGTGCAGAGTCCCCAGGGTCTGGAGCTTATGATAAGGCTGCTTTGGGCAAGTTGGCGGCCATGGCGAGAAGACGAGCCATGCGGGAGTCGGGGCGGCTGACAGCTGTGGGGAGGGGAGGGGGTGCCCTGAGCTTAGAAACAGCCCTTGTGGCTCATGCCTCAGTCACAGTCCCTGCCGAGGCAGGAAGGGGTGGACAGGGGTTGGGGATCATCTCTAGCAGCTGCAGCCGCTGGGCTCGGGGGGTGGGGTGTCCCCCAAGGCCGGGCCTTTCCCGTTGCTGCCCGGGCTGGAGCTGGGTTCTAGGGACTCATTCATCTTCTCACAGATGACGTCCACCAGGCGCTCGAAGACCTGCTTCACGTTGATGTTCTCTTTGGCACTGGCCTCAAAGAACTCGAAACCTGGACGGACACAGGGTGGGAACACCAGTAAGCTCAGGCTGTGGCATCACCCAGGCACGGCTTCCGAGCCCAGGTCCGCCCTTCGTGCAGCCGTGGGACCTTGGCTGAGCGCCTCGATCTCTGGAAGCCTCCGTTTGCTCATCGGTAGGATGGGAACGACGCCGATGCTGATAAGACCTGTGGCGGCAGCCCCCCCGTGGGGACTATTCTAAGAATCTCCTTGTCACAAAGCAGTGGCCGCAGGTGACGTTCTGGTGCGCAGCAGGCACGCAAGGAATGGCAGGTTTCCCGGGGTCTGTGGGGTGTATGCGATGCATACCGTTCTTGACCCACAGAACGGGCTAAAGATGGTAATAAGGATAATACTAAATAACAATAATAATAATAATAATAATAAGCAGTGCTGACATTATCCTTACTATGGCAAGCGCTTTTCTCAGCATTTTCTGCAAACTGACTCATTTCATGATGCTCTGAGGTCCATGCTATTAGAGTCTATTTTACAAATGAGGAAACCAAGGCACAGAGAGGAAAAGCCACTCATCCGAAGGTATCACACGGCAGAGCTGGGATTCACACCCAGGCCGCCTGGCTTAAGTGACGATAGTTAATAAACATGAAATACATATTTTAGATCTAAATAAATAAATGATGACAAATATCCCTACGGTCCCACCTTGGGCCTCAGGAGGGAAGACACGCTGGTTGAGTCCTTCCGGGGAGGAGGACACGAGGGTCCTTGATATATATATTTTTTAACATTTATTCATTTTAGAGGAATGGAGAGACCGAGCATGAGTGGGCGAGGGGCAGAGAAAGAGGGAGACACAGAGTCCGATGCGGGGCTTGAATCCATGAACCGTGAGATCATGACCTGAGCCAAAGTCAGATGCTTAAGCGACTGAGCCACCCGGGCCCCCCAGGATTTTTTTTTTAGGATTTTATTTTTAAAGTAATCTCGACACCTAATGTGGGTTCAAACTTACAAGTCTAAGATCAAGAGTCGCATGCTCTACCAACTGAGCCAGCCAAGTGTCCCTGAATATATTCTTAGCATCAGAGTGACCAGCATACCTGTCTCTCATTTTAAAAAAGCTTGTCCTGGGGCACCTGGGTGGCTCAGTCGGTTAAGCATCCGACTTTTGATTTTTGGCTCAGGTCATGATCTCACGGTTCGGGGGTTTGAGCCCCACGTCGGGCTCTGTGCTGACAGTGTGGAGCCTGCTTGGGATCCTCTCTCTCCTTCTCTCTCTGCCCCTCCCCTGTTCCCTCTCTCTTTCTCTCAAAATAAATAAATACACTTGAAAAACAAAAAACAAAACAAAACGAAACTTGTCCTCCCAAACGTGGAAGGTAGTAAATATACTTTGGGGACTTGCCTGTCGTCCCTCGGCTACAAAAAGCGGCTGTCAACCTAAAAATAAGGGCGTACATGTACATGACAAGGCTTCCCGCACCCCGGAAGGCTGGCTCAGGCTCTGCCTAGGGGTCCCCGATATGTCCGCACCCACCACACCTGCCAAGTTGGGCCAGAGATTCAAACATCTACCATAGTATGC
Source organism: Panthera leo (assembly GCF_018350215.1). Lineage (NCBI taxonomy): Eukaryota > Metazoa > Chordata > Mammalia > Carnivora > Felidae > Panthera > Panthera leo. The sequence goes on from NC_056680.1 coordinate 8,512,757, forward strand.
ACACAGCACCGGGCAAACAGGCCTCTCTCCCAGCACCTGTCATGCCGCACTATAAAAATGTAATTGTAATTAAGTAATTACGTGTGTAATTACCCATTTACTATCCGTCTCCGCTACTGGAAGGCCAGCTCCAAGGTGGCAGGATTTCTGTCTGCCTCGTCGGGTGCCTGGCCCAGAGCAGGTGCTCAGAAACTACTTGCTGAATGAATGAATGCATGAATGGATGAACGAACGAATGACAGAGGCAGGGCATGAACTCAGATCTCTTACGCCAAGCCTCGTGATCATAAGTGTCACTCCACTCTCCTCCTAAGCAAGACTGGCATTTCCTTATCTGCGTGCAGCTCTGTCTCAAACAATCTTAGTTGTTTTTTTTTCTTAATACTTTTTTTTTTCTGATTATAAATATTCAGTGGAGAAATCCACTGAAGAAGTTAGAAACTCCCGAAAACTACCAAGACAGAAAAGCTACCTGTGATTTTATCATTGAGAAACAATTACTATTGGTCTCTTGATATTTAGCTTTCCGCTATATATTTTTTTAACATAAATACACAATCATTGGGGTTGGGTCTGCAGGGGGTATGTTTGCGTGTGTGTGCGTGCTTGCGCGTGTAGTTTTTTTATTCTTTTAAGTTTCGAGAGAGAGAGTGCAAGCAGGCGAGGGGCAGGGAGAAGAGAGAGGGAGAGAATCCCAAGCAGGGTCCGCGTTGTCAGCACAGAGCCCAACGCAGGGCTTGAACTCACGAACCGTGAGATCATGACCTGAACCGCAATCAAGAGTCAGATGCTTAACCGCTGAGCCATCCAGGTACCCCGTGTGTGTATTCTTTTCCCTACAAAACTGGGGTCAAATTCTGCCTCCTGCTCTGTATGCCAATATTTTAAACTTAATGCCAGATCAGACACCCCCGTCCCCCACTAGATGTTCTCTGCAAGGTGTGGGCAACATCCCCAAGTGTTCCAGCCCATGGCTGGGTCATAGCTGATTTTTCCCGGTTCCGGGCAAACTGGGGATCTAGTCCCCGGCAGCAAAAGCTGACTCCCCAGCATACCTGCAATTGAGAGCCAAAGCCAGAGCTCCCAGAAAACACAGGGAACAAAGGAGCAGGTTAAATGATACCGCGAGGGAGCAAAGAGGCAAATCTCAAATGGGAAATATTCCATAGAACAAAGACCCAGTTTGTCCAACAAACAGATGGTAAGAAGAAAAAAAAAAGAGAGAGAGAGAGGGGCACCCAGGTGGCTCAGTTGGTTAAGCGTCTGACTTCGGCTCAGGTCATGATCTCACGGTTTGTGGGTTCGAGCCCCACATCGGGCTCTGTGCTGACAGCTCAGAGTCCGGAGCCTGCTTCGGATTCTGTCTCTCTGCCCCTACCCCGCTTGTGCTCGGTTTCTCTGTGTCTCTCAAAAATAAATAAACATTAAAAAAAATTAAAAAATGACAGAGCTATAATTAAAAAGAGAGAGAGATAGAGAGAAAACCGTTCTAGTCCAAGGTCCCTGACCTTTCTCTGTAAAGGGCCAGATAGTAACTACTTTAGGATTTGCAGGTTGTTATATGGTGCCTAGAGTTTTTTGTACAAAGCATCAATAATAGTTCACAATCACGCTAGCTGAGATTCTGATACATTCTACGTGCGTGCCCGGCTGTGATATCTGCTTCGTAGGTCGTAACTCATTTAACCCCCGCGACAACTTGACGTGGTGAGGCTGTTATTAAATCCACTTCACACAAGAGGGAGTGCGGGCCCAGGGGGCTGAAGTCACCAACACAAGAGCACAAAGCGATCGAGAAATAATACGAGTTAACGTTCAAACGGGGCCGGTGTTGGCTTATTTCATCTTTCTAACAGCGCTAGGAAGTAGGCAGTTTTCACTCTGTTTCCCAGATGGAGAAATGGAAGCACAGAGAGGGGAGGCGATGTGTCCAAGGTCACACCGCTAGTGGGTTGCGTAATGGGATTCTAGCTCCTGAGTCTGGGTCCTTAACCCACCTTCCCCTACAGTGGTCACACCGTCTCCTGCAACGGGAGTCCTAGGCAGGGCTTAGAATACTAGAATACTCCAGGCCAGATTCCCTTTGAGCTTAAATTTCCATTTACCCGATTCAAAAAGGTAGGCTGAAAAAGCCCTCCTTCCATCCTAGTACCCTGGCCCCCAGTTCTCGGACACACACAGATCACTGCTGTGACTAGATCCTTATCCTCCTGGAGTTTCTTCAGGCAAACATAAATATATATTCTTATTCTTACCCTTTTTATACACTAATGCAGGGGTCAGAAAACTTTAAGTCACAGGCAAGATCTGGCCCATTGCCTATTTTTATAAACAAAGTTTCGATGACAATCAGACTCACTCATTCAGTTATTTTCTGTGGTAGCTTTCAAACAGAGCTGAGGGGCGACAGAGACCCTAAGGCTGAAAATATTTCCTATCTGGCCCTTTAAGAAAAGATTGGCTGATGGGGCACCTGGGTGGCTCAGGCGGTGGGTGTCCGACTCTAGATTTCGGCTCAGGTCATGATCTCTCAGGGTTGTGAGTCTAAGCCCTGTGCTGGGCTCCACACTGGGCTTGAAGCCTACGTAAGGGGCGCCTGGGTGGCTCAGTCAGTTAAAGCATCAGACTCCGGCTCAGGTCACGATCTCACAGTTCGTGAGTTAGAGCCCCGGGTCGGGCTCTATGCTGACCGCTCAGAGTCTGGAGCCTGCTTGGGATTTTGTGTCTCCCTATCTCTCTCTCTCTCTCTCTGCCCCTCCCCTGCTCACGCTCTGTCTCCCTCTCTCTCTCAGAAATAAATAAAACATTAAAAAATTAAAAACAGGGACACCTGGGTGGCTCAGTCAGTTAAGCATCTGACTTCAGCTCTGGTCATGATCTCGCGGTTCGGGAGTTCAAGCCCCGTGACGGGCTCTGAGCTGACAGCTTGGATCCTGGAGCCTGCTTCGAATTCTGTGTCTCCCTCTCTCTCTGCCCCTCCCCTGCTCACACTCTGTCTCTCTCTCTCTCTCTCTTTCAAGAATAAATAAACATTAAATAAAATGTAAAACATAGATAAGTAAAGTTAAAAAATGACGACAACAACAACACTTGCTGAGCCGCCGACTAAAGGAAGCAGCCAAGCCCATTTTTCCACAGTAAGCATATAGCCCAGAGATCTTGCCAGAGCAGAGCATAAGGAAAGTGCTCGCCCTTTTTCACAGCTGTGTTGTATTCCACAACGTGACTATACTTTATGCTTGGCTGCTTCCCCCACCGTGAGACATTTAAAAGGTTACCGAGGTTCCCCTCCTGCCAACAGCGCTGTGACTCGATATCCTTGCCACTTCCCACATGCGTGAGATGTTTGTAGGATACATTTCCAGGAGTGTTTTGCGGCAGGGAGGTGGGGAATACCTGTAACTGAACTCTCTGAAATGAAATGCGCATTTAGTTTCATTTAACATATGGCTATTTTTCCTAGCAGATCCTCAAAGGGCAAAGGGTTGCTGACTGCGGTTGGACCTGGAACCCAAGGGCGGGGACTGGGGTTTGGTCTGAGGGGTCCGGGGCCTGGGGCCCAGGCTGGGCACTAACCAAGGTCATCAGCGAGCCTCCGGCCGTCCTCAGTAGGCACAACACGCTCATCCTCCAGGTCGCACTTGTTCCCCACGAGGATGACCTGCGCGTTGTCCCAGGAGTAGGTCTTGATCTGAGTGGCCCTGTGGAGTGCGAGGGCCATTAGGCTAGAGATTGAGGGTCAGGGGGAGAGGGCGAAGGTCAGGGTGTCGGTGGTCAGCAAGCACTCACCAGTCCTGCACAGCGGTGAAGGACTCCTGGTTGGCAACATCATACATGAGCAGGAAGCCCATGGCGCCGCGGTAGTAGGCCGTGGTGATCGTGCGGTAGCGCTCCTGGCCCGCCGTGTCCTAGGACCACAGCAGGGTCAGGCGGCTAGGTGCTACTCTGCTCCCCACCCCACCCCCGCAGGGTCCCAAGCGGGGCACCGCCCCGTGCTCATAGCCCCGGTCTGCCGGAAGACGTGGCCTTGCCCCTGAGGAATTGCCAGTCTGAGACGTCAGTGCCTCCCACAGACTCGTAAGCTCCCTCGACCTCGTCTCCAAGACCAACGTGGCGACCAGGGTCAGAGAGCGCCATCTTGACGCAGACACCCCGGGGCTCAATACCATGACAATCATCACCAGCAGCCTCGCTGGGAGGGAGAGCATCTCCGAAGAGTGCAGAGGCTCAGCGGGGGGACCCTGGGTGTGCCCCTGCGATGGTACCCAAACCTCTGCCCCGCTGGTCACCAGGACATCTAACCTGCCTTGGATTGGCACTGTCTGCCCCTCAGACCCCACAGGGCAGGGCCTACCCCCCTCATCTTGATGAATTCATCTGTGGGAGGCCGGACCCCGGTGCCAGGCTGAGACCGGGTCGAGCAACGGCTCCCTGTTGACTCAGCCTGGCACCGGGGTCCGGCCTCCCACATTCATCTCATAGACACTATCCCCCTCCTCTTCACCTCTACCCCAAGCCCCCTCCCCAACCCTGGACCCCTCCCCACAGCCCCACACCCTACAATGGACATCCTCGGAGGAACCCCAGGCCCTCCCGGCCCGCAGACAGACTCCTGTCCTTCGCCACAGACCCACAGCAGCCGCCCGGCCCACCCAGATCTGCAGCTTGATCCTCTTGTCATGGCGATAGACCGTCTTGACCTTGAAGTCAATGCCCACGGTGCTGACGAAGGCAGGTGTGAAGGAGTCGTCCGCGTAGCGGAACAGGAAGGACGTCTTGCCCACGCTGCTGTTGCCGATAAGTAGCAGCTTAAACATGTAGTCGAAGTTCTGGTCTGCTGCATCCCGTGGGCCTGTGGGGGGGTCTCCGGCCGATGCCATCTTGGCAGAGAGCCTGCTGGGGGCGGAAGGGCTGTCGCCCTGCAGAACAATAAAACACCAGGAATGGCTGCGGTGTATACACCGGACCTGGATTCAAATCCTCCCTCTGCCACTTGGAGGCTAAGCGGCCTCCGACGCGTCACTTGCTGTCCGTGGGCCTCAGTGTCCTCGTCTGGAAAATGGGGACGTTTATCAAGTGCAAGGGCCCAGGTTGTAGGGGGCACATGGAGTGCCTCCTGTGGCCACTGAGGAACCAGACCCTGCAGAAGGCGCAGGTGTGGACTTTGCCCCACAGTGAGCAGCTGGCTGGGCCCAGGTGTGAGATGGGGGGGGAGGGGGGGGCTGCCAGCTGGTGGATAGAGCCCCCCCCCCCCCGCCCCGCTCCCGGGCCTGGGTGTTGACTTTGGCAGGGACACCTGCCGTGACACCCCCCTCCAAAGCTGGGTTTAACCCCCTCCCTGACCTCCACGGGGAGGGGGGATTTCAGCGGACACAGTCCAGGCTTAAAGCCCAGATCTACCCCCAAATGGGTACTGCCACCTTCTGTTTGTCAAAGGGGTGGGCCCGTCTCCCTCCGGGCAGGGCTGACTCACCCGGGCCCCAGCCCCAGCCTGCAGAGGCTGCAGTGACAGTCCCCAACTCCAAGGAAGCCACACAATAAGAACCCTACCACCACCCCTCCACCCCTGATCCTGCCTTTCCTGGCAATCTGTCCCCACAGCTGGGCTGCTTCAGCTGCGTCAGGGACCCTCCCTCAGCCCTCACTGCCTCCCTAGGCCTCAGTTTCCCCAGCTGTCTATGGCTACTCCCTGAGCTACACAAGGAGGCGATCCAGGAGGCCTGGTTGAAAGGAAGGCACCCGGGCGGAGGAACCCTTAGCAAAGCTATTTCTCAACTGCCTGTGGGGCTTTTTTCCATTTTAAAAGAGGACCGAACCTGTGCGCTTTCCTGCCCAGCCCTCGGGGCCCCACCCGGTGTTCCGGGAGAACGAGTTCGAGGAGGGGAAGACAAGTGGCAGGAAACCTTTCCCCATGCTGGGCAGGGCCGCCAGGCTGGGGCCCTTACCCCACCCCCCAGCCCCAGCCCACCTGTCAGCCTGTGCCACCTCTTCCTGACCATCCGCCCACCCTCGCTCACGCCTGGCACTAGATGGGGGTCCCCGGAGGGCCCGGCCTTGTCCCTCTGCTGGATTCGGGGCGCCCCCGCCGGTGCAGGGGGGCTCAGGAGCTTCCTCCCATCACCATATGGTCCCATCTCCGGTTCCCAGCTGGACTCTCCGCCCCGCCCGCGCCCCACTAGCGCTCCCCGGGGAGCCCAGCTGGGTGGGGGCGAGGGAAGAGGCGTTCTCCCTCCGTTCGCCTTTGTTCCCGGGGCCCCGGGCCCTCCCTCTAACCCCCGGCCCCCCAGACCTGCTGGGAAGCGGATGTACGGGGCAGGCTACGCTCCCTCCGAAGGGGTCACCTCGCGTGGCGGAGGCGCTACCCGCGGGCGTTCGTCCTCCGAACTCGCTGCGGCCCGGCCCCCGCCCCGACGCCGACCCCTCAAGCCGCCGCCGCTGCCACCGCCGCTGCCCGCAGCCACCCGGATCCCGCGCCGGCTCCGCCCAGGCGGGGGAGGAGGGGCCGCTCCCCGGAGAGGGCGGGGCGGGGCCGAGTCCGGGGCGGGGCTTGTAAAAGCCGGGGCCGTGAGGCGGCGGGGAGGGGGTAGCAGAGGCTGGAAGCGGCCCTAGGCTTGGAGCAGTCTAGAGCCCTCCCGTCACCAATAAACTTCTCGTTTTTCCTGACTATATGTAGAGCGCCTACTACGTGCACAGAAGGGAAGAGCGTGGATTCTGGAGTCGGGTTCGAATCCCCGCTCCATCAATGTCTAGTTCTGTTCCACTTTGGACGTGTTCCTTAACCCCGCGGGCCCGGTTCCCCAACCGTCCAGGGGTCCATAACAAGAGTCCCTACCGCACAGCGCTGCGTGAAGGCTCTGATCGGAGACAGTGTTTGTAAAGTGCAAAGCCTGACCCTAAAGCCGGCTAGTCCCTGCGAAATACACTTCCGGGCCCTTAGAATTAAAACCTTTTACAGATAAGGAAATGGAGGTTCAGAGCCCGGCAGTCCCTTGCGGGACACACTTGGCATCCAGGCCCAGCCGAGGCCCCAGAGTTTTTCTTCAAGCCATGAGAGGATCTGCAGGCTTTGCTGGGATCCATACCCCAGTAACTGCACCTGAAGCCACTTCTCCGGGTCCCCTGTTGCTTCCAGGAACAGTAGTAGCTCCCTCTCAGGGCTATCACGAGTGGGTCGGGCATGCACGATTCAGGAAGGGCCTCGTGGGATCAGTGACAAGCAGTCCCCAAATCTCCATGGCACGCAACATCCAAAGCGTGCTTCTCACTCACCCTGGTCATTGTGGTGAAGGGGAAAATGTGGCTAACCGTGCACGGGCTCCCACGCCCGTGACTCTTCACATTTCCGTGGCTTTGGCAAGTCCTGTGGCCGTCCCCGATGTCAGGGGGGTGGGAAATACGATTGTTCCCTAGGGATCAGAACCAGCCATTGTTACAATAAGACACGGTTTGTGCAACGGTCGGCGCCGTGTCCGGCACACGGAAGAGCCCAGTCAATGGGCCCTGTTATGGGAAGAGCTTGGGGGCTGTGATGGTAACATCCCGAATCATCAGGCCACGTGAAGGAGGCAGCGAGGCTCTACCCTGGCCCCCCCCTCTGCCAGCTTTCCGGTTGGGAGAAAAATGACAGCAGCCGTTTCCAAAGAAGTGTTTATTGACACCGGGGCCCTGAGCAGGGCCAGAGAGGCAGCGGGTGCTACAGGCGACTGAGGCCCAGGGCGAGGCCCGCCAGACACAGCCCGTTGCTCAGGACGCAGCCCAGGTTGCACATGGAGGACAGGCCATGGTAGCGGAAAAAGATCTGGCGGAGGACACCGTACTTGGGGTCCTGTCCCCGCAGCTGGCGGTAGGGGTCGGGGCCCTGGTGGCTGCCGGGCACCTCCCCGCCCAGGCCCCGCTCCTTCTCCACCGCGTGCAGGGCCCACATGGCGGCCGTGGTGCGGGGCTCTAGCCAGCGGGCGTTGATGGTGGACAGCGTGAGGCTCAGGAACAGCAGGAAGAGCTGGCGGGGTGGTGGAAGGGCAAGGTGAGTCATGCGCAGGAGGCAGGAGGGGTCCCCCTGCGTCCTTAGAAGCCCAGAGCGGGGTGGGAGACAGCATTAGGTCAAAGCGAAGGCCTCCCTCTCCTTCCCCGAACCCAGTCTAGAGGCCCCAAACAGAGCTCTGGCTCTCAAACCCTTGAGGCCAGCAGCTCCTAAGGAAAGGCTCTATCACTGTCTCCTCTGTTCCCCCCAACACCTTCTGAGCCTCTCCTCCTCTGATACCCAGACTGGAAGTTTCCACAACACAGCCTTGTCTCCTCCCTTCCTGTTCCCCCAAACTGGGGGCATCTCAGGGCAGAACCTCTCTTTCCCAAACAGAGACAGAACACCATAACCCTCCCCCCCCACCCAAAGAGAGACTAAGACGGGGTCCATCTCCTCTGTGAACCCCGCCCAGACTCCAGAAGCCGAGACTGGGCCCACAGGGAGTGAAGCGAAAGTCCTGTAAGTTCTAGTCACAGATAGTCCTGCCCTGTCTCAGTGGGATTATTCTGGAAACCTTTGTCAGGCCTCACCTGCCTACAGCTGCGGAACATAATGGGGGGCAGGGGGAGGGCAGGATAGAGAAATATGAGATGCAGAGACGGTTCCCTGCCTGGTGGCTGGGAAAAAGTGTGGATGGGAGTGGGGAACTGTAAATTCCCAGTCGGGCTGGTTTTTAAACAATGAGCTGGGGTCACTGCCCCAACCCAGCTGAGTCACCACAACTTGGCCACAGGCCTAGCCAGGGAAAAGAGAGGGAGCAGCAGCCAGCAGAGAGACGCTGGGGGATAGACAGGGCTACTAGTGATGGTTGTGCAGGCTGTGCACTGCTCAAGGGTGTCCAGAGCCCAGCTTTGTACCCACCAGGAAGGTGCAGATGCTTGTTTTTTGTTTTTGTTTTTGTTTTTAGTTCTCACAAAGGTATAGCCATAGGTGCTCAGTGGGGTCTTGGGAACGAGTCTCCAGAGGGCAGTGGAGCCCAAGCCCGCATACCTGGCTGGCTTCCCAGAATGTGAGCTGAGCCCAGGCATGTTGTGGAGCCAAGATGCAGAGGTTGATGAAGGCACAGCCCATGGAGATGTGAAAGTAGAAAGGGAAGAGTTTGCTCTGCACGAGGCCGAAGGTATGTCGGGGCAGGCTCCGGAAAAGCAGGAAGCCTGTGGGGTACAAGGGACCACACTCCTGTTAGGACGGTTCCAGGTCCCCCCCCCCCAATTCCTGTCTCCACCCCGGGCACCCATGATGTCCAGGTGGAGGGTGCCTACCTGAGACGAAGGTCACCCACATTTGCATGCCCCAGGCCCCTGACAAGACCAGTAGATGGACCATCTTAATCAGGCTTCCTGGATTCCCATTTTCCTCCATCCTGCAGGCCTGGGAAAGAGGCACCGGGTGGCTCAGAATTTTACCTTTGCCCCATGGCCTTCAGCCTGTGAGCCTGCTCAAGGCCAGGGTCACCGCCAACCCAGCAGAGATCAAGGGATACCAGCCCGGGGAATGGGAGTGGGGAGGACCCAGAACAGTCCTGTGACAACCTCCAACCCCATCTCTCCAAATGTCAGCCTTCAAGATCTCAGGCTCTCTGGACCCCAGCATCCACGCCGCCTCCGAAAGCTGAAAATTTCAGTTAGGCCCAGGAGTACAAATTCACAGCCCTGGGTATTCAGAGGTCTTCCTAGTGATTCCCCCCAATCAGCTCAGGGACCTAATTGTGACAGTAAAGACCCCTGTTCTCATCTCAGGAGCCCGGATATCACTACGAAGATCCCCATAGCACCCCCGGAGATCCCGTCGAATCCTGGGAAACCTCAAATCTCATCCCGAGGACACCGACCCTACCACTGCACCCAGACCTCAACCCGCAGCACCCAGGAGTCCGAGAACAGAGGCACCCAGGCCGTATCTCGTAGGGCAGGTGGCCTGGGCTTGCTACCTCACTCCCGCGCTCCTAGGTGGCCCGCAGACCTCGTCAGCCACCTCTCAAGAATTCATCCCGCCTCCCAGCGAAGTCCGAAGCCAATTGGATCTTAGATCTGCCGCCCCCCGCACCACCCTCTTGGATATTGACTAATCGATTAGCGGAAACCAGCCTGGAATCCCGCCCCGTCGACTAGATTTTATCCAATTACACCGCGGCTCCTAAGATCGGCGGAAGCAGGAAGGCGCCAATGAGGCCTTTGGCTGCATCGGAGGGGGCGGAGCTAAAATGTCAGCCACACCCCTCTCTGTGACTCTACCTTTAGGCTTTGCGCGTTTTAATGCGATGGTGTCCCCACGGGATCAAATTTCAGCGTCACAGCTGGGGACTGGCTTTGCGGTCCCTGAGGGGAGAGCATGAGCAGGTGGTATGTGGTAGGTGGGGGTGGAAGGGGGTAGGGAGCCAGGAGGGCGCAGGATTCTCGGTCCGGAGGGCGGGGCTCAGGCTAATGACCCCGCCCCCTTCCCCCAAGAATTCTCCCGGAGACAGCAGGAGAAACAGATGATGTGGGAGGGGTAGGAGGAAGGTTATGGGGAAGGGAGGGGGGCTCGACTGGGGACCTGCCCGCAGTTGGGGCTCAGAAATGCATCTTTCCTTTTTCCCTTCAAGCCTCCCAGGGCTCCTATGGTTTCCCAGGTTCTCAGCGTGACGTGGGAGGACAGTTGCCCACTACTGTATGTCAGGCACTGGCATAGATTAATTTACTTAATCACAATAACCCAGCAAGGTGGATAGTATGACATCCCATTTTTATAGCTGGGGACGCCGAGGCATGGAGAGAGGTTCAATAACTCCAACATCACACAGCCAGGAAGGGGCAGAGCTAGGATTCGAACCCAGGTCACCCAGCTGGAGAGTCTCCTCGCTTAATCATCATGCTCTGCTGCCTCTGGAAGTGCGGGCCTCCCGAGACAGTGATTCTTGAAGGGGTAGCCTAGAACATTTCGGGCAGAAGAAAAGCTCCTATATCGCAAAATGGGTATAAAGACCCAGTGAGTGCTTATGGTGGTGCCCAGCACTCAGTGCGGTGCTCAGAAAATATGAGCTTAAAAAAAAAAAAAAGACTAAGGAAGATTTTACAAAGCAAATGCTGAGTAGAGTTGTGAAGGGCATAGAGGAGTCTTTTAGGAGGACTGGGCCAGAGGAAGGGCACCAGCCAGCCCAGCAAGGGCAGAAGGAAAAGCCCTAGAGTGTGGGCTTTTTGGCTGAATGTGACTCAGGACAGAATGCCTTTCACCTGCGAGTTTTTCCAGGCAGATCTGCCCCAGGTCTCCATCTGTACCAGCCCTGACAACACTGGAATGTTGAACAGGGGGCATGAATGTGAGACCGAGAGTTGTGTTTTTAAACTGCCCTGCTTGGCTTTCAGCGCCTTGCTTGAGCTGCCCTGCTAACCTCCCGCTTCCTCTTGGACCCTACCTTAGCCATCCTGAATTTACCAGCACAGAGCACGCGGTTCCACACCTCCATGCTTTTGGAACACGCTCTTCCCTGCCGGGAATGCCCTTCCTTTAGTGCCCGATGCCAAGATCCTTTTTTGCTTTTAGGCTCTTCCGAGGCCTCACTTTCTCCTGTGGGGGGGTCTTCTGGATCCTTCTCACTACCCAGCCAATGCCTGGGGCTGGGATCATCTTTCATCCAGCTTCTGCTCCTGCCATAACTGGGAGGCCTTGGGTTCAGGGCTGAGGCCTCTCTGGGGTATTAGGGAAGGTCTGGGGGTGTCAGGACATGGGGGCTGGTCTCAGGGCAGCCCCCTGTCCCCCCCTTGTTGAAGCGACCCTCTCCTGGCTGGCCTACCCCAGGACCCTGACTACTCTCTGCCCTGCTCCTCATCTCCCTTGCCCTCCAACGTGTGTGTGCCTGCTAACAGGAAGTGTGACAAGTACTGGGGTTTGTTGAGGCACTTCCCTAGGGCTGGGGAGCTGGGAGGGGCTGGAGGGCTCTGGGTTGGCCCCAGAAAGCCCTCAGCCCCTCATTCTCCCACCCCCACCCTCTGTTCAGACTCTTCCTCAGACAAGACCTTGGACTATACCATTCACTGGTCCAGGACCCCAGAGCCAGAGATCTTGGGGCCAGCTGCTTCTGAGAACACAGTGCGGAGTATAGACTGGAGGCCTGGGAGGGACTCAGGGCCTCAGTTGTGTGGGTCTCCTCTCATCCAGACCCCAGACTCACAGGAGCAGTGTAATGACCAGGACCTGAAGAGGCATCACAGCGTCGCTAAGGTCACCCCCACCCGGGGAAACCCCTCCTGGCCACACCACAGTCTACTGCTCCGGGACTTAGGGAGGGAGCCATGGGGGAGGGGGAGGGGTCCTCCTCAAGATGTGTGTCTTCAGCACCCAGAACAGCACCCGGTGCTCAGCCGGCCCACACTAAAAATGTCTTTTTTTTTTTTTTTTTTTTTTTAATTTATTTTTGGGACAGAGAGAGACAGAGCATGAACGGGGGAGGGGCAGAGAGAGAGGGAGACACAGAATCGGAAACAGGCTCCAGGCTCCGAGCCATCAGCCCAGAGCCTGACGCGGGGCTCGAACTCACGGACCGCGAGATCGTGACCTGGCTGAAGTCGGACGCTTAACCGACTGCGCCACCCAGGCGCCCCTCTTTTTTTTTTTTTTTAATGTTTATTTATTTCTGAGACAGAGAAAGACAGAGGATGAGTGGGGGAGGGGCAGAGAGAGCGGGAGACAATCCGAAGCAGGCTCCAGGCTCTGAGCTGTCAGCACAGAGCCCGACACGGGGCTCGAACTCACAGACCGCGAGATCATGACCCGAGCCAAAGTCGGACCCTCAACCGACTGAGCCACCCAGGCGCCCCAAAAATGTCTTAAATGAGTGGATGAAGGGATGAATGGAAGGGACGCAAGATTGTTTCTTTGTGGGGTCTTGTCTGTGATTGTGTCTATGGTGGTGGTTGTGGTCGTGCGTCTGAGATGGAGGCGGGTGGATGCCCTGGGTTTTACCACCTGGCGGGCATGGCTGTGTCCGAGCTTGTGTGGCTGTAGCTGTGTTTCAATGATCGTGCGTGGTTGTGCTTCGGGGCTGCTGGAGCTCCCCACAGGCATGGCCTATGTCATTTGCCCCTAAGGAGGAGGGCCGTTGCCTGAGCCCAAGCCAGGGACGGGGCTCTGCAGGCGTGTGCTGTCATACAGGGGCAGCCCCCGGGCGTGCGCAAGTAGGGGACAAGCCACACAAGTATACCTCTGACCGTGTGTGGGCCGGTCAGGGGGTGGGGGTGGGGTGGGCGGTGGTGCGCACAGGTGCATAGAGGCAGCTTTGCCTGCACGCAGGGTCCGGGACACCCAGCACTCAGCAGACCCAATTCACGCCCAGCCCCACACACAATGGGTTGGGGTGAGCAAGGAGAAACACAGAGATGAATTTCTACTGCCCTCATGTCCCTGTTTCCTAGAAGCCCTTGGAGGCCAGCTCTCCCAAAGTCAAAGGTGAGAAACCTCCCTCCCAACACGACCGTGTGTGGAAGATCTGCCAGGTCCTACCTCCACCCTCTGCCCTGGCCTGGGAGGAGCCACGCCATTGCTGGCCACTTATCCCTGCCCCAGCATCAGCTGGAGTTTTGCCCCTGACCTTGTCCCGCACGCCTGCCTCTCTACCTCAGCCTCCAAAGACCCTAGCTCTTTACTTTGCCCCTGCCCCTCGCTCTCCCCTGAGTTTCTGCTGACCCCTGACCCCACCTTGCCCCCGCCCCCACCCCTCCTGGCCTTGGCTGACTCTTACCTCTGCTCATAGTTAAGTCCACCATGATGATTCCCGACTCCCAGAAGCACCTGCGATGCGAGCTGGAGTCACTCAAGAGCCAGCTACAGGCCCAGACCAAGGTGTGAGCCACCTCTGCCCCGCCCTCAGCAACCTCTGGCCCTGTTCTCCCGCTCCCTGCCCCTGTCCCCAAGCCCCACCTCTTCCTCGCAGGCTTTCGAGTTCCTAAACCACTCCGTGACCATGTTGGAGAAGGAGAGCTGCCTGCAGCAAATCAAGATCCAACAGCTTGAAGGTGAGGACTGGCCAAGGGTCAAAGTCAGGCTGGGGGCTGGTCCTGTTGAGGTCAGCTGGGTTAGCCCAAGGTGAAAGAAGTTGGGCGAGTCTAGGGTCAGGGTCAGGGTCAGGGTCTGGCCGGGGATAGGGCAAGCTGGGTTCAAAGCTGGGCGCAGGCGTGGATGGGGCTCAGTCAAGATCCCAGTCTCATCTGCAGAGGTGCTGAGCCCCATGAGCCGCCAGGCAGAGAAGGAGCGACACAGGTGGGGCGCGGAGCAGGGACGGCAGGAGCTGTATGGGGCCCTGGCTCAAGGCCTGCAAGGGCTACAGAGGACCCTGCGTGACGGTGAGGAGGTAGAGAGGGCCCGCACCACTCGCTGTCTGCAGCTGCTGGCCCAGGAGATCCGGGACAGGTGGGCAACATCAGGAGGGCAGGTGGGAGATGGCTGTGGGGGGAGGCTCAGGGAGAAGGAACCGAAGGTGGGATGAGGCGGGTGGGAGAGGCCTGAGTAAGGGGGACTAGGACTCTGGAAGGCTTGGAGAACAGACGAGGGGATGAGGAGGCAGTGAAGCAATGGGGGGGGGGGGGTGGAAGGGTGTGTGGGAAGCTGGAGGCCAGAAGGCAGGGAAGACAGGAAGCTGGAGATGGGATGGGGAGAGAGAGCAGAGGATCAGGAAACTGGAGGTGACCTGGGAAACCGGAGGGAGGAGAGGCTGAGGGTATGGGAGTAGAGTATGGGAGGCCAGAGGGGCAGAAGGCGGGAGACGGAGGCCAGGCAGCAAGAGGCTGAGGCAACGGGAGGCCGGAGGTCAGGAGGCGAGGACGAGGGGGAAGGATTGGAGGTGGGGGAGTAGCCGTAGGAGGGGCAAAGTGGGCTGGCAGGTTGCGGGAAGGGGCAGACCCTGGGGGGGTGTGGGGGGGTGGTTGACCAGATGGGAACATGGGAGTTGGAGGCTTGAGGAGTCAGGCTGGCAAACGGGAGGGCAGAAGGCCAGGAAATAGGAGGCCGAAGGCTGAGCAGGGACTGTGGGTCTAGGCTGCACTGTCCCCTCAGCAAGAAGTTCCTGTGGGAGGAGCTGGAACTGGTGCGGGAGGAGGTGACCTTCATCTATCAGAAGCTCCGTGAGTGCCCGGAGCCCACAGCCAGGAGGGGGGGTCCTTCTGCAGCTCTGGCCCCCCTGAGTCCCCTCCCCCCCACAGAGGCTCAGGAGGACGAGATCACGGAGAACCTGATGAACATCCAGAAGGTGCAGAAGACACAGGTGAAGTGCCGCAAGGTGAGCGGAGAGGACGGGACCCTGTGGGAGTTGGGGGCAGGGGGAATCTCTGTCGGCCTCCTCCATAGGACTGGGCCTGGAAGGTCTGGGTTCAAATCTCAGCTCTGCCACTTACTGCTCTGTGACTGTGGTCAAACCACTTCATCTCTCTGGGCCTCAGTTTCCCCATCCATATAATGGGCATAACAGTCCCTCCCTACCTGAAGGAGTAGCTGCGTGAACCGAATGTTAAACACTTTGAGGGCAGCCTGACGTGTAATACACAGTGAGCGTTTTTCACCATGGTCTTTGTTAGTATTATTGTACTAACTAACATCCCCCGCCCCCCACCCCCACCTCGGCCCCAGGTCCTGACCAAGATGAAGCAGCAGGGGCATGAGACCTCCGACTGGCCGGAGACTGAGGAGATGCCACCAGGAGGCAGTGGCTCCTGGAGGGGTGACCTCCAAAAGGAGCTGAGTGACATATGGTGACGCCCTGCTCCCACCTAACCTCTGACTCCTGACCCTCACCGCCCCCCCTGCCCTCCCACCAGTCAGATCAAGCAGCGACCACCAGAACCCGGAACCCACCTGAGTCCAGACGTCCCTCTCCTCCCAGGACTCACCTCTACCCGTGTCCCCACCATGGCCCTCCTGCCCCAGCCCTGAGCAGCCTGGAGTCCGCCAGGGCCCCCACCTCCCCATCTCCCTGCAGGTCCGCCGTGCACTTGCTGCAGAACTCCTTTGATGGCTTCACCATGTCCGCAGGGGGCTCCCCCAGGGACTGGAACCTCAGGGGTGAGGGGGGATGAGATGCCCTCTGGGGCGGGGGGGGGGCAGCTGTGGGGGGTTCCTTCTCCAGTTACACACATAGAGGTCACGTTCAGAGGCCGTGTTCAGGGGCCACATCTGTTGGATCTTGTTCTAGGGTCGTATTAAGGATTTCCATCCAGGGGTCACTCAGGGTTGCTGGGATCTTTTTAAAAGATCAGTGGGGTAAAATTCAGGGGTCACTGAGGTCATACTTTGGTATCGCGTTGGCTCACATTCAAGTGGCATAATCAAGGGCCACTGGCCCCTGATCATGATGCCACTCAAGGGTCACATTCAGGGCTCGTGGGTAAAAGGCCAGAATTGCACCTGCCCCTCCTGCAGGCTACAAGGGGCACCGATGCCTGAGCCCTCTGTTCCCCTCCTGGGACTCGGACTCAGACTCAGACCAGAACCCTTCCCAGCCACCGTTCAACAAGAGCCACTCCTTCCCACCTGGTGCGGATCCCCCCTTGCCTCACCCCACCCTTCCCCTCTTGGCCCCCCCTGGAATGGACCCTCCCAGCTCCCAACCGGGGCATTGGCTCCCTGACCTCCAGCCCTGAGGTCCTCTGGGCTAAGCCGGGCCCTGACCCTACTCTCTCTCCACAGCCTGAGCAGCCGGGACTGCTCTCCCTGAAGACCCCTCCAGAGAGAAAATAAACTAGCCAAGACCTTCTTCCACCTGTGGACTTGCTCCTGCTGCTTCCTATGCCTGAGAATGATCCTCCCCCCCCCCCCACCCCGGCCGCTTCCCCACCCTAGTTTACTTCCCAGGGTTGGGGGCGGTGTGGAGACCCCAGAGGCTGTTCAGGATATGTAGGCTTAGGGTCAGGGGACAGAGTGAGGCCAGATTTAGTATATAACAAAGTCAGGGGGCAGTCTGTCCAGATAAGAGTGTCCAGACGGGCTCGTTATACTAGCCACCAGAGTTCCTTTCGGGGGGGCCCAGGCCATCCAGCCTGCTGCCTGTACTGCCCCAAAGGGGAAACTGAGGCACCGGGAGAGGGTCGAGGCCCAGGGTCACCCTCTCACACCCTGCCCTCCTCTTCCCCTCAGCGCCCCCACCACCTAGTTCTCCCTCCACCTGCAGCCTTCATTCCCTCCCGAATTTGTTCTAACGCTCTTGGTCCCCAAGAGCAACGGTGGCCCCGCCCGACCATGCTGATAAGACGCCTCGAGTCCCCGCCTCACAGGGTTATGCAAATGAGGCGCCCGGAGGCCCCGCCCCTCGCCCCGTCGCTGAGTCTGCGCGGCTCGGCGGGGCCGACGGAGTCTCCCATCTCCGCGTCCGCCCGCCGGGCCTGCCGTCCGTCTGTTCGTCCTGCTGCCCGGGTGACTTCTAAGCGGAGCGGGGGCTCAGGCGGTGACAGCCTCGACCCGGTGAGGGAGAGGGGCTTGGGGCGCCCCCTGCTCCCCCCCCGCCCCCCTCTCGCGGGCTTCCGATCCTCGGTCTGTCTGTCTGGCCAAGGTTCAGTTCCTGCGGGTCGGGTCCCCTGTGGGTCCAGCCCAGGGAGGGGGAGGGGAGGCAGTGAGCTGGGGCTCGCGGACCGGGTTCGGGGAGGGGAGCGTGGAGAGGGGACCCCGGACCCGAGAAGCCAAGCGGCGGTGGTGAGGGTGACTGTGATTGTGTGGTTGTCATTATGTATCAGTGTGTGGTTGTGTAACTGCAATTGTGTGGCTTTGGCGATGCCTGTGTGGCGCGCGTGTGACTGTCTCTTGGGGCTGTCGTTGTGTGGCTGTCGTCACGGGGTATCACTCTGAGGGTGTGTGTGGCTGTGTGGTTGTGTGCACATGACTGCCATTGTGTGTCCCTCCCGATGGTGTGGGGGGGGCCCATTTCTATGTTTCAGTGTGGCGGTGATCACGCGCCTCTCTTGTGTGGCTCGGCGTGCAAATCCGTGTCACGGTCCATGTATGTGCCCTTGTGTAGCCGTGTGGCTGAGCTGGTGGATGACATCGTCTCCTATGAGTGTCCGCGTGGATGAGAGATTGTTAATGTGCGTGGCTGTCATTGAGTGCCTGGCAATTGGGGGCGTGACGCTGTGCCCGGCTGATGACCCCCACTGTGTGCGGTGACTCTTTCGGATGTCGCTCCGAAGTGTGCTGCGAGTATGTCCCTGACGATGGGGGGCGGGGGTGAGCGCTTGTGTGGGGCTGTATGCGGGGCTGCGAAATGTGTGAAGGGCCTCCTCTTGTGTCCCTGAGTCTGTGTGTGTGTGTGTGTGGGGGGGGGATTGTTTGATCTGTGTGGGTGTCTGTGACAGGCCGTGTGCACACTGTGCCGTGTGTGTGAGTGTACCGTTGTGTGCGAGTGGGTGTTGGGCACCTGTCTGAATGAGCAGGCCCGTCTTGTTCACCACAAGCCAAGTGCCTAACACCCGGCAGGCCCTGGATCCCTGTTTGGGGGATGGACAAACGCCGTGCCGTGTGTGTGGTGTTGGCCACGGAGGCTGTGGCCGAGTTGTGTACCCTAGGGATGCCAGCACGTGTGGTTGTGTCTCTGGAAGGGTGAGGGGCCGTGGCCAGGTGCGCATCTGAGATATCTGGTGACCCTTACCCCACATGTCACACTGCAGAGCAAGCTGCGTGGATGGGGCACTGGACCCAGAGTGCCTACCCTCACCTTCCTGGGCCTCAGTTTCCACCTCTGTGCAATGGGGTTGACCATCCCCGTCCTGCTGGCCGCCAGGAGCGGCTGTGAGTCTGTGGGTGTGGCGGAGGCCTGTGGGAAGCCATAGGGCCTTTTCACAGGTGAGGTCAGCCTGGGAGAATGGGTCGAGCAGGTGTGGCTGTGTTGGCCCCTCCGTGCTGGGGACTGAGGTTACATATTGGGGAGAGGGGGCCTGTTGGGAGAAGAGAGCCCCCTCATGATCCAGAGAAGCAGACAGGCTGGGAAGAGGGGGAGAGGGAGAGGCAGCTGGGAGAGAAGGAGGGCCTGGCCATCAGCCCAAACCAGTTAGGCACAGCCCATGGGGACAGGAGAGAGAGGCTCCTATGGGCCATGGGGGAAGGCGTTTAGAGGAGGAGCCTGGTAGGGGTGGGGGCCACGGAGCATGGGGGTCCCTTATAAAGCACACGGAGAAAGAGGATGAGGTCCCCTAAAAACCAGTGGGGGCCTAGATCCCTTCTAAATGGATCCTTCTCTGTGGGGGAGGGGTCCCATTAAGCGGAAGAAGCCTCTTCCAGAGGCCGAGGGGAGGTGACCTACAGGGTAAGGAGGAAGGCCCTCCTGAAAGGCATGGGGTCTGAATCTCCTCTGTGGGCTGTCGGGGGAGACCACTGGAGAACCTCTGGGATCCCTGGCAGAGGCTGACCGCCGGTTGGGTCAGGGGAGGCCGGAGCCTCCGATGGGCAGCGTCCTGGATGTCCAGAGTCCGGGCCAGGAGGCTCAGTGGGTGGGGCCGGGACTCCTTCGTTGTAGTGTTGGGGCCTAAGGGGCCCCGCCCTGGCCGCCCCATTCCCTCCCCACCTCCGCAGGCCCGGCCTTCACCATGGCTGGAGGGAGACCTCAGCTGAAGAGGAGCTTCTCCATC
The DNA here is from genome assembly GCF_018350215.1 of Panthera leo. NCBI lineage: Eukaryota > Metazoa > Chordata > Mammalia > Carnivora > Felidae > Panthera > Panthera leo. The sequence continues at coordinate 8,532,356 of NC_056680.1, forward strand.
ATTCCCTGCTTTGTCTTCGTGGAGGTGAGGAACCCGGGAACTCTCTGCCTGCACCTGCGTGCCCCCCTGACTCGCTCCCAGACCCTCAGCCGGGAGGAGGTGCGTTCAGGAGCCACACTCCCAGAGTTCGAATCCCGCTCTGTCCGTCCTTCCCGCAGAACCCTGGGTACCTCGCATACCCTGCTCTCGAGCCTCAGTTTCCTTGTCTGTCAAATAGGCACATAGAGTCCCTTTCTCCTAGCGTGGTTATGAAGGTAAAATGTATTATAAGTCACGGATGAGGGTTAGTATGACACCCCCAGCAAGGATTGTGCTATTATCTTCTTCCCTGTTGGTCTGTCCTCCCCCCACCGACTGACCCTTCTCTCTGGTCTGAGCCCTGGCCCAGTCCTCACTCTCGCTCTCCCTAATCTCATCTCCTCTTTCCTTCCCATTCTGAGTCCCTTCTCTTTCTCTTCTCCCTTCCCCTCGCCTCCTCTCCCACCTCTCCCACCTTCTGTTTCCATTTTTTGTGTCTGCCAGTCCCTGACCATTCTCCACCTCTCTCTCGCTCTCTCTCACCCTTTTTATCTCTCTCAGTCTTGATCTCTCTGTCTCTCTCCCCCCCCCCCATCTCTGTCTCTCACCACGGCCCCAGCTTGGACCTGACCCTGTCTCTTCTCTCTCTATCTCTCCGCCGTGACTGGGTGGCAGTCAGTGCTTCTGGGCATCGTGGTCCTGCTCGCTTACCGCCTGGAGTTCACGGACACCTTCCCCGTGCACACCCAGGGGTTCTTCTGCTATGACAGTACCTATGCGAAGCCTTACCCGGGGCCTGAGGCTGCCAGCCGAGTGCCTCCTGCTCTCATCTATGCCCTAGTCACTGCTGGGCCCACCCTCACGGTGAGACTGGGGGTAGCCTTGGGCAGGCCCAGGCAGCGGGAGGGCGAGGTGGAGGTGTTGGGGTGGGGGGAGGGTTGGATTTGAAGGCCAGGAAGACCCTGCCTTGATCTTGCCCACAGATCCTGCTGGGGGAGCTGGCGCGTGCCTTTTTCCCCGCGCCACCCTCCGCCGTCCCCATCATCGGGGAGAGCACCATCGTGTCAGGGGCCTGCTGCCGCTTCAGCCCCCCACTGCGGAGGCTGGTCCGCTTCCTGGGTGAGTGACATGGCCGGCCGGTCGGCTGTGCAAAGGAAACATGGGCCAGATTCAGCCATAATAAGAAGTTTGTAGGGCAGAGGGCCTAGAACTCTCATGACGGTGACTTCCTGGAGCAAAAGGGGACTTGGGCTGAGGCCAGGCATGATGGAGGTTCTAGGGACATGGGTGGGGCCTAAGCCAACCATGATGGCAACCGGGAGGGCTCCCAGATTGCTACAGGGAGAATCTCAAGGCCAAAAAGGGGGACACAGGCCCAGCCCAAATACCATCCCACCTTCCACCGCACCCTGAACAGGACGGTGAGATCCCACTGTGCTTTAAGTGCGATCCCAGCCACAAGTGGCAGAGAAATGTAGGGGAGGGGCAGAGCTCATCCCAAACGGTGGCGTCTGTGACAGAAGGCTACAGATACAGCTCTGGCTAATTGTTCGTCTGGGGAAAAAGTGATCGACTCAGTGAGTCCAGGACAGGTGCAGAAAGGCCCAGAAATGCCATCAGGATCGTCCTAGGAGGTTCCAGGCATAGGCCCAATCCTGATGTAATGCTGTTGAGGGGTCCTGGGCCTGGATATATGGGGGTCCCAGGGGCGGACCCCCTCCTGATATGGCAGCAATCCGAGAGAGAGGCAAGATGCTCAGAGTGCCATCAAGGGAAGAGGACCTTGGCCCAGCTGTAATGTGATATGGCTTTAGAGGGATTCTCAGCTGTGCTTTAATGACGGTCACAGCAGCAAGGAGACAGGACGCCCAGATGAGCCATAGGGGCTCGCAGGAGGCGGGCCCCTGGCATCTTAGGGGCCCAGCATGAACCCTGTCTCCCACCCCACCCCCAGGGGTCTACTCCTTCGGCCTCTTCACCACAACCATCTTCGCCAACGCTGGGCAGGTGGTGACTGGAAACCCCACACCGCACTTCCTGTCCGTGTGTCGCCCCAACTACACGGCCCTGGGCTGCCCACCGCCTTCGCCTGACAGGCCGGGGCCCGACCGCTTCGTCACCGACCAGGGTGCCTGTGCCGGCAGCCCCAGCCTGGTGGCCGCTGCGCGCCGTGCCTTCCCCTGCAAGGATGCTGCCCTTTGCGCCTACGCGGTCACCTACACGGCGGTGAGCCCCAAAATAGGGGCACAAAAGTGGGGGGGGGGGCGGCCAGTGGGCAGGAGGCCACCCTAGGCTGGAGCCTCTGATTCCTTCCCAGGGTAAAGTTATGCCCGGGTGCTGTGACACGGTCCCTAGGGTGGCCCCACCCCTCTGGATGGCCGGTCCCAGAGTCTGAGTTTCTTGCTGTGTTCGTGACTGCCCCTTTTGGGTCTGGCCACGCTGCCTGACCCAGGAATGCTGTACTCAAAGGAGGCTGTTGGCTCCGCCCTGCGGGACCAAAACGCTGTTCCTGGAACACTGGACTCCGTTTCCGGGGGCCTAGCCATGTCCCCATGATGCTACAGGTGCTAGATACTGGCTGGGAGACTGGACAGAGGTGCTTTCCACTTGGTCCCCTGGAGCCTTTTTGTCCTTGCCCTTTGTTGATGTGGCCATGTCCCTGACTTGACCCACTGGGATTTCCTTTGTCCCCTGCTTTTCCCTGGTTCGCACCTCCTGTTGCTTTGACTCCTTTTTCTGGTGTTCATGACTAGCTTCTATTCTTGTCAGTGGTCCGGGGCTTTGGGGATTCCACCTCCTGGAGTTCTTGCACCTGCCCCCTGAGCCTTGACTACACCCTTTGGGCCTGAAGCTTTGTGTTAACCTAGCAAGCGTCTTCCCCTGTCTCTGGTCCTGGGGAGACCTGGGCCCCAGACTCTGTCCTCTGCTCTTTGGTGCCCTGGCCACTCCCCCATCCCTGCAAGGGCCCACTGGGAGTTCACGACTCCATTCCCGAACTCCTGTTCCCCTGATTCTGTTCCCTGGAGCCCCTGGCCGCAGCCTCTTGCCCCAACGCCCCGTTCCTAGAGATTCTGGCCACGCCCCCAGCCCGGAATGCCGTATCCGGGTTCGGCAAACTGCACTGTGTCCCCTGACTGGTTCGGCTCCCGCAGATGTACGTGACGCTTGTGTTCCGAGTGAAGGGCTCCCGCCTGGTCAAACCCTCGCTCTGCCTGGCCCTGCTGTGCCCCGCCTTCCTGGTGGGCGTGGTCCGCGTGGCCGAGTACCGCAACCACTGGTCTGACGTGCTGGCCGGCTTCCTGACAGGCGCTGCCATCGCAACCTTCCTGGTGAGCCATCCATCCCCATACGGGAGACCCTCTGTCAGCTCTGACCCAAGAAGCAGGACCACATGATAGTGAAGGGTGTGGCCTCTGTGTGACCTTGGGCAAGTCCCTTACCCTCACCCTGCCTAGATGTTCTTCTCTGTGAAATGGGATAACAGGACGAGGGTAAGTAGAGTGAGGTCCTCGCTATGAATGCAGAATTTAAGGGGGCACCAAAACACTCGGTAATCAAGAAAGATAATGTCTTAATGAAATATTTTTAAAAATCACAATTAGTGCAAAAACGCATAATGTCCCAAGCATCAAAAACTTAAAGACAGGATCAGATCCTGTCCTTGCACGACTTAGCTTTATTTGTCTCTCCCTAGTCGTGGCCCTGTGGGATAAATAATAATAGTACCCACCTCTTAGTAAAGTAGAAAGAACAGGGCCTGGCACATAAATGTGCTGCTAAAATGTTAACTGAGGTTAACTGAGCCTCAGTTTCCCGATCTGAAAACTGGGGATGGTATTTACACAATGCCTACAGTATTGGCTTCAGGCTTCGAATGCACCTCTCCCTCTGCCCCAGGTCACCTGCGTTGTACACAACTTCCAGAGCCGGCGGCCCTCTGGCCGAAGGTTCTCCCCCTGGGAAGACCTGGGCCAAGCCCCCACCATGGACAGCCCCCTCGAAAAGTTAAGTGTGGCCCAGGTAAGGGGGGCCGGGGTCTGCTCCCGGCTGGAGAGGGTGGTGGGTGGAGGGGGACCAAGGAGGCAAGGAATTCGGGCAAGAGGTGGGGGTCCCTGGGCCACAGGGAAGTAAAGGGATTGCTCGTCTTTGTGGACCTAGGTCCTGGGGGACAGTCACACAAAATAGAAGAATGTGTCATGGTTAATCTGGAAAACTCTAGTTGTCTTTTCCATTGGGCTCTCTGCCCAAAGAGCCCCTCATGGCTGTGGCCGGCGGGGCCCAGGGGGCCGCTAGCCCCTTCCCTCTGCCTCTTTGTCTCAGGAACCCGAGGCCTGCAGGCCGCATTCGACACCGGCACGGCTCACCCCATCCAGTGAGTGTCGAGGGGTGGGGGGATAACCGGGGGGACTGCCAGGTCCCAGTCACTGCCACAGAGGTCTCGCCTATGCTCTCGTGGCCCCCTCCCAAGCTTTCTGATCCCCTGACCTCTGACCCTGACCCCCAGAGTCGCAGAACTGTGCCCGCCGTGGCCACCTGATCCCCAGCTGCGTGTCCTCCAGGGCTCCAGCCATGTGTTCGTCGCCCCGTGTGCCCCGCCCTCGATTGAGGTCTGAGCCGACGCCCCTGCCTCTGCCCCTGCCCCTGCCAGCACCAACCCCCAGCCAGGGCCCCTCACCCTCCTCCCCTGGGCCTGGGGGGCCGGGTGGGGGTGGTGGACGTGGTCGGAAGCTGCTTCTGCCCACACCCCTGCTTCGGGACCTGTACACCCTTAGTGGACTCTATCCCTCCCCCTTCCACCGGGACAACTTCAGCCCTTACCTGTTTGCCAGCCGTGACCACCTGTTGTGAAGGCCCCACCACCCACCCAGAATCTTCCAGGTCCCCATTCCTTCCCCGCCACACGTGAGTGTGCGTGTGCCATGTGAGTGCCAAAGCCCCCTGTGCAAAAACCAGCCAGGCCTAGATGTTAGAGGCTGGCTGGAAGGACATTTGGGGGGCCCCTGCCTCTCTTGCCCTCTGGAACATCCAAGTGGGCATAACTGGGAGGTGGGCCCTTGCCCCCAGGATGGCTCTTTTAGGGCCCAAACCTGACCCCATTGGCCATTGCTGAGCCAATGGGAGTCCCCAGTTCTAAAACTTCTACTCAAAAGGAGTTTACTCCAGCCAATGGAGCCTCCCCTCACGTCTTAGAATCCTCAGGCAAGAGGGTAACTCCAGTTTGTGTTCAGTGTCTGAACAACCAATAGGAGTCCTTGGTTTTCAGAACTTCTAGGATGGGTGGGTATGATTCCAGTCAATGGGGGACCGCCAATGTCTAAGCATGTGCAGAGGAGAGGAGGGAGATGGGGTCATCCTGTGTCATTGGGTCCTCTCTCAGAATCAGAGAGTCCAGCTGGAGAACGGGGGGCAGGCTCCCCCGTGGCAGGGTTCTTGGAGCACCCCTTCCTCTCTCAGCCCCTCCCCCATGTGCAACCTCTCACTCAGTCCCTCCTAACTCCCAACTTACGCAGGGCTTGCCCCAGTTCAGAGGTTTTGGGGTTCAGGGTGCTGTCTCTCCCCTTGTCTGTGCCCAGGTCACCTCAAACCCCTCTGTTATTAGGGCTGTGGGAGGGACTTTTTTTTGCCTTGGAGTCTGTTCCTGTTCTTTACACTGCCCCCCACCCCGGGCTCCAGCCTCATGCAGATGTGCCATCATGGGGGGCATGGGTGGAGCAGAGAGGGCTCCCCTGCCCCAGGCAGCCAAAGGCAGTGGGCAGAGGAGATACTGCCCCCCCTTTCCTGCCCCCACCTTATCTTTAATAAAGACCTGTTTGTAACAGAAGTTTGGCCACCTGCCTTCCTCCTCCCCCAGGTGTTGGGGTGTGGAAGACTTTAATTGTGGGTCTGTAGGTGAGGTTGGGTGAGGGTTTATTGTCACAGTGTATCTGAGAGTGATATGGAAAAGCAGTGTGGGGCCATTGAGCCAGCGGCTTGGGTTTAAATCCTGGCTCAGCATTTCCTGGTCGCGTGACTTCAAGAAAGTTAATTAACCTCTCCGTTCTCTTGTCTCTTCATCTGTCAAACGCAGACAGTGCCACATGTAAGGCACACAAACACATGGTGAGCAGCCTCACACGACCGCCTCCTCCAGGCAGTTGGCCTGTTTTTGACTATGGTCAGGTGCAGAGGACCTGGGGAATAGGGTGAAGGTACTAGGACCCCCATGCCAAAACCTGGCTTCGTGGATGAGAGCAAGGGTTCTGACTGTGAGGTTGTGCTGAGACCCAACCCTTGAGGACCCAGTGGAAACCAGGAGGGTAGGAGGGGCATGGAGGCAAGACCTCCCCACAACCCACTGCAGGTCTGAGGGGCTTCAGACAGGCCATTCGGGCCATGGAGTTATTCCGGAGCCAGGAAAGGGTTATCTGCTTCCCTTCCCCCCTTATTTCATTCATTCATGCATTCACTCACTCATTCACTCATTCATTCAACAAACACTATGGATCAGCTACTGTGTGCCAGGTTCTGTGTAGTTAGGCACAGGGGTTGTAGCAGTGAACAGAAGAGACACAAATTTCTGCCATCAGGAAGCTAATATTCTAATATGTGAGAGACAGACAACAAGATAAATACACTAGACACAGAGTCACAACTCCAAATTTCAAAAATGTCTGAAAACCAAACTTCTTTCATAGCTCATTTGTGGCAAAGCCTGACCTTTACTGACATAAAGTTATTATAGCTTTTATTTACTGAACTTTATGTGAATATTCTTTTTTAAATAAAGTTTATTTATTTATTTTTAAGAGACAGGGAGAGAGAGAATCCCAAGCAGGCTCCATGCTATCAGTGCAGAACCCGATGCGGGGCTTGAACCCATGGACTGTGAGATCATGATCTGAGCCCAAATCGAGAACTGGAGGCTTAATCAGTTGAGTCACACAGGTGCCTTTTGATATGAATATTCTCATGTTTCATTGCAGATAAAGGAAATTGTTTGATTTGGAGATGTTATCCCAGGCCCCACTAGGATGTTATGCAATACATAGTATTTATACCATAGTACCTTTCAACGTTTTGTTTTTTTTTTTTTTAATTTATTTTTGGGACAGAGAGAGACAGAGCATGAACGGGGGAGGGGCAGAGAGAGGGAGACACAGAATCGGAAACAGGCTCCAGGCTCCGAGCCATCAGCCCAGAGCCTGACGCGGGGCTCAAACTCACGGACCGCGAGATCGTGACCTGGCTGAAGTCGGACGCTTAACCGACTGCGCCACCCAGGCGCCCCAATACCATAGTACCTTTCAAAAAAGATCTGAAGAATTCTGAATTCCAAATTCTAGGATCAAGGATTTAGGTCAGGGTTTGGGATCTCTGATACATTAGATATTGACAAGCGATAGGAGAAAATTCAAGCTAGAGAGGACAATGGACACCTTTGGGATGGGAACAGAGCTTGCAATTTAAAGAGGCATAAAGGGGAGCCTGAGTGGCTGAGTTGGATAAGCATCTGACTCTTGACCTCAGCTCAGGTCTTGATCTCAGGGTCATGAGTTCAGGTCCCGTGTTGGTCTCTGCACTGAGCGTGAAGACTACTTAAAAAATAAATAAATAAAATATAGATAGGTGGGTAGATATAAAGAGTTCAGGCCCTGAGTTGGGCTCTATGCTGGGAGTGAAGCCTCCTTATAAACAAACAAAAGCATGAGGAGGGAGGGAGAGAGCCATATAAATAGGCAGGGGGAAGGAAAGTTTGAGACAGAGGGAACAGCAAGCACCAAAGTTCTGAGGTGGAAACCAACCCCCTGTGTTCAGGGACCAGTGAGGAGGCCTGTGCAGCTGGAGCTGAACGAGGCAGGGGGCAGATAGGAGAGGAGGTGGGGTAGGTGGCAGGGCTGATTGTGGGCCATGGGGAATTATATGGGGGCATGAGAGGGCTTAAGACAGAGGAGAGAGAGAATCACGGAGCCCTCTTCTTCACCAAACAGAGCTTCTATTTCCAGGGATCCCACCCCTGACACCTTGGTTCCTTCTGTTACACAGCTACCTCCACGCGGGCCAGGAAAGAAGCAAAACTTCAGCACAGCGGACAGCGTTCCAGCCAACCCAGCTAGCGCTGTCCGTGGTCCTGAAACCAAGTGCTGGCTAAGAAAGGGTAAAGTGAAGGCTGCCGGACACAAAGAAGTGTTTGGGCCTGCTAGAGGGGGTGGAGACGGCCGACCTTACCTTGTCCACACCCCATCCCAGGATGGATAATTTTAGGTAGAAAACCCAGACCAAGGTATATGTACTTACTCAAAAGATTTGTTGACATGCCCTGTACGCTTCACAGAATCTCAAACTCAACTCAACCAAAACTGAATTCTGGTTTACCATGCAAGTCAGACCACAACCTGCCTCTGCTCAAAACCTCTCATGGCTGGTTCCCATGCATCCTGGTAAAAGTCAAAGTGCTCCCAGTGTCTCAGGGCCTTTGCACTTGCAGGTGCCTCCACTTGGAATGCTCTCCCTCCGTGCTCTACATGGTTTACTCTCTCAGCTCCTTCAAGCCTCTTCTCAAATGTCACCTTCTCATTGAGACCTGCCCCCTCTACCACCCTCTTTAAAATGGCAAGAAACAAACAACTGGTCCTTTCAGCTTTCCCCCCCCCCCCCCCGGGCAAAATTTTTTGCATACATTTATCATCCACTCATAGACTACTTAAACTCCTCTTTATGCTTAGTGGCCATTATCTTCCCCCTCACTAGGATGTCAGCTCCACGAGGACAGAGACTTATTTGTCTTTTCACTGCTGAAGCCCCAGGGCCTAAAACAGGGTCCGACACACAGTAGGTCCTCAATAAAATTTTGTTAAATGAATTATTTAATCACGTGATGCTGAAAAACAAGGGAGAAACACAGACTGACTGAGATGTCTACTCCCCAGTCTCCTCACCCTTTGGTCCTCCCTCCCAGGACCTTCTCTGTGGTAAAAGTCCTTCCATCAGGATATGAAGACAGCCTTCTGAGAAAAGAAAGAAGTACTGTGTGTACAAGAAACATGCCAAACCTCTGCATCTCTGCCAATGTACTCAGTCTACATTTATGAGCACCTGCTGTGTGCTGAGTACTGTTGTAGGAGCTGGGGGCCCAGCAATGAACAAAAGAAAGAACCTCCCTGGTGCAGCTGACATTCTAGTGAGGAGAGAGGCAAGAAGAACAAGACATTGGAAATGATAAGTTATTTGAAAACAAAGATGGTGAAGCCGTTAAAAAGTGTAGGGCGTGCAATTTGACACAGGTGATCAGGGAAAACCTCTGTAACAAGGTGATATTTGACCATGACCTGGTGTGGGAAAATGAGCCACAGGGATATTTGGGAGCTGAGTTCCCTCAGCAAGGGAATAGCGAGTGCAATGGGGCTGTGTTGGACATGCTCTTGTGTACGTAACTGCACGACGATGTGATATATGTGTCACTACTGGGTGTTTGTGCATTTGGAGTGTTGCAAAGTGAGGTGAATCATGGTTGTGCATCTGTTGCGGGGGGATTGAGGTGATGCCTTTGACAAGGAATGCAACACGGTGGTGTGTGTGTGTGTGTGTGTGTGTGTGTGTGTGTGTGTACAGAAAGAGCTGCAGTCACATTAGCTAAGGAAATGTGTCTGGGTGTGTGCGTGTGCGTGTGTGTGTGTAATAGCAATGGTATGGTTGTATCAGAGTGTGTTCTTGTGTGTGTGCAAGGGAAAGAGTGTGGGGACATAAGTGTGAGAGAAAGTGTGTCTGGGATGTTTTGTGCTAGGATAGGGCTGTGAGCATGTGGGTGATGGGGCTTTTGAAAGTGGAATATAGGCAGAGATGCGTGTGGGTGTGCGCGCGCACACGTGTGTAAGGGGGTGTGTGTGAGGTGCCCAGCTGTGTGGGTGGATGTATTGCGGGATGTGGCGGATCTGTTTTCTGGCCCCAGAGGGAGAGAGAAAGCCCAGGAAATATCAGTTCCACCCCGCCCCTGTGTCTCCTGGCAACAGCACCACTTTGAAGTTACCAGGAGAGAGTTGCCAGGGCAACAGGGGTGAGTGGCAGCTCTGGGGCGAGGTCTGGGTGAGGAGACCCAGCCAACCCTCACTTAACCACTCACCTTGTTTCTCCTCTCCCAGTTTCTCAAAAATCCTATCTTCCTTTCTTCACTCATTCATTTAACAAGCATATATTGAAAATCTACAACCATCTAGTCACTGTTCTGGGCGCTGGAGACACCTAAGTGAACCAGACAAACAAGGTCCCCTGCCTTGGCTGTCCCTTAGTCTCCCACCCCCTGTCTTTTTGTCTCTCCTGGTGCTTCTTTGATCTATGGCCATGCCCACCCCGCTTATTCCAAGCAAAACCCAAGGAGCCCCCAGGCCAATAAGGAAACCAGTTGAGATTCCTCTTCTCACAGACCCTCAGAGACGGCTGCTGATGTTTTGCACGTGAATGTTCCTGAGCCTGCAAGCCTCCAACACAGCTTGTGCAGATACTAAGGTGCAGAGGGAGAGACAAGCACACAAGTGCCTCCCTCACTCACTTCCTCAGTTGTCATTGGGTGACATCAGCAGAAACACACACAGACAACATTCCCATCACAATAGTCCTCTGAGATATCACGAGCTCCATTTTATAGGTGAGCAGACTGAGGCTAGGAGACTTTAAGTAATGTGTCAGTGATTAGGGCCTGCTTCCTCCAACTTTCAACCCTTGTATATGTCTAATTAGCTGATTAATTCACAATAGTAATATTCGCGTTGCTTCCTTCAGCGGACTCGCACAAGGGAAGGGCAATCTCTCCTTCAAGCGCCTCTGTACCTCCTCCCTCCTTCACCAGGGGAGGAGCCAGTAAAGGCCGATCTAACTTTGATGGCAGATCCATGGACCAATGGAGACGCTAAGTGCATTGTAACCAATGAGACCTCGGCTTGGGCGGGATTAAGGGCAGGAAAGGGCCGCTGACTGGACACGAGTATCTTACGAATGGCGGAGACGCTGAGGCGGGTGCTAAACCTAGGCACCTCAGCAAGGTCCGGGGTGGAGGATACAGCTGAGGCTGGACCGCCTTTGCTGCTGCTCGGCGGCCCAGGGTCTGGAAAGACAGCGCTGCTATTCGCGGCGGCCCTGGAAGCGGCAGGAGAGGGCCGAGGCCCCGTCCTCTTTCTGACTCGAAGGCCTCTTCAAAGCCTGCCCCGCGGGACTGGCGCAGCACTCGACCCCCTGCGGCTACAGGTAACCGAGGGGCGGGACCGGAGGCGGGCTAGTTAGTACTGGGCGAATTGAGGATTGAGTGACAGGTAGACAGACCAATGGAGGAGAAGAAGGAAGAGCGAGCCTTAGCGGCCATTGCGGGGCGGAGTCATGAATACGCGGGGCGGAATAATAGGGGCGGGACCGTAGGAAGCTTTGTTAAGATTGGGAAACCGTTTGGTGAGGGGGCGGAGCTAGCGAAGAAAGGCGGTGCCCAACGGGTGGGGTTAGTCGGGGGGTGAGTAAGGGGTGGGGCTAAACCTGAGTCCAGTTTGAACGCCAGCTTTTCCTTTGGAGCCGGTCAGGAGGCCCGACTAAGAACGCTATGGGCAGGTTTTCCGTGGAAAGATTGCCTTAGATACTTGGTAAGAAAAACATACCTTGTTCCCAGCTAACACCGGGCAGTGATAAATGCGGGATAAAAAACGGGGGTGGGCGCAGAGCATGTGACTCTTGAGCATGTTGAGTTCCAGCCCCACATTTGGCATAGATGACTTAAAAATAAAATCTTGTTATTAAAGAAAAGGGTGGTGAGTGGGTACGAATTGAAGAGCATGCGGCCATTCTGAACTGCTTCACTCGGAACCAGCTGTCTGGGGTCTGAGAGCCTAGTGCAGGGAAGTATATACGAGGAAGCAGGGCAGCTCTAGCTTGGAGCCTGCCTTCCTGAGCTGAATGTGGCCGTTTCCTTTCTTCCAACCTCTAGAAGGTCCGCTTCCAGTACCCACCCTCAACCCACGAACTCCTTCAGCTTCTGTGCTCTGCCCATGAGGCCCGCGGTCCAGCCCCCTCCCTGCTGCTACTGGATGGCCTCGAGGAGTACCTAGTGGAAGACCAGGGACCCCAGGACGCCGCCTACCTGGCTGCGCTGCTTCTGGACACAGCTGCCCACTTCAGCCACCAGACTGGGCCTGGCCAGGGCTGTGGGCTCATTGTGGCCCTACAGACCCAGGAGGAGGGAGTCAGTGGGGATGCCCTGCAGGTGTCACTGCTCCAGCGGTATTTCCCTGCCCAGTGCTGGCTGCAGGCAGAGACGCCAGGCCCAGGACAGCACCGCCTCCGAGCCTGCCTGGATCCAGGTGGGCTGGGGCCTAGGGCAGAGTGGTGCGTGGCTTTCCGACCAAATGGAGAGATGACAATCACCCCGTGGCCTACCCAGGCTGGCAACCTCAGCTTAGACAAAGGTTCAAGCTCTGGAGGCCAGCCTTGAGCTTTGGTGTGTGACAACCTCTCTATGCCTCAGTTTCCCATGCCTGGAATACTTACTTCAGGGACACATGCAGATTCAAAGACCTAAAGAATATAAAATGCTTTTTCTCATTTAAAAGTAGCATTATCAGGGAACCTGGGTGGCTCAGTTGGTTAAATGTTGGACTCTTGATTTTAGCTCAGGTCATGATCTCATGGTTCGTGGGATCGAGCCCCACGTCGAGCTCTGCACTGACATCATGGAGCCTACTTGGGATTCTCTCTCTCTCTCTCTCTCTCTCTCTCTGTCTCTCTGCCCTTCCCCCACTCCCTCTCTCTCTCAAAATAAATAAACTTAAAAAAAATAAAAATAGCATTATCATGTACCTGTTATGCCCAATTAACATTGTTGAATTTTGCTGTTTTGAACTTTATAAAAAGTTTCATGATAAATGTAATCTTCTGAGACTTCCTTCTTCTCCCACTCAACATTGTCATTTAAGATTAGGCCAGTTTTGGGGTGCCTGGGTGGCTCAGTTGGTTAAGTGGCCGACTTCGGCTCAGGCCATGGTCTTGCGGTCCATGAGTTCGAGCCCCGCATCGGGCTCTGTGCTGACAGCTTGGAGCCTAGAGCCTGCTTCAAATTCTGTGTCTCCCTCTCTCTCTGCCCCTTCCTTATTCGCACTCTGTCTTTCAAAAATGAATAAATGTTAAAATAATTTTTTTAAAAAGATTAGGCCAGTTTTTAGTTCACTGCTTTCTCCCGACTGCATATAGTTCCATGGGTGACCATATCCCAATTTATTCATCAAATGGACATATCTGCTGCTATGAACATTCTTGCACACATGTCCTGGCTCACGCGTGTGAGAGTTTTTAGGGTATTTAGCTAGGGGTGGCTTTGGTAGAGCTTCTAGAACGCCTGCATATGCCCGTCTTTCCTAGGTCATGTCTAATTTAGTGATATCATTATTATTCGTGGCAGAAATTAGCCAGAGGCTCAGGCAACAGCTTTCCTTCCCCCAGGGAGCACAGCCTAACTGCATTCCCCCCCTCCCCCCACAACGGTCCATGGACCGAGCTGGGGTCCTGGGACTGTTTCTAATCCCTAAAATGGCCCCCAGCATCTCCTGTTTTCTCTCTGCTGCTTGGTTAGCAAGATGCCGGGGGTCCATCTACAGACCAGCAGGGTCTGGGCTTCTGACTCATCCCAGAAATGGCTGCCTGCCTGCTTGCATTGAAATATGATAGAGAAACCATTTAATGTGTAAAGCCAGTCATATTTAGGAGGTTTTTTTTTTTGTTGTTATGGCAGCTAGTATAACATATACTGAGTCCTTCATTCTATTAGGATTATTATTCATATCGCCAGGTCCAGAATTTCAGACTGAGCTCAAGGCCTTTTACCGTTGCCCTTATGGTCTGGGCCCAGGGAAAGATGGGGCCTACAAGGATGTTTGTAGAAGTCATGAAAGGGGGAAAAAAATTACATACACACACAAACACACATACACTCATACAACTCTATACATTTTAAAATACTCCAAGGTTGTACTGAGCAGGACGGATTGGGCAGAAAGCCGAGGTTAGCAATGCCCCTGGTCCTGAGGGAGCCCTCACCAACCCTGCTCAATAAGTCTAGGGCCTGGGCTAGCACTTGAGGTCACGCTGGGTCCCCAAGCATCTGAGGGCTGGAGTCCTAGGAACAGGCCACATAGCTGGGGGGCGAAGGCTCAGTGGCTGGGATGAGGCTGTTCTCATAAGGGTTCAAGTAGGGGCCAGTGGATGAGTCCCCCTGGGCTTCCTGGGAGCCCCCTGAGCTGTAGTCAGTTGAGATGCCAGAGTCAGACACCATGAGGTACAGGTACTTTATGTGGGGTGGGGTGGGGGGCAGCTCAGGGGCAGTGCTCTTGGGCGCAAGAGCTGGGAGCTGGGATCCAGGATCGTGTACTCAAAGCTGGCACCCAAGGCCCCCTCTGGCCCAGGCTTCAGGGACAAGGCAGATGAGCAGGAGGAGGCTTCTGAGCCTTTATCCATGGCTACCATGTCCAAACTGCCATCAGGCCGCGGGAGATCCTCGCTGGGTGGGTTCCGGGGCAGCAACCACTTGTCCAGCACTAGGTAGGTGTCTTGGGTATGTTCACTGCCCAGCGGCTCCAGCAGGGGCCCCTCCTCTGCCCCCGGCTCCGCTGCCTGGGTAGCCCCCCAGCAACGCTCAGAGAGGACTTCCAGGGGGGAGGGGGGGTCCTCTGCAAAGGGAGTGCAGGGGCTCCACCAAAGACAGCCCTCATTCTGGTACAGCCACAGCTGGGGAAACAGCACCAGCCTGCTCAGAGACCTATGGTTCAGCCACAGGAGCAGGGAAACCCCAGGCCCCGAGGGGACAACCAGGCCACCTACCTGGAAGTTACCCTTGTGGGTGGTAAAGAGGCCCTCAAACTCACTCTCAGGGCTTGGGATACCAGGCCAGATCTTCTGCTTCAGAGTCCTGATGAAGCCAAAAAGAAACAATTACATGGATATGTGTCACTGAATGCTCACCAATACCCCCCTAAAAAGCAGCCACAGGGGCACAGATAGTCCTAGTCCCTCATAATCACAAGGCAGAGGAGTGCATAGGGGCTGAGGAACAGAGGCTCTGGCTGAAGCATCTGCAAGGCCCTACAGATGGGTGACTGGAACAGGGTTTTGAAGGATGCATAGGAGTTCAACATACACTGCCTGGTGCTCTCCCTTAACCTGGCCCAGGCTTGTCTGGAGGTTCATTATGTTACTTCCCTTCTCACTCCTTTCCATAATTCCCTGAATGTACTCAGAGTAAAATTCGGGGGCACCTGGGTGGCTCCGTCGGTTGGTTGAACATCCGACTCCTGATTTTGGCCCAGGTCATGATCTCACGGTTTGTGAGTTCGAGCCCTGCATTGGGCTCTGCACTGACTGCAGAGCCTGCTTGGGATTCTCTCTCTCTCTTTCTCTCTCTCTCCCTTTCTCTCTGTCCCTCTTCATCTTATGTATGCTTTCTCTCTCTCCCTCTCAAAATAAATAAAGTTAAAAAATTAAAAAAAAAAAAAAAGAATAACAATCTCTTCTCCACAGCCCTGCAGACAACCTTGCACGTTCTGACCCCTGTGACCTCCCTCACCTCATCATTCACCACTTCCTCGTAATATATTCTGCTCTAGCCAGAGATACCCTCTTGGCAGCTGCTTCAGTGCTCCCAAGCTCATTCCCACCTCGGGGCCTTTGCACTTGCTGTTCCTTTTCAATTGTCTCGCGGCTGCCTTTGTCCAAAGGTCAGGTTTCCATTCTGATATCATCTTCCAGAGGCCTTCCCTGACCAGCCTGTCACGGCCCCACACCCCATTTGTTTCTGTGATACCACTTACCACAATGTATAACCAAATATCTGTTGCTGGGGTGCCTGGGTGGCTCAGTCGGTTGAGCAACCAACTCTTGATTTTGGCTCTGGTCATGATCTCATTGTTTGTGGGATCACGCCCTGCGTCGGGCTCTACACTGACAGCATGGAGCCTGCTTGGGATTCTCTCTCTTTCCTCTCTGCTCCCGTATATGTTGGTACCCTTGTTTGCTATTTGACTCAGCTTTGAGATCCACAAGGTCAGAGAGATGCTTGTTTTCCACTTTCTCCCCAGTGCCTAGCACATAGTTGGCACTCAGTATGTATTTTCCAACCAAATAAATAAACAAGGCCCTTAAAGACAACAGAATACTGCTTGGCAGACAAGGCAGGAAAGGCATTGCAGGCAGAAGGAACAGCATGTGCCAAGGCTTGGGGGTATGAAACCACATAGTATGAGCTACGAATAACAAAAACCTCAGGATGGCTGGTCCTACCATAAACAATCTAAGGAGCTTGATAACAGAGGCAGGAGGCACTCAGGATGTTAAATCTTTCCATTAGGCCCATCCGGGGATTTTACGAAAGTTGATGAAATTGGGAAAAGGAACAAGCAAAGGAATTCAAAAAGGAGCAACCGCTGAGGTTCAAGGAAAACCAGGTGAATGTTCCCAAGAATTTTAACTAAGATTCTGGATATGGTCTGGCTTGCATCCCAGCCCTGCCACGGACTCCTCACTGTGTGTCCCTGGGCAAAGTGCCTTTCCGTCTCTGAGCCTAGCTTTCCACAGCAAAAGGAGAACGTAAGTGCGTTGGAGTCTGGGCTAGGTGCCCGAATGGGGCGCTCACCGGCGGTGGGAAAGCAGGGCGAGCACGGCCAGCAGCAGCAGGATGAGCACGAGGATGAGTGAGAGCGTCAGGATGAGAGGGTCCAAGTCTACAAAGCAGGGAGGAAGTCAGGGCAGTAGGATTACCCCACGCTCCTCCCCAGGCCCTCCTAGCTCCTAGCTGGGGCCTCACCACTAGCTGTCAGCAGCGACGCAGGCTCGGACCAGGCGCTCCAGAAGCCACCGAAGCTCGGCTCAGCCATACGCGCGCGAACCATAAAAGTGTAGCGCGTTCGGCCGCGAAGGTTGCTCAGCGCGCACTCAGTGCGGCCATCCAGGATCTCCACCTGGGGGCGGGGCCTGGGTGAGAGGCGTGGTCAATAGGGCGGGGCGAGCAGAGAAAAGCTTGTGGGGCGGCACTGAGCCAATCAGAGAAAGGAAGGACAGTTTCGCAATACTGCGGTGAGGGGGAAGGGCAATGAAAGCAAGAGGTGGGTTCCAGGAAGGCTCGGGCCAATCAGGACGGAGGCTCAGGGAGCAGGGGGCGGTCTCGGGCTATTTAGGGGCGGGGCCAGGGAGCAAAGGGTCGGGATGTTGAAGGGGTGTAGTATTTGGGACAAGGGGGTAAGTGGGCTTTGGGCTTGGGTCCAGGTGGACTGGGAGGCACTGGCAAGGAAGACATGTCAGTGGGAGTTGATGTGTTTTGGGCAAAGAGATGACGGGCGTCAGAGGTGGGCCTGGAGGGGCGCGGCCAGGAGGCGGGGCCATGCCGGCCATCGGGGCGGGATTTAGAAGGGGAGGCGGGGCTGTCCACCACACAGCCTTTTGGACTGGCGGTCCGGGCGGCCTCACCTTCTGAGCGCCCCCTGCGACGTTGCCTGAGGAGATGTTCACTTCGTAGCGGATCAGGCTTGCGACGGGGGCTCCAGGAGGCGGGAGCCAACGCAGTACCACGTGGCCGCCCTCGTCGGCCCGCCGCGCCAGCAGCCCCGCGGGGGGGTCCAGGAGCACTGCGAGAGGGGTTGATCAGGTGGGCGGTGACCGAGACTCCCTCACCCGACAATTTCCCCATTCCCTGCGCACGTACCCACTTCGTTGATGTGGATGATACGGTGATAGCGTGGAGCGCCCGAGGATACGGCTGTGACGCGCAGCTCTAAGGGCACAAAGCTCGACGCGTCGGCCGTAGGCAGCGAGCACCAGAAACGCACAGCGCCGCGAGCCGTGGGCGCCTGGTGCAGGCTGCATGGCTTCCACGGTTCGCCCCTGTGCGCCAAGGGGCCAGAGAGGGAAGGGAGCAAGTTGGGGGTGGGGGGTGCGAGAGAGTTTGTATTGCCTGGAGCTTGGGCCCGGTTTGGACACTACCACCAGGGGGCGTCCGGCCCCCGACTACGCGACGCCTTAGGCCTATTTGGAGGGGTGCTGTCCCTGCCCGAATGTCTGGGATCGCTCCGCAACAGAGATCGCGAGACTGTTCCGGCCCCAGCCACTAGGGGGCGCGTCGGCACTGACCCCGGGGCTTCCCACCAGTGACCGCCAGTGGCTTCCCGTCCCACCAGTGTCCTCCCGCTCCCGACGCCAGCAGATATCCCAAAGTGTGAGCCCCTGCCCACCCGCCCCCTCCTCAGAGGGTGGGGGCGCTCCACCTCCCCGGTCGCACTCACTCGAGCTGGTAGAAGAAGCTGTAGTTGTCGGGGCCGACCCCGGCGCTTGCCGCTTCCTCCCAGAAGCACACCAGGTCCTCCAACCGTTCGGTGAAGCACAGAAGCTCTTCGGGCCCGCGGGCAGCCAGCAGAGCCGCTGCGGGGGGAGGCGGACACGGGGAGGGGGTCGGGAGAGCCCAGTCCTCGGGCCACAGCAGCCTCCCCCTCGCTCCCGCCGCCTGTGCGAACCGATAAGCAAAAAGCCCCGCCTCGCTCGCTAGCCCAAGCGGGGGCCCTCGAAGGGTCCGCGGAGGTGGTGCCGCCCCCCCCCCCCCCCGCCCCGAACTCCGAAGCGCTGGTGGCTTGCCTTACTGTCCCCACACACGCCCCCGCCCACCCCACAACCCGCTGGACCGCGCGCGGCTTGGAGGGCCGCGGTCCCCCGCTGCCCGCCCCGCCCCGGCCCAGGACAGGCGAGCCACTGGACGTGTGCGGAGAAGGCGGGGCCCCCTATCGGCCCCGGCAGGCTGCCGGCAGCCCGATAGCGCCAACCGTGAACCCCTCCCTCGCCTCTTCCCTCGACCCGGCAAGCCGAGGCATCTGGCGCCCGCATACAAACCATGTTTACAGTCGCCTGAGGCCCGGCCCCTCGGCCTCGACGCGGGCTTTGTCCTCCCTCCCCTGGTGGAGGGTCGGCCAGATCCCCTCTCCTGGGGACTCTAGATTTCGAGGCCTAGACCCAGCACCAACCCTGCCCCGTTAGGATTTATTATGTCCCAGGCTCCCTGAAAAGATAAAACGGGAAACTTATGCCCCCCACCCCCACACCCCCTCCCACAACACAGTCTGGAGTCTTAGACCCCAGCATGCCAGCCAGGTGCCACTCTAAGGAGGTTCAGCCCCCAGCCCCCAGATCCTAGACTGTAGGGTCAGAACCCGGCGTGGCTCCCAGGACCCAGGCTGGAAGTTCAGGCCTCGCATTGCCCTCCAGGAACCATTGCGGGGGTCTACACACAGATCCATCCTTACCTTTACTTTCGAACTTGGGGTCCAGGGGGTTGGGTGGGGGAGCCCAGGCGGCCCCAGCGAGCAAGAGACAGAGAGAGCCGACTCCAGGCCAGAGGGGCGCCCAGAGGTGACCCATGATGCAACCCCCCGCCACGGGGGGCGCAGGGCCCCTGCTCCCCTTCCGCCCCTGGCACAATCCACAGCTGGGTCAGCAGCTGCCTCCGCCGGACACAGCTGACCAGGCCCTTCCCGGCCAGGCGCCTCCAAGTGGCAGCTCCCCCGAGGGGGCGGGACCACACGCAGCCTGGGCCGAGATAAGCGGGAGGCGGCCGCCCTGCCGCCCCGGCGGGAGGGGGCGGGGCCCTTAGAGACCCCGCGACTGCTTGGGGGTCAGGGACAGTGCCGGTTTCTGCACTTTCTTACTGTGTGACTCTGGACAGGTGGCTGATCTGAGCTTCAGCCTTCTCATCTATCAAATCCGGTTTGGCACATAGCAAATATTCCAAAAATGTAACATACTGGTATTATCGTGCTAATCAACATCTCTTCCCAGTCTGGGTAGGAATAAATAATCGTAATAGCGACTGGCGGTTGAGTGCGCAGTGCTAGGCAGTGTGGCCAGACGATATATACCATACATATATTCTGGCATGTTGGTAAAACATTCTGGATGTTGAAATTTGTGATTTTTAAAAAAGTTTTTATTTTTGACAGAGAGGGAGACACAGAATCCGAAGCAGGAATTACAGTACAAAGCGTGAAAGCTATTTGCTTGGGCTCAGCTTCTTAAACTAGGGTTAACACCGGAACAGAAGTAAGTGCTTGGGGGGAAGGGGTGGATACTTGCGCCTGCCCTGCCCCAGAGTAGCCAATCAGAACACTCCATTTTCTGGAGCACCGTGATTGGTCCAGCGTGGGCATGTGACCCAAAGGGATCCAATGAGCCTCCGCCCTGGGACTTTACTCAAAGTTACTGGGAAAACGGTGACTGTTTCTATTGGGCCATGAGGGTGTATCCAGAGATATCTTCTCTACTAAGGAGGGGAGAAATTGCCTGATGGTGAAGCTAACACAGGCTTTTACACCCTGTTACCTCTCTCTGAAACTCTTCCTCTAAATATCCACGGGGCTCAGTCCTTTATTCAGGCTTCTGCCCAAATGTCACCTCCTCAGTGACATTTGCCCCCTGAGATGACCCCATTTAAAATAGCAACCATCTGGGGGTGCCTGGGTGGCTCAGTCGGTCGAGCTTCCGACTTCGGCTCGGGTCATGATCTTGTGGTTGACGAGTTCGAGCCCCATGTCCGGCTCTGTGCTGACAGCTCAGAGCCTGGAGCCTGCTTCAGATTCTGTATCTCCCTCTCTCTACAACCCCCCCCCCCCACTTTCTCTCAAAATAAATAAACTTAAAAAAAAAATAGCGACCTTCTCATCCCACACCCCTGTCGCCCTTAAATGGATGATGGTGATGATTTTACGTTCCCTGTTTATTATCACCTAAGAAGCATTTGATGTTGTTACTGATTTGCCGCCCTCACTAGTTCATTTTGTTCATTTGTGTATCCCTAGCACCTAGAACAGGGCCTGGCACACAGTAGGACAAATAGTTGTACAGGGGTACGTAGGTGGTTCAGTGGGTAAGCTTCCCACTCGATTTCGGCTCAGATCATGATCTCCCGGGTTGTGGGTTTGAGCCCCACGTCGGGTTCCTCGCTGACAGTGCAGAGCCTGCTTGGGATTCTGTCTCTCTGTCTCTGCCCCTCCCCTGTTCTCTCTCTCAAAATAAATAAATATATCTGTGGAGTAAAAGATTAGAGAAACACTAAGCCAGGAGATGTAAAGAGATGGGTGATACTGTGTCAGCCCCTGGATACAGCTGTGCCTGAGCGCCCCTGAACTTAAAAAAAAAAAAAAAAAAGCCATAGTGATGCAGCAGTAATCCCTCCCTCAGGAAATTGGCCTTTGCACCGTGCGTGAAAGAGCGTGAGAGGCAGAAAGTATAAGCTGTGGTTATGAGAGGAAAAGTAACCCAGTGGTTAAGGGAGGGCATGTGTTCTGGCACAACACATCATTCAAGTTTGAGCCCCAACCTTGCCACCTTGGGTAAATTACTTAATCCTCACTAGGCTCAGTTCTTCATGTATAAAATAGACATATGGGATGTATGCTATTCCATAAAGCTAGTATCAGGATTTGGTGAGATCGATTAGGTAAAGTTCTTAGGACAGTACATAGTAAGCCCTCAGTAAAAATAAGTTATTTTATTGAAATATAACTGACATATTACATTGCGTAGCAATTATTATTTGCTTAAGCTATTTCAAGAAGGATACTGTTACTTACATCTGACTGGTCCTATGGTCTTAATATTCATAGCCACAACAACAAAAGCCTGCAAAATAGCACGTTCTGTTCTGTAATTGGTCTTTTCCCAGACGGTACGTGATGCTTAGGTTCTCCTTTTTTGTTGTTGTTGTTTATTTATTTTATTTTATTTTTGAGAAAGAGAGAGGGAAGGCGGGGCAGAGAGTGAAGGAGACAGAGCAGAAGATCCAAAGTGGGCTCGCCCCTGACAGCAGACAGCCCGACCCAGGGCTCGAACTCACGAACCATACATTCACGATCTGAGCCAAAATCAAGAGTCTGATGCTTAATCTACTGAGCCACCTTTCCCTTAGTAACAGTACTCAAATGTAATTTCCACGTATGCGCCCTCCCAGGCTCTAGTCTTCGTGATCTGAAGTTGCTCTTCTGGTTCAAAGCATGGGCACAGGACCCAGAGCTGGACGATCTGCCTATTAACATTTCTCTGAGCACAGTGATTGGTGCAGGGGTGGCCACGTGACATGAGTTGGTCCAATGGGCATCTGTTCTGGGACTTTTGCTTGACCTGATGGAAAGGAGGGGCTCTCCTTGCATGGGAAGGTGTGAGCCTGCCTTGCAGTGGGGCTATATTAATTCGATGCTATTTTGGCTACTGTAACAGACCCAAATAATAGTGGCTTAAGTAAGATATACATCTATTTCTCTCTATGTAACAATCCAAGTAGCGGCAATACAATATGGCTGCACCCTGGTCTCAGAGGTTCAGGCACCTTCAAGTTTGTTGCTCAGTTATTCAAAGAACATGAACCCCCTTCAATCCAAGATGATCCACTCCACTGCTTCATTCTAACCAGCGGCGGGAGCGATGGGGGGAGGGGCAGAAAAGAGGGAAGGGGAGGACACAGGCCTTCGGTTTAGGAGCCTAAGAGCCGGCTGTTAAACCTGGACTAAAATTTGCTCACATCCCATTGGCCAAGACTTAGTCACATGACCACGCTTTGCTGCAAGGGAGACTGGAAATGTGTTTTCTACTCTGGGTGGCCAGCTAAAAATCAGTGGTCGTTCTATTGCCACAGATGGTGGCTGGATTTGGTGGGGAGTGGGGGGGGGGGTACAGTCTCCTCAGCAAATCAGAGCCCAAAGACCGCAACAAAATCCTGGTATGTTTGGAATCCCTGGATCCAACGGTGACTGACGCTGGACTCAACTGAACCTTTCGAATACACGAGCCATTCGTTTCCCGTTTTGCATGTCTGTTTGAATTGGGTTTCTGAACACTCGAAGCACAAAGAACCCTGATTAACAGTGAGATATATAAAGCCCCTAGTTGATGTACAGCGTGGAGTAGAAGTTCCTACGTGAACACACTATTGCTAAGAATGCGGTTGTGGCGGGCGCCGGGGTGGCTCAGTCGGTTAAGCGTCCAACTTCGGCTCGGGGACATGATCCTGCAGTTCGTGAGTTTAAGCCCCGAGTCAGGTTCCGCGCCCCGCATCGCACTCAGCGCAGAGCCTGCTTGGGATTCTCTCTCTCCCTCTCTCTCTCTCTCTCTCTCTGCCCGTCCCCACCACACACTCTCTAAATAAATAAATAAACTTACAAAAAAATGAATGTAGTTGTTTCTGTTGTTAGGACTGTGTTGCAGGTGGCCTTATGGGTCCCTTTATCTCTACCTGCTCTGTTTCTTCTTCCTACCCCAGCACAGAGAGACAGGGTACCCCTCTCATCCTCACACCCCATTGACTTAAGGGTGATGATGTCGTTTGTCTCAGATGCCAGTGGAATTTGACTTCTTCAGTCTCCCACACCCATGGCGGAAAAGCAGCGTATCGCCCCCCCCCCCCACAAATGTTGGGGAGTCCCGCCCCCTGCGTGTGTGACAGCCCCTCCCCCTCCGGCATCTGGTCATGTCTCACCCAGACCCTTTCATGAGGCCGTTGGGGTTTTTTCAGTTTTTGTTTTTTAATTTTGATCTTGATCAAGAGAGAACACGAGGCACAGAACAGACAAGACCCATCTCCTGTTTCATAACCTTGGGCACTGTTTTCATCCACTTCCGTCCCCCCGGCTTGTCAGATTTCTCTGGGGAAAGGTCTGACCTCCCTGCCCCCATCCGTGCCCCACCTGCCTTCTATGTTTATGGGATGAAACTCTTCATCCGGCCACTCATGGGCTGATGGCTTTGGAATAAGGATCAAGTACCGGGAGTGTCAGAGAGATGGCATTCGATGAAGTTGGGCGTGGGGGGTGGGGGTCACACAGTACAGAGCACAATGGCTCTATGGGGGAATGGGACTTTTCTGGGAGAGGAGGCCTCTCCCCACATCCATGGTGGCAGGGGCCAGGCCCCTAGAGGGAGAAGAGGGCCCCCTCAGGTCGAGGAGATGGTAGGTGTGTGCCGGGCCCCCTCCTTCCGCCGCAGCACAAAGTCTCTAGGGGCGGCTGGACTCATTGCATAGAAGACATTGGCGTTGTCAGGAATCGGCAGCTCTGGCCAGGGGTGGACATGACGGTAAAAGGCCTGCACCACCTCATATCCCACCACGAAAGACCGAAGTAACCTTCTGCCATTTACTCTGGCACAACCACCCTGGGTCCCTTCAGCCAGTGCTGAGCCGTCCTCTCGTGGGGAACCTGGACACCTTCCCACTCAAAGCCTGCACAACCTCAAGTCTCTCCCACCACGTCCGCCACGGACCTGGACAACCTCCCGCTATTTCTCTCTGGAGTCTACGCAGCCTGTGCCGGAAGGCTGGACAAACTCGGGTCACCCATCCCAAACAACTTCCTTTTCACCCGGCCAACTCCCAGCCAAGTTCCTGCCGCCCTCACCATGAACTTGGACACCTTCTGACTTCCTACATCCAGCCTGTATAGTCTGTGGCCCTCGCACTTGATAGTTGAACAATTTCCTATATTCCTTCTTAACGTCCCCCCAAACTCATGTCGTGTCCTCTCCTTCTTGAGAACTGGGGAACCTTCGATCTGTGTCTGGATTGGGCATCATCATGTTCCCCCTACCCTGAATTTCAATACCACGTGGCGTGCCACATTCAGAGACTGCAGGGTCCCCATGCTGAGCTGGGACAAACCCATTTCTTCACAAACTCAAGCCCAGACCCCTCTTTAGACCCCCACCCCGCCAGGCTGAGCCTGAACAACCTCATGATCCTACAAATTTAAGCCAAGGCAACCTCCTTTCCTCCCTCTCCCATGTGACCCTGGACAATTTCATTTCCCCACAGATCCCAACAAGACACCTGTCGTGTCCCCCTTTCTCTCACACAGCCAGGGCAACCTCATGACCCCACAAAATCAAGGCACGGATATTTTACTGCCTCTTACCCCCACCCTGCTTTATCTTACCCTTACTCTGTGTCCGACTGGAACCACCTCACGGCCCTGTTAAGGCCAGTCTTGACCCTCGTCAACCTGCTGCCCTCCTAGCTAATCCCCAGTCCAGCCTCCAAGCAGTCCCTACTCACCCCTGTCCCCCGGAAGGACTTGGAAAAGCTGGTAGTCACGGGCCCAGGGCTCGGCCACATTGTGCTTTTGCAGGGCTCGCTGCACCACGCTGGGGGCCTTGTCCTGACTGGTGAGCTGGGAAGAGAAGGTGGGTGGTGAGGCATGACCGCCAAGTTCCAAGGGCAGGGCTGCCCCGGCAGGTTCCCGGCCCAACCCCTCACCAAGATGCTCCGATACAGGTTCCCGTGGTCATTGTCAATGCTGACGCGGATGACTCGAGCCTCTGATCCCTGCTGCCCCGGTAAGGAGATGTGAGAGCTGCTCAGAGGCAAAGCCAAGGGCCGGGGGCCTGCCAGGTCCGGACTCAGGGGCAGCTGTAGGCAGCGGGGGTGGGGGCTGAGTGGTGGGAGCCTTATACATCCCGCTACACAACTGGAGCCTGGGGACGGGCAATCAGGGTGCACTCGCGAGCCCACATCTACGCCATCCCATCACATACAGACCTTCGTGCCCTGTTACAAAGACAAACTTACACATGGCCAATAGACACATGAGAACTCCTATGTACACGGACAGCAGCAAATACACACAAACGCTTATGATTGTTGTACATCCACAAGTCCATCAACAGCCCCGTTCACGGTCCCGTGGATACTGGGGATATTTATGCCCATGTTTCCACTCTAGGTATGCGCATTCCTGGGGACACACATATCCTTGCAAAGGTGTGATCACACCCAAAAGTGCCCTGTGGGCAAGCTGACTCATGGGTCCAGGTCCGAGCACAAGCCAGACTGAGGGATAATCCCTCAAACAGGGCCATGGAGATGCACGGGGTCTCCTGGACAGACACCCAGGGTGCTCAGCCAAGCACGTGTACAGCCTCTTATGTACATGCCTGGTCATGAAACCACACACGCGCATGCACGCGCACACACACACACACACACACACACACACGGCCCTGGGTGTCCACAGTCCCACACGCACACAGGCAGTCTCGGTACCTTGGTGGTGGGGCTCTGGGGCCCTGGAGAGGCCGGGGGACTGCCAGGAGGAGGGTCTCTGGTTCTAGGACTAGATGGCGGGGACCCTGGGGAAAGACTGAGGGAGATAAAGAGCCTGAGGTCGAGCAGCTGCCCTGACCTCTGACCCTGCCATCTCCACTCCTTTCACTAACTGGGATACTCACCTGGAGGCGGGGGACGAGGGGTCCCCAGGACTCCCACCAGGGGATGAGCCCTTCTCTCGGGACAGCTTTCTAAAGATAGAGACGAGGGATGAGGAGGAGATCAGCCTCGGGCCCAGGAGCGCTCTCCCGTCTCTGCCCACCCCTGTCCCCACGCACACCCCGAGACTCACGCACTGAGGCGCTTGGTGAGGCTGAGGCGCCGTCGGATGCGTGGGGAGCTGGGGCAGGAGGCAGCTGGCGGCTCAATGACACGGGAGACATGGTAGCTGAGGAGTCAAGGTGCACATGGGGTGGGGCGGGGCCAGGAAGCAGCAGGGAATGAGCTGAAAGCTTGGCTAGAATCAGTGAAGGGCCGCATTTTGGGGGCATGGGGAGGGGTGCGGCAGGAGTTGGGCACCAAGCGTCAGTGTCAGGGTAGTAAATGGAGGGCTATTGGGCCACCGGGGTCTTATTAGTTATGAGAAGGGATGGCTTGGTTGGCAGGTCACGTGGGGATTGGCTGCGTGGGATTGAGGAGTAAAATTGGGTCAAAGATAGAGTTCCAGGTCGAGTGATCATTGGGGTCAATGACTGGGGCAATGGATTCAACAGAATGAAAAGAAACGGTTGGGAGAGTTGAGTTGGATGGTCAGATGCCCATCAAAGTTGGAGTCAGTTATTCAGAACCGGGGGTCAATGACTGGGCTCAGAGATCCAGACTGGGGTTACAAATGGGGTCATAGGCCAGATAGGGTCAGAAGGTGGGGAGGCAAATGGATGGGACAGGTGACTGGAATGGCCAGCTGTCCATGAAAGGCTGAAGTCAGAAAGTCAGATGGGGTCAAAATCTGAGGTGAACTGGGACCCTCAGTGGACTGGGGGAAATGCAAGGTCATAGGTTGGGGGTCGGGGCTCAGGAGGGTGTCTGAGGAGGTGGAGCGATACGTGTGTGCCATCGCGGGGGGATGGTGGCTGGACTGAGTCACCTCTGCTCCTCGCTGAGCTGGCGCTGGGCACGCAGGGCCACCAGGATGGGTGTGTGGGGACTCAGGCAATAGTTCCGACAGCGCTTCTGCAGCTGCTGGATGTGGGCCAGGATCTCCCACTCCTGAGGGGGCGGGGCCTCTGAGAACCTGCCCTGGCCCTGCCCCCACCCTGTCCCCCCCATGCCCACCCAGTGCCACTCACCTTCCTCCTCTTCTCAAAGTTGATGAGATCCCCCTGGGGGCAAACTTTGTCTGAACTGGAGCCTCCAGAACCGAGGACTGAGGGTCAAGTTCAGGGGCTGGGATGTCAGGAGCCCCACTGCGCTAAGGGGGCTGGGGTAGGGAGTGCGGGCAGGGTCAGGGGGAGGATGTCAGGAGGCCCACTGTGCTGAGGGGAAGTGGTGCTGGGGTCAGGAGTCAAGGGTCAGGGGTCAGACCTCCAGCATGTCCGGCAGGGCTGTGTCCAGCATAACCAGGTCCGTGAGAAAGGTGCCAAGGTAAGGGACAGGGCCTGGGGGCAGTTTCTGTGGCCCCAGAACTCCAGTCACTCTCAGCCGTCACTGACCCCATCACGTAGCACCCCATTCCGTGAAGATTCTGCTCGTCCCCCCCATCCCAAACCACCTCACTCACTGGGGGCAGGCTTCCTGGGAGGGGGTCCTCCTCTTGGGGGCCCTCGGTGGCCTCCTCCTGGGGGAAGGGAAGAACTGAGCAGTCCTGGGGTCTCTCTGACCCTTTTTCTCAGGAAACATGCCTCAAGACCCACCACCTACACCTGTTTGCCTTCAACGGCCACCAGGGGAAAACCGAACAAGGGAAGTGAGCCGATTAGCAACAAGGGGCAGGCCCTGGCCTCCTCCAGGGCTGGCCTCAACCCGGGAGAGAAGGCTTGTCCCGGCCTGAATGGCACAGGCCTGCTATCCATACCCTGAACCTTGCCTTCAAAGCATCGCTCTATCTGGTAATTCATTATATCATCGCTAGGCCGTTATTATCGTGTTGTGTGTCTCCCTATATAAGGCCTGATATCAACCCCCCCCCCCCCCCAGGGCAGGATCCTCGTCTGTCTGGCTCATGGTAGGAGTCTCCTGGCACAGTGCCCGCCACACGGTAGGCGCTGAATTCAGAGCTCCCTGCTCCTTGACCTCTTATCCTTATTCGAGACATGCATTCACTCACAGATATTTATTGAGCAGCTACTCTGGGCCAGGCTCTGTTCTGAGTGCTAGGGAGGGAGCGGTGAGCCAAAGAGACCAGAAAATCCTGGCTTCGCAGAGCAGACATTAGCCAGGGAGAGGCAGCAATAACCAAGCGACACATGTACCAGGCAGAGATAAGGGCGATAAGGCAGCAGGCGAAGCGAGACCTGAAGAAGGTGAATGTGAAGAATGTTCTGGGCCGAAGGAACAGGCTTCACATTCCATCTAGTCTGGATTCACCCTACGAACCAGCACCCAGCTGCAGTTAAAATCTAAATCTGGCCTACACCTCGTCAGCCTCGCGGGCACGCAAGTTTTAGTTTTGCTTCTCAAAGTCAAGTCCTAGCACTATTTTATTTTTTTACTCTTTGCTAGGACTCTGGCCCCAAGCGACCTTCTCCATGTAACTTCTGGTATTTGTTGAATGAATAAACAAGGCAGTCACTGCGTATGAGCTGTAAGGAGGGCGGCCGAGGCAGTAAAGCCCTGGGGCTGTCCGCTAACACGGGGGAAGGTCATTGCTGAGGTGTGTTGGAAGGACACTGAATGTTATGACAATGACAAGCCATGCCCTGCCCGGCCCCAGGTCCCTTTTTGGGGGCGGGGGATCCCCGGGGTCCACACCCATCTTTACCTGGGAAAGAATCTCTCTACTGCTGAGGTGGTTGTTCTCATCGGAGAAAATCTGCGAGAGTTTTCTGAAAGTGGATAACCGTTCCCTGGGGCGGGGCAAGAGAGGGGTCACGGATCAGCGCCTGGGAAGGTCAGAGCGACGCTGGGGAGGAGGAGGGCCCGCCCCAGCGTCACCAACCCTCCTTCCCTCCTTCTCCCGTCCTCACCGGCTAACGGCGCCCCAGCTCCGCTTGAGGCGGTAGATGGGGTTAGACTGCAGGGCTGACAGTATGGCGCGCAGGGAGGAGAAGTTCCGCAGTTCGCGGCAGCGCTGGACGGGTGGGGCGGGGGCGCTGGTCACACCCCAAGCCTGACCCCCAGCTATGATCCACCTTTGATCCGAGACTCCTGACCCCAGGCCAGACTCCTACAACTCGCCCCCCATCTGACAGGCTACCAAGAGTCAGCCTCCTCCCTCGGGATCCTCCACTCTCCCCCACCTGCCCCTCCACTCCTTACCTGGCACCTGTCCCCGTTCCTCGCTTCTCCCCGAGCCCTAGAGGTGCCCACAGTATCTCCCCAGGACCCAGACCTCTCCTCCCGGAAGCTATGTCTCACCCCCGCGTGGGTATCAACCGTTTACCCTCTTTCCCCCCTTCCCCCCCCCCCCCCACTCTACTGGGTCCCCAATTTGTTTCTCTTCTTCAGCCTTGAGGCTCTTGCCCCGCCCCTACCCTACCCAGTCCCTGTAGGGACCTCCGCCCCCTTCTCCGGGCTTCGGTCCTTCCTCCAATCCACGGCCTCCCCATTACCTTCTCCCACCCCATCCTCTTATCCCTAAACCCACAGTGACCCTCTGCAGTCCTGGACCCCTTCCAGGCTTTCCCTTAGGTACCTCGCAACCCCAACCCTCCCCTCGTTGCCAGAGCCCTGTCTTGGGCCTTCCGCCTCCAGTCCCCGGCCTCTCAGGCCTGTTCCCCACCCCATGACCCACCCCCGCCCCCCACCCCCCAACAAGCACCTGGGCGATGCGGATCCACTTCTCCAGCCGCTGCGCCCTCTGTGGGGCGGCCAGGCCCTGCGCTCCGAGCACGGAGCCCAGCACGCAACCGATCACCATGTTGAACTGGGTCACAGTGGCTCGCACAGTGGGGGCAGTGCCTGCGGCCCCTGGACGGTCTCGCTGTGACCACACGGAGCCCAGGCACTCGCAGGGCCGCACCCGAGAAAAGAGCTCCTGGGCGAAGGGAGGCGGTGGGGGTGGGTGGGTGGGATCTGTGCTCCGCGGAACCCGCCCCATTACCGCGTCCCACCGGGGCCTCACCACATCCATCAGGGTCAGCTGCTCGGCCACTTCGTCTACACTGAAGTCTAGGAGCTCAGGGCCTTCCCGCGCCACTGCTTCCTCCTCTTCCCAGCAGCCTTCTGGGGAGTCTGGGCGTGGGGTCTGGGTAGCTCCAGGAGGTACTGAGGGAGTATAAGAAGGGGTTCGAATCCAGGACTGGCTTTGGGACCTTGGACGAGTGCCTTAGTGTCTCTGAGTCTCACTTTACTTATCTGCAAAATGGAAACCTCCCTGAGGATTTTTAAGGGTGTCAGAGCAACAGAAACGTTCATTTAGCGCCTTGGGTGGTAGTCCACACTAGGCGATTTAACACAGTAACCCAGGTTACTGTGAGGGAGGTACTATTATCTACCTTCCACAGATGGGGAAACTGAGGGAGGAAAAATTTGCCCTAAGTCGCACCTTCAGGGAATGGCAGGGCAGGGATTTGAAGCCAGGTGCTTACAGGTTACAGTAGAAAAGAGAGGTTTGTGGGGTTTTTTTTGTTTGTTTTGTTTTGTCTTTGAACCTATATTGAAATAAGATCTGTCTACCCTATTGTGGCGAGAGGTGGTATGATTTTCTAGGTAAGGGAAGGCTATTGGCAGTCCCAAGTCCAAATCCAAATTTGTCCACCAGGCTTGCTATGTGAACTTTAACCTCCCTTGTGCCTTGATTTCTTTATCTGGATTTTTAAAAAATCAAACAGGATCATACATATTAGACTGCCATAAAATAATCAATAGGAATGATTTTTGGGGCGCCTGGCTGGCTCAACCAGTACAGCATGAGACTCTTGGTATCAGGGTCGTGAGTTCAAGCCCACGTTGGGCGTGGATTCTACTTAATTAAAAAAAAAAAGAAAGAAAAAAAGAAATGATTTTTTCCCATAGTGGGATTCGGTGGTGGCGCCCCCTAGGGGACATTTTGGAAATTGAAATCTGCCACCAGGGAGCGGACAGGCTCAGTGAATTTGTGCCACTCCACCTCCAAATGCCACTTCAGGACATTTGCGTCTTTGGAAAACCTGTTTACAATAATCTGCACCTACAACCCAACTCTCTTGCTCATGACCACCCATTAGTTTGGCTCCAGGACTGCAAGAACTGTCAAAGTCTGGTCCTTTTTGTTTGGAAATTACGAGTGTTCACCATTCTGGAAAGTGATGTCCCCAATGTTTATGCTACTGCACCTGTGTGGTGCATTAGTTGGTGTTTGTGACTGTCACATTCACCATGACGCTATGAGAGACAAAGGCTCTGGACAACCTCATCACGTCCCCTAGTAAGACATGCCTAAGGGCTAACACAGCAACAAGCATAGTTTATTATTGTATGAGCTGCTTTCACTTTATTTCTCCTTCATATTAGAGTTACAGCACCATAGTATTATTTTTTACTTACCTTTGTAAGTGCATTTAATTAGCTGTCTTTAATTTCAAATTAGGACAGATGGTGTTGCAAAATCCTAGTTTTAAAAAGTTGTCATTGGAAAAAAAATTGCACCTCAATTAATCAAATCTGTAGGTCTTACAGCAAATATGGGGATAGAAGAACATGCTACATGTCACCATGAGACAGCGAACAGGTAAGTGGAGAATGTGAGACCTTCCTCAGGACAAATGACTCATCCCCCCCCCCCCCCCCCCCCCCCCCCCCCCCGCCAATGACATAAACAAAAGGCAAAGGGAGAATGTGATAGAATAAAAGAGACCTAAGAAATGAAAGACCAAGCGCCCTGGGGTGCCTGGGTGGCTCAATCAGTTAAGCGTTTGACTTTGGCTCAGGTCATGGTCTCACGGTTCATGGGTTCAAGCCCTGTGTCGGGCTCCATACTGACAGTGTGGATCCTGCTTGGGATTCTCTCTCTTGGCCCCTCCCTCATGTGCACTTTTTCTCTAAATAAATAAATAAACTTAAAAAAAAAAAAAAAAGGAAGACCAAGTGCCTTAATGGATGTTTGGATTTCAAAGAAACAACTGTAAAAAAAACAAAACAAAAAAACAAACAAACAAAAAAACCAAACCATTTAGGGACAATGGGGGGATTTGATTCTGGACTAGGTATTTTTTGAAATTAAGTAATTATTGCTGATTTTGTTGGAAAAGATTGTAGGCACAAGGTTATATTAAAAAAAAAAAGCCCTTGTCAGGGGCGCCTGGGTGGCTCAGTCAGTTAAGCCTCCGACTTCGGCTCAGGTCATGATCTCATAGTCTGTGAGTTTGAGCCGGGCTCTGTGCTGACAGCTCAGACCCTGGAGCCTCCTCCAGATCCTGTGTCTCCCTCTCCCTCTGCCCCTCCCCCGCTCACACTCTGTCTCTGTCTTTTTCAAAAATAAATAAATATTAAAAAAAAAGTCCTTGGCAGTTAAGGCGCATACCTAAGTATTTACGAGTGAAGTGGCATCAGCATGGGATCTGTTTTCAGGTTATCCTGAAAAGACATTTTTGCGTCAAATTCTTAATTGTTAAAAATGAGCAAGGGGTGTCTGAGGGCTCTTTATACCATTCTCTCCACTTTCCTGTGTGTCGGAAATTTTTCATACTAAAAAGTAATGCCCCCCCCCAGAAAGATGTGAAAATGCAGTGTGTCCCAGAGCAGGGCCCACAGTAGGTGTCCAATAAATGTTCATTTCTCCTCTGACTTCAAGAACTCACAGCTCAGGGCGGTTCTTTCAATAGAATTGTCTGCAGTGGTGGAGACATTTTGCTACCTGCGCTGTCTACTATGGCTATGAGCACTAGAAATGTGGCCAGTGTGACCAAATCGCTGACATTTTTATTTTAAGTTCAGTGTCTATAACCCCATGCGGCTAGTAGCTACCCCATTGGACCCTTTAGCTCTAATGCCTTGAAATCAGCTGGCGAAATCCTGCAGGCAGAGGAAGAAAGACACTTAAAAAAAACCAAGAGGGAAGACGGAGGGATAAAATCTACATAAATAACCGAGACTTTGTCACCAGGGAGAGAAAAAAATAGCTGCTACTTTGTAAAGCAGAGAGGAATGTGGCCGCTTTAATCTGAGGATTAAAAGATGGGGGTTAGGGATTTAGATGCTTTTGGGATAGGGATCAGTTCGAACACAGATGGGTGAAAGATGGTACTTTATAAGCAGGATGCAATTATTCAGTCAACAAATCTTGGTTGTTCCTGCCCCTGGGGACAGAGTCTGCGACAAGGCCAGTGAGTGCTCTGCAGAAAAATAAGGCTGGCGAGGACACAGAGTAGGGGGATATATTTGCGGGGAGACGATCAGAGAAAGCAGGTCTGAGGAAGTGAACGAAGACCTGAATGAAGTAGGTAGATATTTTTCCCTCCCCCACAAAGCTCTCTACAACCCAGGTGGGCAAACTCAGTAAAGGACCAGAGAGCTTGCTGATGCCCCTTCTACAAGAAAATAGCAATCGCACTATGACTTTTTATGTATTTTCGTTACAGGTGGTAGATTCCAATAAGCGAGAATCCGTGATAACAACAATAATGAAGATAATACTGTTTGCCAAGCCCTCACTGTTTGCTTATATCCTTGTTTACTGTTGTCCTCCCTAGGGAACTGGGAGCTCGGTCCACTGTTATTTCCCAGAGCCAGTAGCTACGCATGTATTGAATGAATAAAGAGGTCAATCAGGCAAATACTATCATCACCCCCCTTTCACAGATGAGGAAACTGAGGCTCAGAGACTGAAGTGTCAAGGTCAGTCAGCAGATGGCAGAACTGGAATTTGAATCCGGCTCTCTGTGGCTCCTAGGGTAAGTAGCAATGGAAGGAGTTGTAGCTAGAAACACAGGGCGTCCTGACCCAATGGTAGAGTGTTTTTTGTGCTGAGGATTAGACAGGTGCTAATATGTTAGACAAAAGGTCCATCTTACAGGTGGGGAAACTAAGGCTCAGACAGGGTTAAGAACTTTGCCCAAGATCTGTAGCAGCTCTGTGAGGGGAGAACGCCCCTGGGGGACGGGTCGTGGAGGAAAAGTCCTGCTCAGGGCACTATCGTGCCCCATACTCCTCACCTGTCCACGCCTCAGGCTGCTCCTCGTCTTCCTGCTTTCGCTCGTCCTCTTCCAGGAAATCTCCCAGTAGCTTCTCTGCCTCCCGGGCCTCGCGCCCTGCTGGGGCCGCCCAGCCCAGAAAGGTGCAGACGCTGCCTAGGTCCGAGTGGGCAGGGGGAGCCCGGAAATCCTGAGGGTGATCCCGCAGCCAGGAGCCCAGCACGGACACCACAGCCCTGGTCAGAATGGAGGGCCTCAGAGCCCAGCCCAGAGCTCTGGACCTTGGGGGCCCCTACACCTCAGATCGACCTTGGACCTCTAGGACCCCCTACCCTCACCTATGGGAGACCAACCTTAAGTTCTTGTTGACGGGCAGACCTCCTGCCTCTGTCTTCTTGATCTCTGTCCTGGGAAAAGCAATCCCCCATCAGGAGAAGAGGGAGGCTAGGGGGAGCTTAGGGGGAAAGAATGCAGGAGCGAGCACCCAAAGGAGAGTCTGGGGGTGAGAACACGGAGGCTACCCGTTGGTACTGACCCTGGAGGCAGGGGGGGTGGCGGTGGTGGCAGGAGAAGGCCCAGCACTCGGGCAGTGGATACAAAGGCCCTGTGGGTGGCCAGGAAGGCAGGCACGAAGCCCGGGTCTTGCTCGTGGTCTCCAGACACCAATTCCCC
The DNA here is from genome assembly GCF_018350215.1 of Panthera leo. Lineage (NCBI taxonomy): Eukaryota > Metazoa > Chordata > Mammalia > Carnivora > Felidae > Panthera > Panthera leo. The sequence goes on from NC_056680.1 coordinate 8,567,372, forward strand.
CACCAGCCGCTCCAGCCTCGCGGCCCTCAGCGCCCGCACCTTGGTCGTGCGGTAATGGAGGAAGGCGTCCGCAGCGGGGCTGGAGGCCTGCGGGGCAAGTGGGGGGAGGCAAAGGGACACAGAGGAGTGGCCCGGAGCACCCCCTTTCCAATTATGCCCAGCGCTAAGCAGCGCTCTTACGTCTGGTCCCGCCCATTGCTCGGAATCCGGCCTCCTGGATTCATTATTCTGCTCCAGGCCCAAATGACCCTCGCAACTCGCCCGGGACCAGGTCGTCCCCCGGGCCCCGCCCCGCGCCCTCACTCACTCGCCCGCACCCCTCCCCGCGCGGCTCCCAGCTCTCCAGACGCGCTTCGCTGGTCTTTCCCGCCCCAGCCCTCCACCCCGGTCCGCTCTCACCCGGCTGCCGCTAACGACGACCCCTCCCTCCAGCGCCGCCCACTAAGCCTGGCGGACCCAGGCCAGGCCTGGCGGACCTGCCGTCCAGTTTAGTCCCCAGGTCCCCGCTCCGGAAGCGCGCGGTCGACCGGCCCGCCGCGCGCCCCGACCCCATTCACCAGGCCGCCCCCGGGGCGCCTTTCTACCGCGACCAAGTCTGCCTCTAGGCCCCGCCCCTCCCTGGGGCTCAGCCCCGCCCCTCGGCTTCGCCCTCACCTTTTTTGCCTGCGGGCTCCTCCACTCAGCCCCGCCCTCACCTGGTCGCCTCCGGCCCGGCTCCGCCCTCCGGCCCCTTCCTCACCTGGCTGCCCCCAGGCCCTTCCCTCGGGCTCGAGCGCTGACTGAGCTGCCGACGTAAGGACACGCTGAACACCGCTCCTTCCTCGGTCTCCTCGCCCCAGTCCTGCAGCGGCGCCTGGACGCGGAGGCGGGCTGAGGGCGCCGCGGGGGGAGGGGGCCCGGGACCTCGGCCCCCCTCTCCCGCGAGGACTTAAGTCCGGGGCGAGGACTCCCGGCACCACTCCCCCTTCCCGGTCAGACTCTGCGAAACTCGGGGCGGCGTCCCGGGCTAGGGAAGTCCCCTCGGCGCCGCGGGTACCCTCCTCCCTGGTCCTGAGAGGATGGAGTGGCATTCGGGGACGTCCTAGGGTCCAGGCTCACGGAGTCTGTCCCTGTCCCCTACCCCCCCCCCCCCAGATGAGCTCGGAGACGCCCCCATCCTTAAGAGGTTACCAGCCACTTCACTGGGTCAGGGACCGGGAGGCCGGGCTGGGAATCAAGTGTCCGATTTGGGGGGAGATAGGGTCCGGAAGGCGAGGACCTGGAGCTTCGGGACCTTGGGATCGCCAGGGATGTGGCGTCCGGGACCCCTGGTCCCCTTACCAGGGCGAGGTCCTTGCCCGCTGTCCGATCCATGGCCAGTGCCCGTCCCGCTCCACGGCGCGGCTGAGTGAGGCGGAAGGGCGGACGGGCGGCGGGCAGTGGCCGGGCGTTGGGGCCCGTGGGGCAGGGCGGGGCGACCTGGCCGTGCAGGGGCGGGGCAGGACCCACGGCTCTCGGATGCCCCCAGCTGGACCCCAGCGCCAGCCCAGGCCCAGGGAAGAGAGGTCCAGGCTTTCCCTATAGGGGTATATCAACCTGTGCTCAGGTGAAAGGACACCTCTCTCTCCCAGGGAAGGGTTCTTTTCTGTGTCTCCAGGTGTGGGTGAGCCAGTGTGTACAGCTAAGCGGCGGGGGGGGGGGGGGGGGGGGTGTCTGTTGCCCCAGGAGGAGAGTACCCTGTCCTCAAGGTGGACCACACCTGATCCTCTCCAGATGTGGAGGTATCTCCTATTTTCCTGTTGGTGGGGGTGCTCAATCTGTGTCCCCAACTGATGGGAGTCCTCACTCCCCAGGTCAGAGAAGGTGGAGTCTACGGGCCCTGGATCTTAGGGGCGGCCGGTTTAGTTTGCAGCGATGCAGGGTCAAGGAGAGGCAAATACGCAGGGGGCTGGTCGGTGACCTTTATTGCGCTATTCCGAGGCCTGCGCGGGCCGGCCTTGGAAGATTTACTGTGGGAACGTCGGGCGGCCCGGCCCCCCTTTCTACTCCCGGCGCCACTGGCCTTCTCCGCTCCCTTGTGCCGGCCGCGTTTAGCCCTCCAAGGGGCCCGAGGGCCTGAGGCTGGACCCAGAACGGTTGGGAGCTCCGCAAGGGCCCGGAAGCACCAGGTGGGTGTGAGCGTGAGCCTAGGACTTCCTCGAACGACTGCGCTTCTTGCTGCGGGATTCAATTAATTTCTGGGAACGGAACTTCAGCGCCGCACGGGCCGCCACGTTGCTCTCTTCATCCTCACTCTCATCATCATCTGCGGAGGGCAGTGAGGGGATCCGGGTTCCCATTCTTGGCTCAGATTTCTCTTCCCCGATTTTACCGCCCCTCCCCCCCCCCCCTTGGCCCCAGGCCCGGCCTCGGACCACTTTTCGTTGCCCGGCTTGGGCCCCCAGCTCCGCCCCTTTTCCCTGACCGTACTGACCGAAGAACTTGTCCTTGCGACTGGCAAGGGGCAGAGCGATGCGGGTGTTGTACCGGGGCAGCCTTCCCTCCAGGATGGAGTAGAACTGGAGGGAGGGAGGGAGAGGGACAAAAGAGAGTGGGCAGGGTAGAGGCTACAGGGAAGTTCTGTACCCCGCCCCTTCCTCACCCCATTCCAAGATGTACCCTGATTCCACAGGAGACCTCTGCCCACCCCTCCGGTTTAGTTTTACTCGGGCCCAGCCGAATTATGCGTTCCGAGATACCCAACCCCGCCCCTGGTCCCTGGGGTCCCGCCCCTTGATCCCCGCACACGCAAGCCCCAGCCCTGCCCAGTGGCCTCCCGGTCCCTCTGGAAGGTCTCCCGGCCCCTCAGACCTCACACGTTGCCCCTGAAACTCATTCCCGGCCCATAGGCCTCCTCCCTAGTCTCCCAAGGGGTGTCCCCGGCTCCCTGGTTTTCCGCCCCAGCCCCTGCATCCTCAGCCCCGCCCCCTGGCTGAACCGGCACCTCGCGGTTGGCGAGGTGGTGCAGCATCGCGGCAACGTCCTGGCTCTCGAGTTGCGCCTGCAACTTCAGCAGCTTTTCTTCCACGACGCCCAGCAGGGCTGGCAGATAGTCATCTGCCTTGGGATCCAGCACCTTTCTGGCGAACCTGCCGGCGTCCTGAGGCCGGGGGCGGAGCCGAGTCAGCCCGGGGGCGGGGGCGGGGGGCTTCCCCCCTCCAGAACCAGACTTTTGAAGGTGAGGGACCACCAAACAGGGGTGGTACTATCTCCCCTGTGCGGCGGGACCTCTGTTGTCAAGGGGCCAAGCAGGTGAAGGGAGAGCCTCTGAACTCCAGAGGAAAACAACTGGTGGAGCGAGGGGTTTTAGTGGGAGAAGGGAGTATTAACTCGGGAGAAGCCAGAAGAAATGGGACTCTGCTTCCGGCAGGCTGGGGCTTCCCCTGTCTCAGGCCGCCCAAGCATCGCAGTGGGGTCTCTGGGGTTTGGGGTGCGGAGGCAAGGTGGGACTTTCCGGTGAAGCCGGGACAGGCTCTCTGAAGTCCTGAGCCTCTTGAGAAGTAAGGGGTTTCTCCGCAGGGACAGGGGTTGGGGACTCTGAGCAGTGGGGGAGGTCTCCCCCTGGAGGCAGGCCTCTGACATCCCGGGCAGGGCGTAGGGTGGGTCCCCTGTAGGCTCCCCTGAGGAGGGGTGGGAACCCCAGCCTCTTGGGCTGTGGGAGGCTGTGGGCCGAGCTTCCTGCGGGTGAGGCCTACCACGGAGATGCGTTTCATTTTGCCCGCCAGGTGTTCAAGGCCTTCCCTGGTCATCTGCATGGACTGAATTGTGTGTTCCAGCTTATCCTGGGCCTCGGTGCGCCGCTGCTCTTCAGCCTCCAGGCGCTCCTGCAACTCAGCCTGCAGCTTCTGCTCGCTACAGGCGATGGGGAGGTCGCCGCTGGAGCCCCTTGGAGCCCCGGGGCCCCCATTCTCTCCCTTGGGCACCGGGGCCTCACCTCACCAGCGTGGCCTCCCCCGAGTACTTAAGGCCTTCGAACTCTTGCTGCAACCGCTGCTTCTCTTGCTTCAGCGTCAGCAGCCTCTGCTTGTTCTTGCTCTTGAGCGCCTCCAAATGCGTGAAGGTGTCGCCCTGTGCCAGGAACCGCCTCACCACCGCCTGCAGGCCGCCCAGCTCTAGTCAGAGGCAGGGCCCCGGGCAGGCTTGGGTGCACCCCCTCCTCCTTTCCCCTGGGCACGCGGGACAGATGGCCTAAGCTGGTGGCTTCTGCGCAGCGATGCTTCTGGACTCTGTGAGCTAGACTCAGAGCTGCCTGGAGGGTGGGCAGTCCCCAACACACAATTTTTGTGGGGCCCTCGTCTCTATACGGAATTTGAATCAGGTAAAACCAGCGTGTGGTGCAGGGCAGCAGAGAACAGAGTTGCTTTCCAAAATCAACCTGCCATCCGTGTTAGGCCTGTGAATCTCGCCCAACCCAGTGAGGAAGCATGGCCAATCTCCGGAGCTATCTGCCCATCAGGTCGATTTCTGGAAAGTTGCCTGGTCACAGTGCCCCAGATGACCCCATAGGTCGGGGTTGCCCTATGGGAGGAGTAGCGAGTGGGAGAGTGTCCAAAGGGGAGAGACTGAACTGGGGTCCAGTGGGACCGGTATCCACCGGCGGGAAACATAGGGTTTAGCAAATTTCAAGGAAAATGCTGCAAAGCATAGGCCCCAGGGCAGGGGCCCAGCTTGCCAAGGGTCTGAGAGTGGCACTGGGCAGTCAGTCTACCGTGCCCCGGACCATGTTACAGACACTGGAGACACAGGAGAGACCAAACTCACAGTTCTCACAGAGCTGACATGCCAAAGAAGTTAGTGCTAGCCTGAGAGCAAACAGGAGGGGAAATGGTGGCGAGTGTAGACAGCTCGAGGGGGTTTTGCTTGTGAGGAGCGGCAGGAAAACGGGGCGGTAACTGGAGGAGGAAGGAGTGTCTTTTAAGTAGAGGGCAGGCTTGTGTGCTGAGGAACTGGGCCAGCAGAAAGGGGCGGCTGGGTGTGCTGGCTTCACTGGCCTGGGCTCAGTTCGAGCGTGACTGCAGGGCGGGGAGGGTTGCGGGCAGCGGGCAGCACTCACGTGGGTATCGGCCACGCCGGCGGCGTCCTTGACCTTGCCGAAAAGCACCTCCATCTGGTACATGCTCCAGCGCTGCTTCAGCGTCTCCTCCTTGGCGCGCAGTCTTTCCTGGGTCAGATCTTCGGACTGCAGCAGCACGTGCTCGCGCTGGGTCTGCGCGCAGGTCGAGGTCAGGGCTGGGGCTAGCGCTCAGACAAGGATTTAGGGCCCAGGCCCGAGAGGAGTTTCGGGACGGGGGCCCGGGAGGGGGCGGGGCCAGGAGTGCGGGAAAGGGCGGGCCGGGGACCCGCAGCCTCAGAGGCAGGGCAAAGAGGCGGGGTCAGGAGCGGGGGCGGGGCCTGTGAGGAGGGGGCGGGCTAGCAGGCAGGCTCAGCTTTCGGAGTGGGGGGTATGCGGACGGGGAAGGATGGGGAAGACCCGCGAGTTAGGGGCCGTCCGGAGGTTCTCCAGACGGGGCGATCAGGTGGAGGGAGGGCGAGGTCAGGGATGTGGGAGCGGCGCTGGCATCCAGTGGAGGTGGGGGCGGAGTCAGGACCCGTGTGGCGTAGGGCCGGGTCCAGGGTGTGGGCCAACAGTCAGGGTGTGGCTGGAACCGGGCGGGGCCACGTCGGCCCCGCCCCGCCCCCCTGGACACGCCCACCTTGCGCTCCAAGCGTTGGTTCTGCAGCTTCCTCTCCTCCGCGCGCTTCTTGCACTCGGATATGTGGCACTCACGCTTCTTGCGCTCTCGGAACACGGACTCCTCCAAACGCTGCAGCTGATACTGGAGAAACGACAGGGGCACAGCAGGACAAGCTGGGACCTCCCAGGGACCCGGGAGGTAGGTGGGAGGGGCTCGAGGACAGCTGGGGTTCCGATTCTGCGCCCCAGGAGACCGTGGCGCCGGGGCAGGATCCCCGGGGCCTGGCAGGCTGGCACCTTGGCCATGTCCCGGGCTTTGGACGCCTCCTGGTCCACCACCTGCAGTTCTTCTAGTTGACGTTTTGTCTTCACCACCTCGGCCTCCATGAATTTCAGCCGGTTTTCCAAGTGAAGGCTCTCCTCCTGGGGGGTGGGGGGGTGGGACAGGCCTGTGACCGCCGTCCCTGGGCAGGCTGGCCCTCCCACTTGCCTCCACCCTCCCCCCCCCCCCCAGACGTCCTGGTCCCTACCTGGAGATGGGCCTTGAGCTGCAGGTATACTCTGGTGATGTGTTCGGCCTCTTCCGCCTTCATCCGGGCCTTCTCCAGGCGGTTCTCCAGGTTCCGCAAGGTCTAGAGGGAAGCAAGGATGGGCTGAGTCCCCTCGCCTCTCCAGTTCTCCCCAGGATCCCCCCCCCCGCCCCGCCCCCTGCATCTCAACAGCCTCACCTTGGCCACCTCCGTGTTGCCACTTCGCGCCTCTGCCCGCTCCAGCTCGCGTAGGCTGTACTGCAGACAGAGCTCATCCAGCAACTTCTGCTGCAAACCCACCTGGTGCCGCAGGGCGTCCAGCTGCTTCACCTTCTCTCTCAGCTGGTGCTCCAGGTACTCCAGGGCCTGCTGGGGGGAGGGGGGGCGCCGAGAGCGGGAGCCTGAACCCTCCCACCTAACCCTCCCTCTCTTCTCCCAGATTTTGTTTCGCATCTCCCGGCCTCAGCAGCATCTGACCTGGTTGATCCCCTCTCCCCGCCCATTGTCTTCTTTGGTGGCTGTCAGGACCCCCGCTCCCCAGTTTGCCACGCCGGCTGTCTGTCGCTTCTGCATTTCCTTGGCCTTGGGAGAGACAGCCTCGCCTCTGTTCACACCCACCCCCTCGACGATCCTATCCAGTCTCAGGGTTTTATTTTTTATTTTAGAGACAGAGAGGGCGAGCTTGGCGGGGGGGGGGGGGGGGGGGTGGGGGGGGGTGGAAAGAGAAAGAGAGAGAGAGAGAGAGAGAGAGAGAGAGGGAGAAACTTAAGTAGACTCCATGCTCAGCATGGAACCCGATGCGGGGATCAACACCACGACCCTGAAATCACAACCTGAGCTGAAATCAAGACTCGGTCGCTCAACTGACTGAGCCACCCAGGTGCTCTCAGTCTCAGGGTTTTAAAGGTCACCTATACACTGAAGACTCTCTCCCTCCTCCCCCGCTGTACAGGCTCATATGCCCATATTTATACTGCCTTCCAGGCATCTCCACCGGCATCTCAAAACCATCATGACCAAAATCGAGTACATCATTTCCCTCCAAATCTGCCCTTCTTGAATCTTCTCCCTTTCGGCTCATGGTAGCTTCATCCTTCCAGCGGCTCAAGTCCAAAAGCTTGATGTCATCCTGTTCTTTTCTTCCATCCCACCTACGTCCAGCTTGTTAGCAATGCTTTGTTTTGTTTCAAAGGTTTTCCCAGAGATCTCTCTTTCTCCCTATTTCCACCACTTTTGTCTCAGGGCAGCCAACACCGTCTTCACCTGGATGACCTCCATCCGGCTTCCACTCCTGCATCCCCACAGCCCATTTTCCTCTTCTGTGATTCTTCATAAAACCTGCACCCTTCATCCTGGCCAGCAAAGCCTCCTGCAGGGTTCAGCCCCTGCTGACTCTCTTTTAAAAGTTTCTTTATTGAGAGAGAGAGAGAGAGAGAGAGAGAACGAGTGGGGGAGGGCAGGGGGAGAGAGAGAGAGAGGGAAAGAATCCTAGGCAGGCTCCGTGCTGACAGATGTGGGGCTCGACCCCCTGAACCATGAGATCAGGACCTGAGCCGCAATCAAGAGTTGGACGCTCAACCGACTGAGCCACCCAGGCACCCCCCTGCTGACTCTCTTGACCTCATCTCCTACAGAGCCCCACTCCCTCCTTCCCATGCAGCCACACTAGCTGCCTTGTTTCGACCTCAGGGACTTTGTGCTTACTGTTCCCTCTGCCTGGAGCATTTTCCCCACATCATTACCTGCCTGTCTCACTCTCTGGTCAAATATCACCTTCTTAGAGAGAGGGAGCTTTGCTGACTCCCACCCCCCAATCTAAAGTGCAAACCCCTGGCCCTATCCATCTCTAATAAGCCACTCTGTTTTGTTTTATTCATTTCTCCTGTCACTACTGGAAGTTATTTTGTTTCTTTCTTTCTTTCTTTTCTTTCTTTCTTTCTCTTTCTTTCTTTCTTTCTTCTTCCTTCCTTCCTTCCTTCCTTCTTCCTTCCTTCCTTCCTTTCTTCTTTCTTCCTTCCTTCCTTCCTTCCTTCCTTTCTTCTTCCTTCCTTCCTTCCTTTCTTCTTTCTTTCTTCCTTCCTTCCTTCCTTCCTTCCTTCCTTTCTTCTTCCTTCCTTCCTTCCTTCCTTCCTTCCTTTCTCCTTCCTTCCTTCCTTTCTTCTTCCTTCCTTCCTTCCTTCCTTCCTTCCTTCCTTCCTTCCTTCCCCACTATGATATGAAGTTTTGGGGAGTGGAAGTTTGGTCTGGTTTTTTTTTGACTGCATAGTCCCCAGTACCTAAAACCATGCCTAGCACATGGTCGGTGTGGGATAAAGATTAATTGAGCCAATAACTAAATGCCAGCCGGTGTGGAGAAAGGATAGAAGAGGGTGAGACGGGAGGCAGGGAGTCCAGCGGGGAGGGGACACGAGCTGGAAATGAAGGCAGATGGTCTGTGGAGTGGGGTGGGACAAACCTGGCCTGTCCTGTTCTTCAGGTATGGCTTCTCTGACTTCCACTCCCGAATCAATGCCTGGACCATTTTCTCATCTCCCTGCAAGAAGGGGAGCTCAGTCACCACACACCCAGCCCACCTGCCCCTCGGGGTGCCGCCCTGCCTCTTGGAACCCTCTCGTCCACTTCGGCAGCCTCACCTGGAGCAGGTCCGCCAAATGCAGGCGCAGCGTCCTGGTCTCCTCGTGGAGCTGGGCGATGGTCTTCTGATTTTTCTTGATGGTCCACTGGGTGCTCTCATAAAAGGCCTTCCGGTCACCCTCTGAGTCATGTGAGGTACACAGTCAGTGTCACAGGGGGTGGAGGGCTTCCCAGAGGGAAGCCCTTCCTCTTCTTATCGACTTAATATTGTAACTAGACTTCAGTTGGAGCTCTTATTCTATGTTGGATGCTGGACAAAGAACTTTCCGAGTACAAATACCGTATGTCAATAGGTATGTATCCATATGCATATCATACCCATTTTAAAAGAGTTTTTATTTACTTAGAGAAAGAAAGAGAGGGAGAATGAGCGGGGCGGGGGGCAGAGAGAGAGGGGGAGAGAGAGAATCCCAGGCAGGCCCTGAACTGTCAGCATGGAGCCTGAAGCCGAACGGTGAGATCATGACCTGAGCTGAAACCATGTGTCATGTGCCTGACTGACTGAGCCACCCAGGTGCCCCCCATATCATACCCATTTACAGATGAGAAGAATGAGGCTCAGGCTTATTAGATTGTTCAAGGTTACAGAAAGTCGGATTCCAGAGCCCATTCCTTCAACTACCGTGCAAGATAACCTTCTAATAATAACAAAACGATAATGCTAATGGTGTATGTCAGGATTCTCCGACCTTGGCACGACTGACATTTGGGGTGGATAATTATTTGTTTTGAGCTGTCCCATGAACTGTCAGGTGTTGGGCAGTATCCCTAGCCTCTACCCACTAAATGCCAGTAGCACCCCCCTCCCAACAATGTGACAACCAAAAATGTCCCCAGACATTGCCAAATGTCCATTTGGGAGCAAAATAGCCCTCTTCCATTGAAAAACATTGGTTTACACTTTAGAGTGTTTTACTAATGTGCCAGGCACTGTCCTAAGCACGTTATACATTTCAACTATCTGGGGTGCTGTACTCTCACTATCCCCATTTTACTAACAGAGAAACTGAGACCTATTAGGTTACTCACAGTCCCCCAAGATCAAACAGCATGCGCAGAGCCTAGATTTGAACCCAGAAAATCTGGCTCTAGAATCTATGTTCTTCACCACCCCGTGCGTGATGGGAGTTGAAATTACCCAAAAGTATGAACCACAGTCCAGCTGGTTCTGGGCCCAGGGAAGATTTTATAAGAGGGATGAGGAAAACCACGAACGAGTACGGATTTTTGCCTCCAGAAGCTGGTCACCTGGATGAATGCCGGGGAAAGGCCCTTGTCACACCGTGCCTGGTCGAAGGGCTGGGTGGACACTGTTGACTCCTGATTCTTGGTGTCCTTTCGAGCCATCTTACCTAACACTTGTATCTTCTTTTGTAACTCTGCCACCTGCGCGTTCACAGTGGACGTCCCCCCGCCGGTGTAGAGGGGTCCCGCCTTGGAAAGGAGTGGGAGCCAGGCGTGGGCAGCGCCCTTGCCTTGGGGGTGGCGGTGCTTGGCCCGAGTCGGACTTCTCTTGACTTTGGAGGAGGTCGAAGCCTGGTCCTGAGCATGCAGGACGTTGGTTGACGCACCCCAGCACAGGGGAGACGTCATGACTAGGTTGGGGCCTAGAGCCCCTGGAGATTTTAAGGTGGCAACCAGCAATCGCCCCTGTCTGAGATCCGTCGTCGACGCGAGTTCCTCAGGCTCAGGGAGAATGCACTTTCTGACTGCTTGGCGCGGCCTCGCAGCATCTCCCGGTTGCTAGGTAACCTCCGTCCCCTCCTCCTTCCAGCGCTCCCATGGAAACCGCCCGCGTTCCATACCACCACTCTCATTGGCTAGCGCTGCACAGAGGGGCGGCCCAATAGGGGGCTGGCAAAGCCGCGCCTCAGGATATTGGGGGGAGGGTACTTTGGGGTCACGTGCTTACTTTTTTTTTTTTTTTTTTAAGATTTGATTTGATTTTTAAGTAACCTGTATACCCAACGTGGGGCTCCTACCCACAGCTCTGATATCAAGAGTCGCAAGCTCCACAGACCGAGCCAGCCCCATGTTTTTGTTTTTTTCAATCCCCCTGTCCACCACTCCGCGGACATTGGAGAGCATTTTTCAGGAACCTTCTTTTCCGGCTGCAGAATCTGCCACTCCCAAGATGGAGGCATCTTGTGCCGCCATTAAGCGGGAATCGTCAGAACGATCCCCTCGAAGACTTCAGAGTCCTATTCAAGATGGCCGCCTGTGTTCCAGCCCATCCCCTCCTCCACTAGCCACTCCCAACATGGCACCCTCGAGTCGCCGTTCCGAGGCGCGCGGCCTGATGTCGGAAGTGACGAGTCCTACACATTTCCGCTTTCTTTTTTCGGGAGGAACAGTCGGCTGCAGAGCCGGGGGGCGCGGTGGATATTGACCTTTGCCCCGGCCTCGTGTAGGTGGTGAACTAGCGCGGGGGGGGGCTCACCCCAATTTCTTACTGGGGGCAGCCGGAGGGTGTGCGTCGGTAGAGAGGGAGACTGTTAACCCCTTCGGCCTACTGGCGGGAATTGGAGAGCTCACCACCCCCTCCAACTGTGAGCGGAGGTTCTGAGCCTCCCACTACTGATAAAAGCAAAGTGAGACTCCCTCTGGCTCAGATTGGGGAGCCCTCACCCCCCTATCGGAAGCACATTGAGCCCCCATTGCCCGGAAGCGATGGAGGAATCCAATTGGCTGGAGGAAGAGGTAACTTCCTCTGGCTGGAAGTAGCCCTCTCCCACTGACCTGCCGTCCCTTTCTTGTCGCAGCGTGGGGGAACAGCACATCTCCCCGCAGCCGGCTTCCTCCTCCTCCCCCCCGCCGAACCAGTTTCCGGCCTGCGAGCTTCCGGCGAGATGTTACTGTTGCTGTTGCTGCTGCCCCTGTGCTGGGCCGTGGAGGTCAAGCGACCCCGGGGCGTCTCCCTCACCAGTGAGTCAGCCGCTGGAGGTGGCAGTAGGGTGTGGGAGGGCCCGACTTGAGCCTTCTGCCTCAGTTTCCTGGCCTCTGGGTAGGGAAGGTGGCAATGCTCAGTTGCCGGGTGGGGGGCAGAGGTGCCATTCGACCGAGAGGGCTTCTTCTGGCCCTGGGCTGAGCCCCTTACCCCCGTCCCCAGACCATCACTTCTACGACGAGTCCAAGCCTTTCACTTGCCTGGATGGCTCTGCCACCATCCCTTTTGATCAGGTCAACGATGACTACTGTGACTGCAGGGATGGCTCAGATGAGCCAGGTGAGTTGTTTTTTTTTCATTCGTTCATTCATTCATTCATTCATTCATTCGCTCCTGTGTTGTTTGAGTGCCTGGGAAATACCAGGCCATGTGGTGGTGACCAAGACAGACCCAGCCCTGCCCTCACGTGGCTCCCTGTTGAGTGGAGGAAAGCAGGCACTTAGAAGCAAGTGGTTTGTGGTTTGGCAAGGAGGGCCACCGCCCCCGTGGGAGCCCAGAGAGGCCCCCACCCAGCCCGAGGGTCAGAAAGTGAGGTCTCAACTGAATCCCCAAGTGTGCGGACAGTGGAGGTGCCAATATTCGGGGATGGGAGAGCAGGTGGGGTCCAGGGGCGGACAAAGAAATGGAGGCAAGGGACGGCGGTTGGCATGGCCCTGTTCAGAGCGCCCCGCACGGAGAGGCGGGAGGGGGCATGGGGGGGGGGGGTTATTTCAGGCCCTGAGTGTGGGGCTGCCCTTCCTTCCCTTCCTCGGCATCGGTCACGCTCTCACGTTTCACGTGCTGTCCACGTGCACGTGGGTCGGGGGGGCGGGGGTCTGCCTGCGGGTGGATGCGGCATGCTGGCCCTGAGCACGCCCCGAAAACTCTCCCTTCCTCCCGCAGGTACCGCCGCCTGCCCCAATGGCAGTTTCCACTGCACCAACACTGGCTACAAGCCTCTGTACATCTCCTCCCGATGGGTCAACGATGGAGTTTGCGGTGAGTGAGATCACCCCCCGGGAGTTGGGGGGGGCGGGGAGGGAGGAAGGAGGAGCCACCGCCAGGTCCGATTGAGTCCCCGCTTCTGCTCTCAGACTGCTGTGACGGTACAGATGAATACAACAGCGGGATCGTCTGTGAGAATACGTGCAAGTACGTGGGTGGCACCCCCTGCTGCCTGGACCTGGCCTCACCCCCGGCCAGGGAACCAAGCCCCTCTCTTTCCTGCTTTCGTGTATCTGTACCACGCGTCTCCTGAACGAACGCTACATTGCCACATGACCTCGGGCCCAGAAGCAGGTGCAGTTGTTTCCCTGTTCAACAGATGAGGAGAGTCCAGTGTAGAATGAAAAAAGTGACTTCCCCGGGTGTTCCTGTAGCTGGGAGATTTCCGAGCCAGGACTCGAACCCAGGCTCGGTCCAGTGCGGGACTCCGCAGGACCTGAAACCTGAAATGCCCACAGGCAGGTGGCCTAAACCGCAGAAGCCAGCTGAGTATGAGGCCGTAGGGAGTGGCAGGCGTTATGGCTTCTAAAGGGACAGTTGCCCCTTGACTCCTGTCAGTTGAGGGCAGATGGCCAAGCTACATTCGTTTTTCGGAGAAGCTGGAAGTCCCAGTACTTCTGTAAACTCACCTGATGGACGATCTTTTAAGTACGGGCTGAGTCAGGTGCAACACAGTTAGCGATCTTTTTGTCTGGGAATCTGTGATTTCAGTGCTTTTCTTTCTCTTTTGGGAGCCGACTTCTAGCCCCACGGCCCAGCATTCCCCAGCCCCTTCCCTAGATCCCTAGAGTGGCTGAGGCTCTGACCACTGTGTTCCCTCCCAAGGACCACTGTGTTCCCTCCCAAGGCTTCTCTCTGAAGCCAAGAGAGCCTGGGAAAGCGGGGGAGGAGGGTTTGCCTTTTATGTTCCCAATGGAGAGGGGGGCCAGGGAGCAGCAGATAGGGGGCTGGGCCCTTTTGGAAGAAGCAGACCTGGTGAGCCCTAAGGGCGTCCTTAGTGGTGCCTGTGTGTCCCCTGCCCCGCAGAGAGAAGGGCCGTAAGGAGAGAGAGACTCTACAGCAGATGGCAGAGGTCACCCGAGAGGGGTTCCGCTTGAAGAAGATTCTTATTGAAGACTGGAAGAAGGCTCGGGAGGAGAAGCAGGTGAGGGACCCCTTGGGGCCGACCCAGGACCATCTGGGCCCTGAGGCCTGGAGCCATGGGCTGGCGAGGCTGGGTTGGATTGACTCCCGCCCCTGACTGGCGGAGTCCCGGGGCCAGTGACCGTCTGTCCGCTGGGTGTTTAGCCATCGGTGAAGCCATTCCCAAGTGCTGGTCAGTACAGGTGTCCACCAGGGCCTCGGGCGGCAGGCTGACGTGGGCTCAGAGGAGCGCCCCTCCTGCTTTTTAGAACAGGAGCGACGCCTCTCTGCATCCTGGTTCCGTGGTACCATCATCTGTAAGATGAGGCCGGTGACCATGTGACCTCCCGGTTCTGGGGGAGGACTCAGGACATTGTCCGAGCAGCCGGGTTGGTTCAATAGGGTGAGTGCCGCGGGGACTGGAGGAAACTGTGTCCCCGGGCATGTGTCTCTTCCTACCCTGCCTGCCACCCCCTTGGCTGTTAGATGGGTCAGAATCCTCCCCCTGCTCCCGGACTCCTGCCAGACCGCACAAGGGCTTCAGCTGTATTTTGCTGCCCAGGGAAGGTTCCAGGTCTTTCTCATCTCCGTGCCCTGGCCAGTGAGGTCCCTCCCGAGTTTGGGGTGGGGAGGGCAGCGGAGTCCTTTCTGAGTTCAGGGGCGAGTGGGGGCGCCATGCAGTGAGGTTGGCTCCAAGTGACCTTTGCCCTCCTGGGGCAGTAGGAGGATCCTGGAAGCAGGCCCGGCTGAGGTGTTGGCCGAGGTCTGAGGAGGAAAATGATCCCGTGGGGGCTTGGGCTAAGACCCTTCAGCTTGGGGCCCCATCCACGCAGCACACTCGTTCCTTCTCAGAATGTCCACAGAGGCCCAGGATGTGCCGTGTCCTGGGCATGAGATTGGAAGCAGACCTGGAACTCCCTCAAGGGCAGGTCGTCCAAGAAAAAGGGACATTTGGGGCTATGAGGCATAGAGGAGAAGACTCGTGCCCGACTCGTCTCCCTCCTCCCCCCGTTGTGGGGGCAGGAAGCAGGGAAGGCCCGAGGAGGAGGAGGAGGAGGAGGAGGAGGCCTCTATCTAAAGTGAAGTCAATAGGGTCATACAGAGTTGGCCACACAGAGCGCTCTGGACGGAGGGAAAGCACGTGTGACGGATTGGAGGCAGAGAGCATTTGGGGCCGTCTAACTGTTGTTGGGGTAGCCGTGGGCAGATGCCGCAGAGGTGGGCCCGGTGATACGGGACCTCGGGGGCTACGTTGGGGTGTTCGGGTCTCTCTCCGGCGAGCCGTGGGGAGCCACGCGAAGGGGGAGATCCAGGGAGGTGTGTGTGGGGGCCAGGTCGCCTGTGACCGCCGTGTGGTGTGGCGGTAGGGGGGGCGGCGCTCGGGAGGAGGAAGGCAGCACGCAAGGGGAGGTGGAGCGTCGTGTCTTTGGCCCACGCAGGAGAAGCTCGCCGAGCTGCAGGCCGGAAAGAAGTCCCTGGAGGACGAGGTGGAGGTGCTGCGAATGGCGAAGGAGGAGGCTGAGAAGCCAGAGAAGGAGGCCAAGGACCGGCACCAGAAGCGGTGGGAAGGTGCGTCATGGGGTGGCCACGGCTGGCCCGTGTCTCCTGCCCGGGAAGAGCCTGGGCCCGGGAGACTGTTGCTCGTTACCGTTATCTGCTGTTTCTTGCGTCTACCAGCCTTTTTTTTTTTTTTTTTTTTCATTTACTTATTTTGAGAGAGAGAGAGCACACGCCCGCGCATACGTGAGCAGGGGAGGGGCAGAGAGGGAGAGAGAGAATCCCAAGCAGCTCCGTGCTGTCAGCGCAGAGCCCGATGCGGGGCTCAGCCCCACAAACCTGACCTGAGCCGGGATCGAGAGTCAGGTGCTCAACCAGCCGAGCCACGCAGGCGCCCCGTGCGTCTACCGACTTTTGATCGTGGTGCCTCTGCTCCCCACGCACCTCGTTGTCTTTGCCTATCAGTCACCGGATTTGAAACTCGTTTGTAGGGATCATTTGCAGCTCAGCAGAAGTGATTGTGTTCTGGGAGGAGAGGTTTTTCTTTCTGCCAGCCACGTGGGGACACTACCTTTGGTGTGGGGGGAGGGGGTCTCCCGAGTCCAGATCGAAGGCTGGAGATCCCTCTCGGGCAGGGTGAGCCGAGGTGTGAGCACAGGCTAGGTGATTTCTGGTCCAGTCTCTCCTTAAGGGGATGGCCCTGAGGGGTCACAGCTTAGTTACCCCTTAATGGGGCGGGGGCGGCTCTCCTCCCCACCTGGGGCTTTGATTTCGCTCTCCCTGTGTCCCATGTTCTCATCCAGACAGACATCCCCATTTGCCAGGAGCTTCGTGCTCTTTTCCCTTCCTGAGTTGTTCTTCGTCCCGGCAATCTATGTCACCTTGGTTGCTTGGAGGTGGTTTTTTATGCTTTGTCCAGCACTTTCTCGCCTGTGGTGGGTTGTGCTGCCATTATGGGAAGTCAGAAGCCTTGGCCCCGGTTCTCACAGTCTGTCTGTCCAGTGGGGGTCACGCTGTGGCAGCAGATAGTGGGGGGGGGGGGGGGACAGGAGGCCACACCGGACCAGTTGAAGGGCATAGCATTGCTGGAAGGACTTGGAAGCGTGGCCCTAGCTGCTCATAGGGCTGGTAACCAGGAGTCGGGCAGCCTGACTCTGAGTCCACACTGATGGTTCCCATCTCCCCGACTGCATTCTCTGTCCGTCTGTCTGCCCTGGCTGCTCATAGTCAGTAATCCGGGAGTTCCGCCAGCCAGCATTGGTGGAGTGGCTGCTACGTGCCAGGCACACCGCAGGTGCCGGTGAGTTCAGCACCGAACAAGATGGAGAAAGCTGCTGCCTGCTGAGGGGAGGAGTGAGCCAGGCAGGGGGCACAGGTGCAAAGGTCCTGAGGCAGCATCGTGTCTGGTTTCTAAGGAGCAGCTAGGAGGCCCTGTGGCTGGAGGGAATGAATGAGAGTGTGGAGGGAGACCAGGGCAGGGCCTTGGGGACCATGGAGAGGGCTTTTACCCCAAGTGAGGTGGGAGCCGTAGAGCATTCAGAGCAGCGGAGGAACAGAAGCCAGGAAACCAGGGAGGAGCTGATCGCGTTCGTGCAGGCGAGCGAAGAGGGGCTGGGCCGGAGTGGGGGGCGCGGGGGTGGAGAGAAGTGGGCAGGTTCTGGATACGACCTGAAGGCAGACTGGAGCCGTTGTGCCCCGCCTGGGGCAGGTGAACAGGGAGGCCTCCCGTCCAGAATCCTCGTGGCGTCTGCGGACTCCCTTTTTCCTCCCCTCAGCACGGGCTGTTTCTGCCCCCAGCCCCTGGCTTCCCCCATCCGCTGCTCTTGGGAGACCCTGGGCTTTGTTATCTCCCCTCTTTCCCGGGCAGTCTCCAGCTAGAAGCACGCTCAGGCTCTGTTGGTCAAATGGCTGTCCCCAAGCCCTGCCT
Source organism: Panthera leo (assembly GCF_018350215.1). Classification (NCBI taxonomy): domain Eukaryota; kingdom Metazoa; phylum Chordata; class Mammalia; order Carnivora; family Felidae; genus Panthera; species Panthera leo. The sequence continues at coordinate 8,584,705 of NC_056680.1, forward strand.
TCCTCTCCCTGCTGTGACGTCGGGGAGTCTCTTCCCCGCAATCTGATGGAAGCTGACCTTGCTGCACCTTTGTGCGTTTCTGCCCCTGGCTCTGCCCTTTGCCGGCCCGGTAACCGTGGGCGGGTCCCTTCGTCCAGCCTCACGTGTGAGAGGGACACAGTGCCAGCCTGGTCTGCTGGGACACTGCGGGGTCTCCGGGGGGGACCCACGGCGTGGCAGAGGAGACGCCTCTTGCCCGGCTAGAGAGGGCTGAGTTGAGGCCTGGTATACAGTACGAGCTTAGTAATCGCAGCTGCGTTGTGGCCTCTCTCCCTCCCCCCGGCCTACGTGGGGGTGAGGCCTGCAGGGGAGGCACTGTCGGAGCAGAGGCACAGCTGTGGCCCCTTGTCCAGCGTCCGCCCACCGGCCGCAGCCCAGTTCCTGCTCTGGTGGGGCTGGCTTTCCCTTTTCCTGGGACACTCCCTGCCACCCCCCACCCCCATAAGCCTTCCTGGCTTGGCCACACCCCACCCCGGAGCCCAGCTGCAGCCCAGTGGGCCTGGTGGGGTGCGCCGGCTGCTTCTCGAGGGGGCCTCCCGGACACGGGAAGCCTACGCCTGGTCTCCCCCCTGCCCTTGTGCGGTCTGCCAGCCCCTTCTTGTCGGGGCAGGGCAGGTCTCGGGGTGGCGAGTGACAGAGCTGGTCCCTCCACAGAGCAGCAGGCTGCTTCCAAGGCCCAGCGGGAACAGGAGCTGGCAGCCAGTGCCTTCCAGGAGCTGGACGACGATATGGATGGGTTGTGAGTCTGCCTGGCCTGTCCCGGATCCGGGGCTCCCTCTTCCCACCTCCCCCCTACCCCGCGCCCCAGCCCCACCTCCCCTTCGAGTCCTCAGCTAGTCCCAGGTTATTTCTGAACGAGCCTCTGCTCGCTCAGGTATAAAGTGGGTCCAGGAAAACCTTGAGGGTAGGAGGTGAAGGAAACTACCCCCTCGAGGAGCCAGGCGAGGTGACTGGGGGTCCCATTACTTTTCCCAAGTCTATTCTGTGGCCTGGGACTCTGACGAAAGCCAGACCCCTTCCAGTCCCACTGTGCCCCTGAACTTGCTGGCCGGCCCCAGGCTAACGGCTGAGTGGAGGGTGGGCTGCTGGGAAGAGGGAGTCTGTCTCTCCTGGGAGCCCCTGGAGGGTTGTGGGGTCCTCAGGATGGGGTAGGAGATGGGGGACTGGGCCCCACTCTGACCCCAAGGCCAGAGCTCACCCTCTCCCACCTTGTGCTGCGCTCCCCACCTTTGAGGTCCTAAAACGAGTTCTGGGGAGGGGTCCTGGTTGGGGGGTTAGCAGGTAGCTGGCCCAGAGCCAGTGGGCCTCACCCCTCCGTTGGCCTCTGCCCGCACCCCTGCAGGGTCTCAGTCGCTGAGCTGCAGACCCATCCAGAGCTGGACACGGATGGTGATGGGGCCCTGTCCGAAGGGGAGGCTCAGGTATCTCTTCCTCCTCCTCGTCCTGGGACTTCCGGAGGGCATTGCCCTAGGGTGACCTCAGGGCCGGGAGGCCGGGGGAAGGGGGGGACAGGCTGGCTAAGGACTGTCCCCAGGGCCCCACCTGACCTTGCCTGCATGAGGCAAGAGGGTAGCGGCCCTGCTTTCCTCCCTGTCCTTTGGGACCTGGTGGCACCACACGGGGGCCACGGGGGCATCTGGTTAGGAAAGAGCCCCATGGTGCTTCCCCAAGTGTGTGTATGCACTCTGCCCCCCTAGCACGCGGGTCATGGCTCCCTGGCCTAGCCGGGTCTGGATCCCTGTTGCTGGGTCCTTCCCTGCCTTGCCTGGGCCTCTGCCTCTCCCTGAGGGCCCAGCGGCCTCGGGCACTTGTGTTCTGTAGCCCCCTCTCCCTCTCTGTCCCTCGGTTTCTCTCCCTGGCCTCTCCGGCCCTCACCCCCACCCGCCCCCCTCCTCTGGGTCCCCTCCTCTTTCCCTCGGGCCGGTGCTGCCCCCTTCAGCCTGTTCCACTACAGCCGGCCCGGCCCGGGCCTGGCCATGGGTGGTCAGGGCCCATCCGTGCCTGGCACCGTGGCCTGAGGCCCCCCTCGAGAGTGCCTGGGGCACAGGGGGACACGCGGAAGCCCTGACGTTGACAACACCCCCGACACGCACACAGGCCCTTCTTGGGGGAGACATTCAAAGTGACCCTGCTGCCTTCTATGACCGCGTCTGGGCTGCCGTCAGGGACAAGTACCGGCCTGAGGTCAGTGGGGGTAGGAGAGGGGATGCGGCACCCCCTCCCTGCCCAGTCTCCCCGCCGTTCCACCCCGCCCCACCCCCCACCCCCCCCCGACCAGTGCCTCACAAAGGAACTGCCTCTGGTTCTGGCGCAGGGCCACCCTGGCCAGCTGGGTGACCCAAGCACCCTCCGTGGAGGCCCCCCCCACACAGCTAATCTGTCCCTCCCTCCAGGCCCCTTGGGAGGGGTGGAGTCACCGAGGCCGCCCACTGGGTGATGGTGTGAGCTGGGACCTGAGCCCCCGGGAAGTAGGGGGTGGACGGCCGTGTCCGTGGCACGATTACCCGCACCCCCACCAGGCGCTGCCCACCAGCCCCCCGCCCGCACCTTCGGAGCCTGACCTGACAGAGCCCAAGGAGGAGCGGCCTCCGGTGCCCTCACCACCCATGGAAGAGGAGGAAGAGGAGGAGGAGGAAGAAGAGACAGAGGAGGAAGAAGAGGACGAAGAGGAGGAAGAAGATTCCCAGGTGCAGGGGGAGCAGCCCAAGGTGTGTGTTTGGGGGAGAAGGGGGGTGACTGGGCGGGGGCCGGGTCACTCGCTGACTCTGCCCCTCCCCCAGGAGGCCCCGCCCCCACTGGTGCCCCCGCAGCCTGCAGCCAGCCCTCCCGGAGAGGACAAAATGCCACCCTACGACGAGCAGACGCAGGCCTTCATTGATGGTGAGGGCTGGGCAGGGGAGGGAGGGGACCGTGTCCAAACCTGTGCCCCCACGACCTGTACCTGCAGGGGCCCGTGAAGCTGGCCTCACTTGGTTCCCAAGGTGGGCTCGCATTGGCCCTGAGCAAGCCTGGCGGGGGGCGGGGGGGGGGGGGGTTGGGCCATCCTGGAGGGGGCATCTGGAACTGGAGAAACCATCGCCACCCCTGTCAGCCCCAGGGGCCCTCTCCTGCCTCTCCGGGCTGCGGCTTGTTTGTGTCGTCCGACGGGTGAGGAGCCAGCTAGGCCCCGAGAGTGCTGGCCCCGCTCCCTCAGGGGTTGAGAGCCTGGGCAGCGGGGTGGGGTCTGCTGGCAGGAGCGGGTGTATCTGCGGCCCCCCCTCCCTCTTCTTCCCGGATGGGGCCTGGGGCATCTCTGACCTCCCCCCCACACTGCCCATCCCCTCCAGCCGCCCAGGAGGCCCGCAACAAGTTTGAGGACGCCGAGCGGTCCTTGAGGGACATGCAGGAGTCCATCAGGTAAGGGGGGCGGGGTCTGGCTACAGCAGGGCCGGGTTTCCAAGGCCTTCGAGCTCCCCAGAGGAGGTGTAATGGGAAGTTGCCCAGGCAACCTCTGCTGAGTAGTGGCTCCTGCAGGGAGGGTCCCCAGACGGTCCAGCCCCCGAGTGGCAGCGGGCTGCCGGAGTGGGCCTTCCCGTGCTGTCCTGAATGCGGCTGTGGCGCACCCGGCTGCCCCTTACCTGCTTGGCCTCCCCTTCCAGGAACTTGGAGCAGGAGATTTCCTTTGACTTTGGCCCCAACGGAGAGTTCGCCTACCTGTACAGCCAGTGCTACGAGCTCACCACCAATGAGTGCGCCCCCCCTGACCCCCCCCCAGGCCAGCGGGGTGGGAGGCGGGGCCTGGGCCAGGACCCAGGGGAGTGGGGGGGGGGCTGCCTTAAGGGCGGTCAGTGGAGTTTGGGGCGTCGGTGTGGGCACGTTGAGGAGGCAGGGGCCCTGTGTCCCCTGCCCACCACCCCCTTCCTGTGACAGGTATGTCTACCGGCTCTGCCCCTTCAAGCTCGTCTCACAGAAGCCCAAACTCGGCGGCTCCCCCACCAGCCTCGGGTGAGTGGGCTCAGACTGGGCTCCCTCTCCCCGGCCCCCGCCCCCCCCGCCCCCCCCCTCCCCCCCGCACTGAGCCTGCCCCGCTCTCCCACAGCACCTGGGGCTCATGGGCTGGCCCCGACCACGACAAGTTCAGCGCCATGAAGTACGAGCAGGGGACGGGCTGCTGGCAGGGCCCCAACCGCTCCACCACTGTGAGTGCCCGAGGGGCTTTGGGGGGTGCCGCGGGGGCCCTATCCCGTCCGATCCCACCCGAGCCCCTTCCCCCCCGCCCCAGGTGCGCCTGCTGTGTGGCAAGGAGACGGTGGTGACCAGCACCACGGAGCCCAGTCGCTGCGAGTACCTCATGGAGCTGATGACGCCGGCCGCCTGCCCGGAGCCACCGCCCGAACAGCCCACCGAAGGCGACCACGACGAGCTCTAGCCCTCCTGGGCGCGGAGGTGCGCAGGGAGCGGGGGCGCGGCCGGGCGCCAGGAACACAGACCCGGGTGGCCGCCGCTTCTCTCCCCGCCCTCCACCCCTCCAGCCCCCTCTCTCACAGCCCCCTCTCTCTCACTCGATCTCTCTCTGGTTCCAGAACCTCAAGGCATGAAAATAGCCCCAGCGGCGCCGACCACCCGCCTGCTCCTCAGTCACGGACCAGGGCCCGCCCCTCCGGTCTCCTGGTCCTCACGGTGGGGCCAGAAACCGTGCGGAGCTTTGTGCCCTGCTCTCGGGGGGCGGGCAGGGCACGGCCACGTTCCCAGGCCCCGGCGGCCTCCAGGGGTGGAGTAGAGGAGTTCGCCCTCCGTGGGTGCCCCCCTACCCTGCCCAGGGTGTCTGCCTCCCTCCTCGTGGGGACGAGTGGCTTGACCTGTGACCTCAAAACAATAAACGTGATCCCCCAACCAGGCCGCGTCTGTCTTGCTTTGCCCCGGTCTGGAACGGACCCCTGGGACGGGCAGAGGGCGGAAGGCGGGGCCGGCTCCGCAGTTAGGGTCTCACCAGCCCCCGATTCTTATCTGAGATGCCCCATCTCTGCGATGGCAGCGAAGCCCAGCACCACAGGACAGACGGACCCTGGGCCACGCCCATCTGGGTTTCTGCCTGGGCCAGTTTCCCACCCACCCCACCCGAGTCACGTGTGTCCTGGGGAGGCCCAGGGGCTCCAGATGAGAGCTGGGCCCAGAGAGGGACGGTAGCCTAGGAATGGCCACGTAGTCAGGGCACATGCTTCTAACGCTCCCCTCCCACCCACCCGCACACAGATGAGCCGAGGCCGTAAGATTCTGAACTTTTATTTTCTGGCATGAAAAGTACAAATAATTAAACAATTCCATGTAAAAGTCTGTTACCGCGGCCAGGCCTGTAATCCCGGTAATAAATAGTCTAAACGCAACGCAAAGTGTTCTTGTTGGGTTTTGGGGTTTTGTGATTTTTTTTGTCTTTTTTTTGTTTTTTTGTCTTTTTTTTTGTTTTTTTTTTGTTTTTTTACAGTTCTTTATCACCTCCAACATGGACTCTGTCGTGATTTGAAACCTTCTGAATAAGTAACAGGATGAAGGGAGGGCTGGAGGGGCTGAGCCCCCATCCCACGGGCCCTGCCCCTGACCCCCAGGGATGTGGAAGACCCCAGGTGCCCCCCCCCACCCCCAGCCCCTGGGGTGAGGGGCTGGCCTCTGGGGAGGGTGCCTGGCTGGGCTGAGTTCTGTGTTTTAGAAAAAGAAGTCCCCTCCCAGATTTGGGGGTGTCAGGGGCCTAGGCCTCAGTGGGGGTGGGGGGGTGGGGAGGTGCCCCCTCCGCAGAGCCTGGCTGCCCCAGGGTAGGGGACAAACCCAGCCCTTATTGCTCACAGACGCCTCCTGCACGCTGCCCACGTGTGCCCACGTGTCCCCGCGCTCGGAGGTCGGAGGGGAGAAAGCCCCAAGAAACAGCAGAGGGAGAGGGGTGGACCCGCTGGGGGTGCCCGCCCTGCTGGAGGGGAGCTGGGAGGTTGAGGACTTAAAAACCACAAGAATAAATAGGTTCGTGTATCAAGAACAAGCTAGGGTTTTCACCAGCTAAATAGGACTGAAAAAATTCTCAAGACGAGCAAAAAAGAATCCCATTGAGACCCCGGACGTCGCTGGCCGCGGGGACCGCCCCACAGAGCACACGCCCCCCCGGGCGCTGCTCGGCTACCATTACTGTTATTAATAATTATTATTACTTTAATGATTCCACTTCCCCTTTTATAAATAAATTAGGCATAACCACGTCTCAGCAAAACTTAAAGAAACAAAGAGAACATCGTGGTTCCTTTAAACTTGCAAACTGGATGAAGTAACAGAAATATACACAAATGTCCTTACAGGGCAACAAGGAGAATAAATAGTTAACATAGCAATAAGTTAAAACTACAAGAAGCTAAATTCGGCAAAAAAGTACAAGAAAGTTAACTGGTGCCAGTTTATGTCTTTTTTTTTTCTTTTTTTTTTTTTCTTTTTTTCATCTCTTCTGTGTGTTTATTTTTCTTCCTTTTTTTTGTCGCTTTTTTTCTCTTCTGTTTGTGTTTTTTTGTCGCTTTTTTGATTTTTTTTTTTTCTTTTTGTTCCTTGCAGCAGAAGCTCCACAGACGTTTAATAACAAACACCGGGAGGGGTGGGGGAGAGAGAGCTGGGCAGTCAGATGGGGCCATGGCCGGACACCAAACGCAGGGACACCGGAGGAAGGGGCAACTGAAGCTGAATTCGGGGTTTGCAATTCTCAGTTCTGACTGGGCCCACTGCGGGGGGTGGGGGGCTGCGAGGGCTCCCAGGGGCTCCGGCCTCTGGCTTCTGTTGGAATTTTTTTTTTTTTTTTCCTTACAAAGAATGAAAACTAGGAGAATGGAAAATCCAGACAGAAGCCGGTGGGGGACCGGGGCTTGGGATGGGGGCTGCGTCCACCGCCCTCGGGAATTTGGAAAGACGGAAAAACCCAACAAACTGAAAGGGGGTGACAAGTGGGTGGGAAGGGAATTCGGGGCTTGGGGGGAGGGGGACTGGAGGGAACAGCGGGTACTTCCTGCTGGGGAGGCCCCTGGGGGAGGGGGAAGGCTCAGGGCCCAGCCTCCCCCCTCTGCCTCTGGGCCAGGGTCTCGGCCCAGGGAGGTTCAGCCCCGGGGACAGGGGGTCCTTTGGCCTCAAGTGTTGGGGGGGGGGGGCTGCCTCCAGCCCGCCATGACGCCAAAAGTGAAACGAGGTATCGTGTGTTTGGATGCATGGATGCTGTGTGTGCACGCCTGTGTTCGTGGGCCGCAGGGACCACCGATGAGCCGGGAGAGAGCTCTGCGGAGAACCTGGGGCGAGTGGGGCCACGTGTCCGGAGGAGGCCCGGCGGCCTGGCTGGAGGAAGCGGACTAGGCCAGGATCTGGGCTACGACCTCTCGCCTGGGCCCGAGGGAGGCTTTGTGCATGTGTGTCTCCTGGGTGTCGTGTCTGTTTCTCCGTGATGGCGTGTCTCGACTGGTGTGTCCGAATGTATCTGTCTCTACTTTCCCGTGTCCACGTGGAAATGTGTGTACCCCGCACCCACCTGTGGCTCCATTTGCCCGCGTCAGTGTTTGCCCGCGGCCTCGTCTACACAGCCCCATACATACTTCGGTCTCCCGTGATTATCCATATGTCTGTCTGCGTGTCTGAATCTGGCCAGCGAGCTCCTGGAAGGTGTCCGGGGCGCGTCTCTGGGTCTGTCAGTGCTCCCGTGTGTCCCTGCAGGATGTGTGTGTGCGCGTGCCCCCGCACGTCTTTGCGTGGCTGTGTTTCTCTGTGCGGCCCCGTGGACCCCCGGGCCCCAAGCCCTGCTCCCTGCCCCTGCCCCAGTTGGTAAACATAACCTGCCAAAATATTTTCTTTTTTTTTTTTTTTGTCTTTTTTTGTGTTTTTTTTTTTTTCAAGTTCAAGAATCCCCAGTAAAAATTCTCCACGAGGTCTTTTTTCCCTTTTTACAAAAATAGAGTTTTTCTTCCCCTCCCACCCCCCCCTTTTTTTTTCATTTTGTTTCTGTTTCCAGCCCCTCCCCCTGCTCCTCATACTCTAGCCAGGGGGCTCTGGGCCAGGGATGCCCACACCCCTCCTCCGTTTCGCTTTTTTGGGGATTTTTAAACCTGTTCCCCCCTCCCCTCAGGCTCATCTAGGTGTTGGGGAGGCCTGGGCAAGGGGGTCTGGGGGGCACCCCCAGCGCCCCTGCAAAGCCATCCCGTGGAGGGTGGTTGAAGGCGGGGTGGGGGCACATCTCTGCTTTCTTTTTAGCCGAAAAAAGAAACAAAAACCATCGCCATGAACAAAACCAAGACGAGAGAGTGAACAGCCCAGCCTGGGGTGGGGGCAGGAGGACGGGGAGGGGACCCCCAGGCACCCCCCCATCCCCTGCAGACTCTCCCACCCCGAGTGCTCACCCTGTGGCTTCCGCAGGGATGCGGGGCCCGTGTGCCGTCGGTGGTCTGCCTGCGCTGTCTCTCTCGGGGCCCCTCTCTCTCTCTCTTTCTCTCTCTCTCTGCTGCCCGGGGAGGGTGGGGAGGGCGGGCGGCGGTGGCTCAGGCCTTGTGCTGTTTGCTGGTCTTGAAGGACACCTGCAGCACGCGCTCGCCCAGGCGGTAGCCATTGAGGCTGGCGATGGCCATGGCCGCTTCGTCGTAGTTGGTCATAGTGACGAAGCCGAAGCCCTTGCACTTGTTGGTGGTGAAGTCGCGGATGACCTTGACGTTGGTGACGGCCCCGAAGGGCCCAAACAGCTGCCACAGCACACTCTCGTCTGCCTCCGGTGACAGGTTGTACACGAAGATACACCAGCCAGCGCCCGCCGCGCCCCCCGAAAGGCCCACACCCGCGAGGCCACTCATGCCGTCGATGGCGATGGGCGAGAACCTGGCGATGAGCGACAGGGGACTACTTTGGGGGTCACGCGGGCTCTGCCCTGACCCCCGGCACACCCCTGAGTCCCTGTGACCCCTGATGTGGTCATGACTGCTGGGCGTGCCACGATCTTGGGACCGTGTGATCCCTGCATCGTCCTGAGCCAGCCACGGCCTCGCGACCTCCACCTCTGACCCCATGCGAGACACCTTAAACTGCGGCCTGCTCTGAGACACTGGCCCCCAGTCTCCATCCTGACCTATAACTTGTGACCTTCCCTGCACGTTACGCCCTCACACTCCTGCCTAGAGCCCCAGTCTGCACCCTGACCCCACAACCTTTGACCCTACTGGGTCCTTGGCCCTGTTGACCCTGACCCCTTCCCCACTCCTGACCACCACTCCTCCCTTGGCAGATTTTCCCACCCCCCTTTTGCCCTCCCCCCACCAACCCCACGCCGCCCTCTGCAATGCTGTGCCCCCTTTGCCCCTGGTCACCCTGCTACCCCTACGTGGCCAGAAGGGCACCGCTCAAGGCCAGGCCATGACTGCAACCGGTGAAGCGCTGCCCTGCGTTATCAGGTCCCAGGGCAGCGGCCTCGCTGCCCACCGCCTTCCCCTGCCCCTTGCCAGCCTTTTCCTGTTCAGATTGTATATTTAGGATCCACTCCACCTTCCCTGCGGTGCCCCAGCCCAGAACAGCTCCTGGAACAGCAGGGCCCCTGGGAGGGTTTCTTGACTGACCGACTGATGGGCAGGATTGGCTCCACCCACGTGCCTCGCTGCCTCCCTGCCCCCCAGGCCTCACTCAATTCAGGGGGAGCCCCAGGGTCTGCCCCATTCAGTGTGACCACTGGGGACTCACTGCTTGCTCCCTCCTTCCCGATTCTGCACAGGCTCTGGCACCTTGGGCGTGTCGGGGTGGGCGGGGTCTCTGCTGGGTCCCCCTCACCTCTCCTCCTGCCCCCTTCCCAGCCCTGCTCGCTGCTCCCTCCCTGCTAGACTGAGGTAATTGACAACAGGAACAGTAATCGTCCGAGCGGCTACTTTTATTGAGCGCTCACTACGTGCCAAGCCCTGTGCTCAACAGCATTTCATCTCCACGAGGGATCACGTCTGGCCGGGCCACGTTGGGTCCCCAGCCCCGAGCCCAGCGCCCGGCACTCAGTGTGTGCTCAACAGCTCGCGATGCAATAAACGCGGGGACCTTCACAGGGTTGGGGATGTGGACAAGGTCGTGCGGGCCTCAGGGCCCGTCCCCAGACTATGCGGGAACAGAGGGTGGTATCCTGTGACCCCAGCCATCAAGAGAGGCAGGTGGAACTCAGACTGAACGTGGGAAGCGGGGGGGGGGGGGGGGGGGGGGGGGGGGGGGGGGGGGGGAGACACATGGCTGTGACCAGGCAACATGGCCGGCCTTTCCCTGGGCTGGAGGGGGCCACGGACAGGCCCTCCAGGACCCAAAGAGCAGTAGTAGCTCTTTCTAGGCATTCACTAGGTTCCAGAGCCCCTGATTCTCTTAATGGACACGCTATTCCCAGACAGGGCAGACCCAGCTAAGCTGGCAGTCCCGGTGGTGAGGCGGGGGAGGGGGCCCATCGGGGCAAGAGTCCAGGGAGGGACGGCGGGGAGCTGGGGGCAGCGGGGAGCACTGTTACCTCTTGACTCCGTAGGCCATGTTGAGCAAATTATCCAGCCTGTGGAAGCAAAAGGGGTGGTCACCGGTGGCCTCCGGGCACACCCCCAGCTGTGATGTCGGCCTGCCTGCCTGCCTGCCCTCCCCGCCCCCACCCAGCCGGCCGGCAGCCCAGCCCTGCCCCCACCCGCCGGCTCCCCGCCCGGCTGGACACCGCCTGGCACGGAACCGTGGTCACTCGGGCACTGCCTCTCGCCTGCCCTGCCGCTGCCTGGCCTGCACCCGTGCCCCGTCCTCCCCGGCCCGGCCCGCCCAGCCCCACTCGCCTGCCCCCACCCTGCGGGGCTCAGGACCCCAGAAGGGAAGGTTCGAGTCTCTTCTCGGCAGTGGCAGGTGGGTTGGGCGAAGGACAAAGCCTCTCTGTTCGTAAAATACAGACAATCTCCGTTCTCTTGAGGTATAGATACCTGGGGGCGCAGACAGCTGGAGCCCCACGCCCGAGGGAGGGGCGGCCCCATCGGGAGACTCTAACACTCCTAACACCGATAATGCCACTCAAAGTGCCCTGCATACATTGACTGCCTGCTGCGTACGAGGGCCTGGCCTCAGCACCTGACAGACACACATTTCCCCTCTGCCGCCCTCAGTGGCCCCGGCCTGCGGGCACCCTCCCGGCGTCCCTCTGCCCTGCAGGGATGGGCTCCAGGGGTCTGTGGGGGGCGTCAGGGGGCTTACCGGAAGCGCTGCGTCTGATGGTGCAGGGGGCCTGCGTAGCGCCGGGCTGACGACTGGTAGAGGTGAGTGAGCAGGGCCTGTCCAGTCTTCTGACTCGGGTTGTTGGCGAACTTGACCGTGATGGGCTCCGCCGCGCCCAGCGGCTTCTGCCCGTTCAGTCCTTTGATGGCCTCCTCGGCCTCAATCCTCTTGTCGAAGCGGATGAACCCCACACCCCGAGAGACACCTGCCAGGGAGTGAGGGCGTCATGAGGACCCTGCCCCCTCCTGTGTGGCCCTCTACCCCGCTCCTCCCCCGCCATGCCCGGTTTCTCCATTTTGGCCCCGCCTCCGTGCCTTTGCCCAGTGCGTCATCCCCAGCAGCCTGACCTGTGACCTGGTCCACCAGGATTCGAGAAGTGATGATACGGCCATACTGGGAGAAGAGCTGCTCCATTTCTTTCTGGCTCATGGTCTTGGGGAGTCCACTGACGTACAGGTTAGCATCTCGGATGGATGCAGAGCTGGGTCTGGCATAAGACACCTGGAGTGGGGGGGGGGGGGGCAGGTGGACAGAGGTGAGGGGAAGACCCGTTTCACGGATGGGGAGGGCGAGGCCACGTCCAGACCACCAGTGGGAGGCAGAAGTGCCTCGTCTGTTCGCTTAACAAGTATCTCTTGGGTAGTCACCATGGGCGGGGCTGACCAAGGCTTGAGGGAGGGGACATGGCTGTGGCCGATGATGATGATGTGGGCCGGCCAGCATAAAGTGGTGGGGGGCGGCGAGTCGGTTGAGTGTCTTAATTTCGGCTCGGGTCCCGGTCTCGCAGTTTGTGAGATTGAGTCCCGAGCCGGGCTCTGAGTGGACAGCTCTGAGCCTGCTTGGGATTCTGTGTCTCCCTCTCTCTCTGCCCCTCCCCTGCTTGTGCTCTGTCTCTCAAAATAAATAAGAAGACATTAAAAAAAAAAAAAATTAAAGTGGTGGGAGGAACATGTCGTCGCTGGGCCCTGGAGGTCAGATGTCCCCAGCTCCTGCTCTCACGAGGTACATTCCATCAACACAATGCTTCCTACTCCTTTGGAAAGTGAGCCTGGGACGCTGGCCCTTTTCCCGTCCACGCTGGGACCCTCCAGGTCGCTCAGGTCTTTAGCCACCAGTCCAATGCTGACGACCCCCAAATGTCTGTCCCCGGTGTGGGCCTGACCCCCAAACTGCACACCTGTGTGACACCTGCCTCCAGGCACCGCACGTGGCACCCCCCAGGGGATCACAAGCAGCGAGGCGGCATCCAGTCCCCAACTTGCCCCAGCTCAGTAATGGCAGCTTTGTCCTCCTGGGTGCTCAGGCCCCCATTGTCCTTGATGCTGGTCTTTCTCACACCCGCATCCAATCCACCACGGATCCTGCCTCATTACTCAGCTCCCACCATAGCTCCCTCAGACCTCCCTAACCTCCCCAGTCTGTTCCCTCCACAGCTGCCAGGGGGCGCCTGTGAGCAACTGAGGCAGGGCACATCCTCCCTTTGCTCAGAACCTTCTGTGGCTCCCACCTGCCCCACAGTTCAAGTCCTTCTCCCAGCCCACGAGGCCCTGCACAACCCCCCCCCCCCATACCCTCACTCTCATCTCTGCCAATTTCTCCCTCGAGTGCTCTGTTTCAGCCACACCAGTCTCCTCCCGTGTTCCTCACACACACCAGGCACATTTCGGCCTCAGGGCCTTTGCTCTGGCTGTTCCCCTCAGGCTGGAACGCCCTTCCTCTCCTTGCTTCTTCCAGCCTCAGTCAAAAAGTAACCCCTGTCCTCTTCCCATCTGAATTTGGTCCTCCGCCTCACCCCCCCCCCCCCCCCGAAAGCACTTCTCTCAGTGGGGAATTAGATGCGTTTTGGTACGGGCATTCGATTTGTGTCATTAATTATGGTCCAGACCAACAATGAAACTCCCTGCAGCTGGTTAAAAAATGGTGGACGCGTATATTTATTTCCCAGAAACAGTGGTGAGTATTGTAAACTGGGGGAAAGAAAAGTCCATTTACAGAGTGGCGAGATGTGTGACCCCATCTCATTGTTGTGCTTATCAGTGTCCTGGAAACACAGTCTGCAGGGCCCGCCCCCAGATGCTGACAGGTGGGCCTAGAGCTGGCGGGGGGCAGCAGGGGACAGGAGCTGCCCTTTCCACTTATTTCCGCCAATGTCTATGTCCTGTATCTTCTAAATTAACCCCTGGGTAGATAAGGTCACGGTCAAGGGTCCGGCTTTTGTTTGTGGTGGTGAGTGGAGAGGGCATAGCCCTGCATTAGAAGTAACTAATTAAAAAAGCTAACAACGTGAGTTAATTGGGCCAGGGGTGGGTCAGGGTGAAGGCACTCATGGGCTGGAGGTAGAGGGATTCTAACGAATGCAACTGTGAGCACCCAGGGTCCTCCGGGGAGAAAAAAACCCACAAACACATCAGCTGCTGGTTTTTTTCGATAATATTAATTAAAAAGCACGGCCACATTTTTCATGGCTTCCGCTCTTGCCCGTGGGGCGGTGAGTTTTGAGGGGTGAGGACTTCATGAATCAGAGGGAGGGGTGAGGGGAAGAGAGGCCTGAGCTCCTGGGTGGGTGTTTGGGGTCAGGGGTCATTTGAGGCACTGAGTTGGTCTTCAGGGGTCTTTGCCAACCTTCCATGATGTGGGCTGACCCAGGCCCCTCACCTGGGTATGGGCTCCTCCGGCCCCCCTCACCAGGACAGGTCTTGGGCAAAATCTGCCAAAGCAGCCAATTGGGACCAACTTTACATAGTGCCACCCAGGCAGACACACACGGAGACGCGAGGCCACACTTTGTCACCCTCTGCACAGCCCTAGCGGCTACACCAGCCAAAGGGTGACTCGGGGCCACTGTGACATCCACAGCGGCTCCGGGGGTCTTGGATAATTACAGTAAGAGGCACAGAACCACACACCTGTCACCCCACCACACAAGCCCACATCACACACGTTGCACCCCGAGTAGGGCACAGCCGACACCCCCACGCAGCCCTACCAGGTCATAGCCAGAGATGCAGTGTCACAGAGCACCTGTGAAATAAACACCACATCCCACAGACACATAGTGACATGCCCAGAGTCTAGTAGCCAGACTCGTGTGTCCCACAAACACAATGGCTCCCAGCCCAGGTCTATCTCACACACACACACACACACACACTCACACACACACACACACACACATGCGCACTGCATCACATGCATACAGTGGCCCTCTGGATTTGTCACTACCGTCCCCCTCATGCCCCAGGGCTTCTGGGTCTAGTTGGCCATGGAGGGACCCATTAGGTCACGACCTCATCCTCCCCAACAACGGGAAGAGGAAGAGATTCCTGCACCTCTGTTCTCAGAGAGAACGGGGGGCCAGATGGGCGCCCCCCCCCTCAGCCTCCCCCAAGGTTCCAGAGCAGATTTGTGGGGCGGAGTCCAGACACCCCCAGGCGAACCGAGAGAGGGGGGTTTCCATGGCGATCCCCCCCCAGGGAACCTGGGCTAGCAGAGTCCCAGCTGCAGCTGCTGAGAGGGGAGGTTGTGGGGGGAGGGGCATTGCACAAAGATGGGGGAGGGGCTCACCCCTAATCCCGCCCTCCCAGACCCTAATTAGGCTCCAGATGGCAGATGGACCCCCACCCCTCTCCATTTCCATGACAAAGGCAAGGGGGGGGGGGCTGCCCACCAGACCCTGGTCACTCTCCTACTGCCAATGGGATGGCTACCTCCCTGAGCCAGCAGAGAATGTAGAGCCGGTATTCTCACTGACTAATGAGGAAACTGAGGTTCAGAGAGGCAGAGCCATCGGGCCCTGGGTGCCCAGCCAGGAATTCTTAGGGGAGAGTCTGAATCCCTCAGAGGATGAGCCACGGGGTAGGAGGGGTGGCAGTGAGGAAGGTAGGCGACATGTGGGTTGAGTGGCAGTGAAGGGGGTAGTCCAAGGGGAAGTAATGTGGGGGATTGGGGACAGTTGCAGGTGGGCAGTAAGGGGGGATGGGCCACAGAGGAAAAATGAGGGCACTAACCTTGATGGTCTTCGTCTGCAGTTTGAGGCCGTTGAGGGTGTTGATGGCTTTGTCTGCATCGTTGGGATCAGAGTAGTTCACAAACCCATAACCGAGGCTCTGCCCTGTGGGCGGGACCAGGGTGATGACCTCCCCACACCTACCAGGGTCCTCCCAGACCCAGTCCTGAGAGGCTGACCGCCGTCACTCAAGGTTGACCGAAATCCCCCCCTTAGTATTCTCCCACAGTACCACCCTGTCCCCAGGACACCTCAGATCCCCCAGAGTCCTGCCTGCCCCCATCACCCCCGGGATACCCTCCCGGGGGTCATACCTGTCTCCCCATCGCACCTCCGATCCCCCAGGGTGCTACCTGTCCCCATCACACCCGTGCTCCCCAGACTACTATCTCTGTCTCCTCCCTCCCCACCTGCCAGCAGCCACACCTGTGATCTTATCCCGAACCAACTTGCACGATTCGATGTCACCAATGCTGCCGAAGAGACTCTTGAACTCGTCCTGGGTCATGTTCTGGGGCAGGTAGTTGACAATGAGGTTGGTCTTGCTGTCATCAGTGGCTCCATTTGTACCAAGGAGTGGCCCGTTGGGCAGGGCCGGGCCGGCCGGGCCCCCCGCCACCTGAGACTCCATGGCCCCGAGTATCTGCTGGAGATAACAGGCCACACCCGCTCACGGCCCAGTCCCCACACCAGGGATCAGTGGTGATGCATCAGTCATGTCTGACATGGGCTTAAACATGGAGAGAGGACAACATATTATCCTATTAATCTCTTCCACTTCTCCAGCATCAGGCATAGCACCTTACGTGTGATTTTACTGTGAGAAATTCCATACGTGTCTGGTGTCTACGTTTGCCTGTTTGCCTAAAATCAATCTGTGCATTTCCAGAAGAGTAAAATGAACACTTTTGTCTTCAGAATAAGATATATATTTTTATTAGCTTTGAAGTCCTCATAAGCTCCTCCCTAGCCATGGACCGCCCTCATCCATCAAAGGATGAGGGACTGCCCTCATCCACATCGCAGATGTGTTAATATTTCTTTTACTTCATGCATAATTTTCTCACTAGGCATTTACCCCACGTTTTTCCCACTGAGCTCTTTTTCATTTTATTACTTATTGTTATTTATGATTTTTTAAGATTTTATTTTTAGGTAATCTCTACACCCAGAGTGGGGCTTGAACTCACAACTCCGAGGTCAAGAGTCGCATGCTCTCCTGACCGAGCCGGTCAGGCACCCCTGAGCTATTTAAATGTATCACATAAAAACACCTGCAAATAAGGACAGTTTTAATTATCTCCAATCTAGACCTGTTCCTTATTTTTCTTGTCTTATTGCAGGGGCTACAGTGCGACAGTGGCTTCTTTATTCATGATGTTAAAGGAAATGCTTTAAAACGTTTCACAGCTAAATTTGATTTTTGATATGGATTCTGTGTAGATGGCCTTTATCACATTAAGAATGTTTCATTTTATTCCTAGTATCCTAACAAGATTCCGTTTTTCAAGAATGGGTGTTGAATTTTATCTAACTTTTTTCCTACACCTATTTTTTTAATAGTTGACATAGAATATTAGTTTCAAGTGTACAACATGATTCAATATTTGTATATACTGAAAAGTACTGGGATGGATTGGTATTGTCTGTCATGGGCATGGGAAGGTAAAATACCCAGCATGTCCTTAGGTTTTTCTCCCAAGGCATGGTTGGCCGATGGATGGCCTTCACCTAAAAAAATCAAATCTATTGGTAGGGTGTTCCTAACGGGACAAATTAGGAAGGATTACAAACCAGATTCAGTTTCCACGGGAAAGATCACTGTGATTGATTAGCAATGTCTGTGGCTACAGAATTAGAGTCAGCAGGTACACATCATCTCAGCCATCCCTAACCAAAAATACAATACCGTATTTGTTCCCAAATATTGGGCATACTGTGTGCCAGGTATAGGGCAAAGCTCTCTATGGGCAACGTTTTGTTTTTGTTTTTTTTCTTATTCACAAGCACCCTGAAAAGAGGGCTTAATTTTCCCTGCTTAACAGATGCTATGAACGTAAAGCCTGTGTTCCCTCAAATTCATATGTTGAAATCTTGACCCCCAATGTGATGGTATTTGGAAGTGGAGCCTTTGGGAGGTAATTGGGTCATGAGGGCAGAACCCTCATGAATGAGATTCATGTCCTTAACAAAAAAGTGACAGGAGAGACATTCTCTCTCTCTCCACAATGAGAGGACACAACAAGAAGACGTCCATCTGCAAAGGAGGGAGCAAGTCCTTACTAGCAACCGAATCAGCTGGCACCTTGATCTTGGACTTCCCAGAATCCAGAAGAAGATTTGTGATAAATAACTGTCTGTTGGTTAAGCTGCCCAGTTTACGGTATTTTGTTATAGCAGCCTGAGCTAAGGCAACAGACGAGGAAAGGGAAGTTCAGCGATGTTTTAAAAATTACCAAAGATCGGGGCACCTGGGTGGCGCAGTCAGTTAAGCATCTGACTCTTGATTTCAGCTCGGGTCACGATCGCACAGTTGGTGAGTTTGAGCCCTGGCGGCTCGTCGCTGACAGCATGGAGCCTGCTTGGGATTCTCTTTCTCTCTCCCTCTCTCTGTCCCTCCTCCACTTGTGTGCTCTCTCCTTCTCTCAAAATAAATACATGAACTTCAAAAAAAAAAAAAAATTACCAAAGATCACGCAGCTTATAAATAGTGAAACGGGGGTGCGCACGCGAGATTTCCTCATCCAGAGTCTGTAATTCTAACTGCTCTAACGTTTCTCAGCCGTGTGTCCTCAGGTAGACTACAGGACGCTTCTGGGCCTCTGCTCCACTTTGCTGCAAACTCCAAATTATTGGCGCGGTGACCCCCCCCCCCCCCCCCCCCCCGGAAGGATCTGAAGCTACTCACGCGGCTGGGAAGCATTCTGGGATCACTTAGCCAGGTCTGCCATGAGCGCAATTACGACAAGCAACTCGTCACGTCTGCCATCCCTGCCTCAACTTACGGCTAGTAATACTCGTCCTGCCCCACCGACATCTTCTGGGAGCCAGGCACTGGGTGAAGTGCTTACAGGCAACATTTCCCTTATTTCTCCCAATCAGCTTTAGAGATGGCCACACAGTCTCCATTTTATAAGTGAGAGAGCTCAGAGACGCTGAGTGATATATACATGGGGCACTTGATTTCAAACCTGGATATGTTGGCGGACTTCAGAACTGTCTTTAAAGACAGCGGCCAAGGCACGGGGGCGGGGGTGGGGGGCACCTTCTAGCTGTGTATCCTCGGGGGGGGGGGGGGGTGATCGTAGCTCTTCTTTGGGCCTCTGTTTCCTTTCCATTTATTCTTATTAAAAGGATGGCCCTGAGGGTCAACCCCCCTGCATCTCCAGTTGGCTGAGAGGGGCTGTCTGGGGGCTGGCTGGAGGGTTATTTTGAAGCCACATCCAGACGGAGCAGGATCATGCACTGGGTTGATGAGCAATGTCTGCCATAGGCGCCGGCAATAAGACAGTAACGCACATTACAGATCTGCGTCCAGTTTCATAAGATGAATACTTTCCTGATAGCGTGGCCATGTATTGAGGGCCTGCTCTCCCAACATTGAACTTTATGGCACTCTTTCCTCCATTTGACAGAAGAGGAAACAGAGTCTCCATGAAGGGGCAGGGATTTATACAAGGTTAGGGAGCTCGCAAATGGTGGGTCAAGAATTCAAATCCGGAGCTTGGACATCAGCCCATTTGACTAAAAGGCCAACAATAGTGAAAATAACAGCAAAGTGAAGCTGTGTCCCTACTCTACACCAAGCCCAGGCATCGCCGCATTTAACCCCACTCTGCAGGCCAAGTCTACTCATTCAATTCAACAAATGCTTGCTGGGTACCATCAGGTGCCAGCTCCTGGCCCCACCCTCCTCACTGTGCATCTTCTGACACTCACATTGCCTCTCCGGGCCTCTGTCCCTCCACTAAAGATGTGGCACAGAGGTTTCCCACGTACAAAGATTGGGTTCTGTATTCCCTTCTGGCTCAACAGACTAGAGTTCTGTGATTGGTTGATGATGTCTGCGCTGGGAGTCCCCAAAATAATTAACAGTACAAAACCAGTTCCAGGTCTGGAGCCCCTACTATGTGGCCAGGCACTGAGCAGGTGCAAAGGTTTCATTGACTTCCCACAACCACACTGAAAGCTGGGGATCACCTCCGTTTCTCAGGTGGAGAAAGCGAGGGTCAGAGGGACCTGTGATTTGCCTGGGGATGACACAGAGCCGTGGTAGTGATGGAGTTTGACTACTGATCTGACAGATTACTCCAGACAGAGCCCCCAGGGCCACCCCAAATGTCCTCAGCTTGGATGCGGTTAAAAGGTAATTGGGGTTCCTATCCAGGATCTTGAGACCCAGCCTACTAATCTCCCCACCACCCCATCTCTCTCCCAGCTGTGCCAGAGCTTAGCAGGATCAGTGTCGCGTTTCCTCTGCAGCTCAGCCGGCTGAGCCGATAATAGGGATCGGATTGGTGGAGACCACACCCGCTCTGCCCCAGCCCATGACAAATGCGTGGCCTGGGATGACTCTGGGATCATAGGGACCTTGGAGGGCCGTCGTCCCAGGACAGGAGTGGAGGGGTGAAGTCAGAGGGGAGGAGGGCAGGTCAAAGATGGATAGGCAGAGATCAAGTGGGGGCAATAGAACCTTTCCTCCCAGTCTCTCCAGCTCTTCCTCTGGATCCGTACCTCTTTCTGTTTCTCTCTCCCTCCCCCCCCCCCCCGTTTCTCTGTTCTTCTCTCCCCTCTGAGCCTGTCTCTCTCCCCCTTTCTCTCTCAGCCACTCTTTTTCCAACTCTTTTGCACCATTGCACATACATGACATATGGATTTTGCAGCGAATACACCTGCAGTCACTCTCTATGTAGACCCTTCTGTGTCTGACCCCCTTGGCCCCTAGCTGGGCCCCCTGGCCCCAGTCACAATGATAGATGCCTGGATCCTGGCGACAATAGGGCATTGAGTGGCTACGCATGGTAAGGCTAGGCCACCACGTGGTGCTAACTAGGCCTCCCACTTCTGGGCCCTTCTCCATCCATGCAGGGCCCTCACTGTCTCAATCTATCCCCTCACTTCCTCCCAGCCTGTTCTCATGGTGGACCTCTGCCCGAGTGTCCTCCAGTGGAGTAACCAGGCCTTCCAGGGCTTCAAGGCCCTTGTGTGACCTCTGACCACACCCTCGCCCTTTTGTGCATTAGTTTCCCTCTTTTAAATGAGGGAACAGATCAGAGGAATGGATGCTGGACTGTTGTGGGGGTTCTGAGGGTCCTCAGGAGGCTGCGCTCACGTCTCGCACCTAAGTTAGCAGCCTGAGGCCCAGAGAAGGGAGAGAGCCGACCTAAGTAAGGTCACACAGCAGGGAAGCAGGGCCTCTCAGGGCCTCCTTTCTCTGAGCCAGGTGGGCGGGTCCCAGAGTCCCAGACATGGAGGGAGTGCTGAGCATCCCCCCACCCACTGTGCTCGCCACGACTCCAAGAAGAGGCCCAGAGACACAGGGCACAGACACACACACACACAGACCAGAAAGACAGTAAGTACGGAAGAAGGAGGCCTGGGCGCTGGGACCAGACAAAGGACGCGCGGCGGCGCGGGGAGCGGAGTCGCGCGGCGGGGGCGGGGGTGGAGCCGGGGTGGGGCTAGAACTGGCCAGCCCCGCCCCCGGGATACGCCCGGGTAGCCGAGTGGAAATCCGAGGGCTCGGGCGAGGCCGGGCCCCGGGGGCCCCAGGGGGCGGGGTCCGGATGGGCGGGGCAGGGGCGTGGTTATACAGGGCGTGGCCGGGCGTGGCCGCGGGCTCGGGAGCTGACCAGCTCGGTGGCTGCTGAAAGCACCGGGAGTGGGGCGAGCGGCGCGGGCGTGCAGGCGGGCGCGCTCAAGGTCACCCCGAGGCCCAGAGCCCAGGAGGGGTGGGGCGCCTGGACCTGGCCTAGGGGACATCCTTGAGCTCCTTACCCCATCCCCCGTGGGGCGGGGGCCCAGGAGCCAGGAAGCCCCCCCCCCGCGGGCCCTCCTCTCCCCTCCCCCTCCCCGAAGCCTGAGGCGCCCGCGCGAGGCTACGGCCCGCTAAGAAGCTCCGAGAAACAAAGGGACGCGGCGGCAGCGGCGGCGGGCCCGCGGGGCCTCCGGGCGCGCCCCCTCCTCTCCCCTCCCCGCTTGCCGCAAGGTCGACGGGCTCGAGGACGAGACGCCCGGCTCCCCGGGCGCGGCCGCGGCCCGGGGCGCGCGATCCGACGCCACCCGATTCCCCGGGGCTCTCGGGAACGGCTTGCCGCCTTGTCCTGGCCCAGCACCAGTGATAGGAGCCCTGCGTTTGCCTGGGCGGCCTGCGGGGTCCGGGCCTGGATGGAGAAGGCATCCTCCGCTGCTGCGGCCCCTCCCCCATCAGGCTTGCTGGAGGGGGGCAATCCCGCCCCCAGGACGCCGTAGGACGCCTCCCCAAATCAGAGTTCGGCTTCCTAAGGCCTCTCAGACCAGACTCTATGCGCCCCCAGCACTCTGGGTGCGGTCCTGCCCACTCTCAGGCCCCGAGGCTCGGTCCTACCCCCCCACCGGGGCCTAGCTAGGCCTGGTCCTACCCCCCCCCCCCCACCCGCCATCTCCGCGGAGGCTGTGCCTAACCCCTCCCCACCCAGGTTCTCTCTCAGCGACAAGGGAATACCTACAGTGACCATTCTTGTGTGCCCGGCGGGCGCGGTCCGTGTTGAGGGCGGCTCCGGGGGTCGTGCACTCCTTGGGGGGCGCTCGATGCTCACTCCGGGGTCCCGCCCGGGCGGCCTTTGGCGCGGCCGCTGCAGAGGTGTCGATGAAGGCGGCGGCTCCCTCGAGGGCCGGGGACGGGCCCGAGCCCGAGGACGCGCGCGCGGATAGCCGGGCCCCGGGGTGGCCTGCGGGCGGCAGGGGATGGAAAGAGGGAGCGGGCGCGGGATTGAGAACGCCCCCTGCGCGGCCCCGCGGGGCCCGGGGAGGTTGCGCTTCCTGACAGAGATCGCGGCGCTCTGCCTTTCGCCGCCGCCCCCCGGCCCGGCCTGTCCGGTCCTGGATGCTCAGTCCTCTCCCCTCGCCCGCCCTCCCTCCCACCCTCCAGCCCGCGCTGCGCGCTCCGCGCTCTGGGCCGCGCCGCCGCCGCCCCCAGCCCTTTATAGGAGCAGCTGCCAGAGCCGGCGTCGCTTATTGGCTGCGGTAGCTGAGCCCCGCCTCCTCGCGGCGCCCGACGGCGCGGCAGGTGGAAGAGAGCGCGAGCTGGCTAAGACTCCGCACCCCCAGAAAGCACTCCCTGGGGGCTCTGGTTGCCATTTTCGGGCCCCTCTGCCCCCGTGGACCCTGCTTCCTGCATTTCCGCCCCTTCTTGGGCGGGCTTTCTGCCCGCAAGACAGGGAAGGCTCCCCTCCTCTGTCCAACGACCTGAGTTGTTGGAGCAAAGAGGGAGATCCATGGACCGATTGTACGAACTTCCGGAGTTGCTGTCCATCAAGAAGACTGGAAAGGGACGAGGAACCAAGATTTCTATGAGCAGAGAGGCCCAGGTCCGCAGATTTTGGAGGCATCGGGTGTAGCCTCCCAAGACCAGTGGAGAAGGATGGGGGGTGGCAGGGGCTCTCGTCTGCCTACAGAAGGAACTGTGACCCTGAGGCTTTTGAATGGGATAGGTTCAAAAGGTGGGTTCGAAAGGTGGGGACTGGCACTCCACAGCGCAAGGGCACTCGGTACTTCTCCAAAGCGGGTGAAAAAGTTTGGGGCTTAGGATTTCAGGCAAAACCCATTGGCGCCCTGTGTTTCCGGAAAACCACCGGGCCTTCTGAGACCCCATAAATTTTGGGTAGGCAGAGCTGTTGTGTAAATGTCCTGGCTTTTCGGGCTCGTGATTGGTCTGCCTGTGGAGTCACGCTTTCTTTCAGCTAGGGGGAACCTGGCTTCTCTCTCAGGCGACAGAAGTTGGTGCAGCCTCTTTTGGTGAGCGGGCTCAAGGGCACATTTACGTTGGGACGGCTATCAGGCGGGAGGAAGAGTCCTCACTAAGGCAGGGTCGCCTTCGACTGAGACTTCAGCACCACAGACAGCGGCCCGACGTTCTCTCTGAGAGCGCCGTGGGCTGGGTAGCAAGAGACCCCTAATCCGAGAGTCGCAGCCTCCACCCTAACCTCGTCCCTGCACGCCCTTTTAGGTTCCAGACTGTCGGAGAATGCCATCAAACTCAGCGAGAGAGCCTAATTTGGCCAATCAAGGCCTGCCCTCGAGAGAACCAATTGCAGGAGGATGCCCTCGAGATTGAACCAATGAGAGAGCGCGCAGCAGAGAGCACTGCCACGCTGATGGAGAGAACAGGCCAATCATCGCGGCCCGCGCAATCTGGGCGGTGGCGTTGCAGGTCCCCGGGTGGCCCCTCTTGAGTTTGCCGGGGCGACCTGGCTGTCGAACCTAGGGACCCCGAGCGGTGGCTGGTTCCCCGCCTGGTGTCCCTCCCGGCTCCTGTCGGATTGCAAATTGTGCCTGTGCCGTGAGCGGAGCTACTCCCGGGCGCAAAGACCCGGTTGCGGTTTCCATGGAAACTGCTGGCTCTGGCTGCAGCGAAGGGGACTGGGCCCTGGGGGACTTGGGGAGCTCGCGTGGGTGGCCCCAACGGCCGGACTTGCTCATCCTCGCCGATACCTCTGTCCCTGGTTAGAATAAACCCCGATCCAAAGTGTAAAATGAAGCCTAGCTGCGGCCCCGCCCCCACGAGCTGGTGAGGCGCCGAAGGGGCCAATCTGCGCGTGGCGCCACAGGGCTCCCTCGGGCACGTGCTTTGGCTCGCGGCTGCGGTCCCCGGGGTCACGTGGCTGCGGCCACCAGGGCCCACGCAGCTTGCGCGCCACCTGGCGGCCGCCGGCCTGGTATCGCTCCCGCCTCTTGCTGGCAGCCAGCAGGAGGAGGCGGCGACCTCAGGCATCCTCCTCCGGGAAATGGGGCCAGGGCAGCCTCCCCGCCGCTGCCAGCTCCCCTCCCCAACGAGGCTTCCTGTTCCAGGAACACGCCGAGCCGTTCTACCTCGGGGCTTTGGCACTGGCTGTTCCTTCGGCCTGGGATTTGCCTCCTCCAGCTCTCTTCAGGGATGGAACCTCTTTGTCATTCTGGACTATGCTCAAATGCCACCATCTCAGGGAGGTCCTCTCTGACCACCGACTTAAACAGCGCCTCCAGAAACTAACATATCACCCTATCTCCTGCACGGCACTTGTCAACAGCTGTAGATGTCTTACATAGGTGTTTACTGAACATCTCCCCAACCGGTCCCTGAGCTCTCTGAGGGTGGGGAATTAGTATTCCATGAGGGATTAGGAGTGGGCATCAAGATCCTGAGTCCCAGGAGATGTCCGGTGGCCTCCCGTTTCCCAACCTCCCACCCTCTGACCCCGTGAGACGGAGTGTTCGGGGTTTCCAGGCCCAGATAGCCGAGGCAGTGCAGAGGCTGTCAGGAAAGGGGCATCACCGCCTGCCTTAGCCTCGCTCAGGAAGGGACCAGGTTGGAGACAGAGGGGCCCAGCTCCCCAAATCATCCAGGCCTAGGGGAAGGGCATCTCCTTTCTCGCTCTTTAATCTCGCTCTGCTCTCTTGACACAGTTCTGGCAGTGCAACCCCAGGCGCCACCTCCAGAGATAGGGCGGGGTTTTGGGGGGCCCAGCCCCAGGGCAGAGCAGGGGCGCCTCCTTCCGGCCCGCGGTCCGGGAGGCCCCCGCGGCTGTCTGGGCCCCAGCAAGCCCAGGCGTGGTGTCCGAGTGGACGAATAAATAGGGGCGGTCAGTGGTTGGATGGGTCAGGCTGGCTTGTGGTCCGGGTGGCTTTTGAGCGTGTGGAACTTGACGCTGTCCAGCTTCTCGAAGCGCTTCCCGCAGCGCTCGCACGTGAAGTTGTACTGCACCTCGGCCGTGTGCTTCTTCATGTGCCAGTTGAGCGACGCGCGCTGCCGGCACTGGTAGCCGCAGATCTCGCACCTGCCGGGGGGGCCGGGGCGAGCGACGCCGGGTCGGGGTCAGACTGGGGCGGAGCCGCCTTTGGAGGCGGGCCCCAAGTGACGAGGACCGAGCCGGCCCCAGGAAGGGGAGGCGCCGTCCGGGATGCGAGCGCGCACGTGGAACTGGGCAAGGCAACCCGAGGGGTGGACCCGCCCTCTGCCGGCCCGGGCCCAGACCCCCTCCCTCCCAGCGCCCTCGCGGGAAGCCCGTCACTCACTGCAGGGGCGTCTCCCCGGTGTGGGTGCGCCGGTGCACCTCCAGGTGGTTCTTCCTCTTGAAGGACTTGCCGCAGGTTTCGCAGGTGAACTCACGCACACCTGGGGGAGAGGCGGGGCTGAGCGCGCCGCCGTTGGGGGCGGGGGCTGCAGGGCGCCGCCCAAACCGGGTAGAGAGTGGTCTCCCGGAGGTAGGGGCGCGAGCGAGCCAAACCCCACGGCTTCTGGGAGCCAACGCTTGACTATAGAAACGAGGGCGGCTAATACGGAGGGCAGCTTTCAGCCCAAGGTGATGCTTAGAATGTGCGGGGTAAGGCCACGGGCAGAGCTGGAATGTGAACTCGACTCCCTGGGAGCGGGTCTGAACTTGACCCCAATATTTGAACTTTGGGGCGACTTCACATACAAATCCAAAGTTCCTGCGGCTCGGGGCGCCTGGGTGGCTCAGTGGGTTAAGCGGCCGACTTCGGCTCAGGTCATGATCTCGCGGTCCGTGAGTTCAAGCCCCGCATCGGGCTCTGTGCTGACAGCTCAGAGCCTCGAGCCTGTTTCAGATTCTGTGTCTCCCTCTCTCTGACCCTCCCCTGTTCATGCTCTGTCTCTCCCTGTCTCAAAAATAAATAAAACGTTAAAAAAAAATTAAAAAAAAAAAAAAAACAAAGTTCCTGCCGCTCGAAAAATCTGAAGCCATGCCCTCCCACTGGACAGAGGCTGTGGACAGAGGCAACACAGCTCCCCACTGAGTCCGCAGCCCACACCGTGGGTGGCAGTCCTGTGCCTGGGGACTCCTGACCCCACCCTAAACCTGAGGCCCAGGACCCCGTGCCCCGTGCTGCCAGCCCCACCCCGGGCCTGACCTGAATGGATGATCATGTGCCGCCGCAGGTGGTTGGATAAATAGAACTTCTTGCCGCAGCCAGGGTGTGGACACACTTTGGTCTTCCCTTTCCGATGCACAAGATTGACATGGTTCTGCAGGCAAGAGGGGTGTAGCGGGGCTGTGGGTGCCAGGGGCCACCTCCAGGGCTCCCCAGGGTGGGGACAGAGAAGGGGAGCTGGGAGGCAGGCTGGGGCCAGCCCCCCTGGAGGAAGATGGGTGCCCCTGCCCTTGGGAGGGACTCCCAGCTCTGAGCAGGGACCCCGGGGCACAACTGGAATCTACTGCCACTTCACTGTGCACCTGCTGCAGCCAGGGCCTGGGCTGGGGCATCAGTCAGCCTTGTCATAGCCACGTGCTGGGGCCCCGCCCTTTGCCCACTTTGTGGATGGGGGGTGAGGCTCCAGAGGCTTCCAGTTTGGCGTGTGTCTCACAGGTGGGCAGGGGAAGGGCTGGACTGGATTCCAGGGTGAGCTCCCACAGGAGGCTCTGCCATGGAGCTATGCGGTCTCCACGGCCTGGAGCAGGCAGCCACCTCGCTCTCCCCGCCCCCCACCCGAGTCATTCATTCCTTTGTTCTTTTATTCTTTAACTCACCCCTGCAGCACCCCTGCAGCTCCAAGTGCCCGGCACCACCGGGCCTGGCACCTGGTGGGTGCTCAATACATGCTTAATGAAAACGAAACTCGGCAAATGCAAAGGTGCCGCCTCCTGCCACCAGTGGGAACGTGACGAGACCCTGGCTCTGCCCTTGGGGCGTCCCGTCCAGGCTCCAGAGGACAAACTACAGGCGTGTCCTGGTGTTGCGCTCCTCCGGGGGCTCAAAGGCCCCACCCGCCCTGGGGGACTAGGGAGGGCTTCCTGGGGGAGGGGCATCCTGAGCCGAGAAGGTGGCCTGGGTAAAGGCAGGAGGAGTTGAGAGGCTGGTTGAGAAGGCAGGACAAGTCACTGGAGAGCAGGAGGGGAAGGCAGCGAGGTGACGCCTGGTGCCCTGTGGCTGAGGCAGGGTCGGTGGGAAGCTGCTGAGAGACAGCCGCGCGGGAGGCAGGCCAGTGGCACCTGGCGGGGCCAAGCGGCGCCCTCCACGAGCCACACTGCCCGGACGCCAGCACACAGGCGGCGGGAAACAGAAGCGGGCCCCGCTCGGCCAGCTCGGGTGGCGGCCTCACCTGGAAACTGCTGAGGGCCACGTAGACCTGGCTGCAGCCCTCGTAGGGGCAGTGGAACATCTCTAGCAGGCCGTCGGCGTCTATCACCCGAGAGCGCTTGCTCCGCCGCCTCCTGGAGGGGAAGGGGCCCATGGCATCAGGGCTCCCACGCCAGGCGGGCTGTGGGCCCGTCGGCTGCTCCTCGTCCCAGCCCCCAGCTGCCCGGGCACCCACTTCTCGGGCTCCTTGGGGATCTCATAGATGATGGCCGACATGTCACTGCCGTCCAGCTCCTCCCCGTCTGCCTCGGCTTCGGGCTCTGCGCTCTCAGGCGCTGCCGCCGCCAGCTCTGGGGCCACGGGCTCCTCCTTCTCCTCCTTCTTGAGCACATACAGGTCCTCCTTCTCTACGGGGGGAGGTGGACACAGGGCGGGTGTCCGTGGAGGGCCCGCGTGGCGGAGGAGTGGGCTCCGGGGCCACTCCTCCCCACTCCCCCCACCTCCCAGAGGCCGCGGCAGCCCCCCTGGACCGGCGCGGCCCCCAGACCTTTCTTGGTCTCGATGCCTGCCATGGCGGCAGGGTCCATGGTGCTGGGCTGGCTGCCCTCGGGCTCCGTCTGGGTGTAGGCTGCTACGCCCTCCATCACGGCACAGGGCACTTCGTCCCCCAGGCCCCCGCCGGGGGCACCGCTGCCTGCGGCCACGTTGAGGTGGATGCCCTCGGCCGTGAGGGCGTCGTAGCCGGGGCCTGCGATGATGATCACCTGCGAGCCGGGCACCATGCCTGGCACGGGACAGCTGGCCACCACCTCGCCCAGCGCCTCCTGGGGCACGTTCTCGAAGAGGGTGCCGGGGCCCGGGCCCACTTGCACGGGCACCGGCACACACACCACCGTCTCCAGGGCTTCGGGCCCACCGCCCGCCGGGTTGGGGCACAGCGGGGTGCCCTGCTCCGCCAGGCTCTCCACGTGGTGGACGTCGAAGGGGATGTGCACGCCCTCCTGAGTGATGAGCCCGCTGCTGCCCGCCGGGCTGGAGGGGGTCACCGCCGCCGCCGCCACGGCCGCTCCCTTGGCCGGCGGGCCCTCGGGGGGCTCCTCAGAGTCAGAACCGGAGCCGGAACTAGACGGGTCGGAGCTGCTGGCCGCCAGGCCATCGCCCACTGTGGCGACAGAGGAAAGGAGACGGTTACGGTAGCAACAGTGGCAGCAGCAGAGGCGTATGCTGAGTGCTTACTACGGGCTGGGCACGGTCACCCCCTCAGTGCCACAAACATCGGTCACTTCTCAGTCCCCCCCCCCCCGCCCCCCCCCCTCTGCTCCTCAGAGACGCTCCCCTCCCTCGGCCTCCAGACCCGACTTCTGGCTTCCTGGCCCCTCCCCGGGGGTTCCTGCCCAGCCTCTTCAGCTCCCGCAGGCCTGGGAGGTTCCGCGCTTCGCTCACCCCAGGGTTTCAGCCAGCCTGACGGTGTTAAACTGCCCTCATCTTGACACCAACTCGTTTTGAGTTCTGACGCTTATCTACCTGGAGAGAGTGTCGGATCCCACAGGCTAAGGGCTCAGGTCCCACAAGACTGCTCGCCCCCACTGCAGACGCCGGCTGCAGGCCGAAGGCCATTGTAATTCTGGCCATAAATTGTGGGTTTCTACGACAGCCTCTTCGGGTTCGATAATTTGCTAGAACAATTCATAGAACTCAGGCAAGTGTTTTACTTACTGACTACAGTTTTTTGGTTTTGGGTTTTTTTTTTTTTTTTTTTTTGAGAAAGAGAGTGTGTGCTTGAGCGGGGGAGGGGCAGAGGGCGAGGGAGAGAGAGAATCTTCCTTCATGCTCAGTGCAGAACCCGATGCGGGGCTCCATCTCACTACCATGAGATCATGACCTGGGCCGAAATCAAGAGTCGGACGCTTAACCGACTGAGCCGCCCAAGCGCCCCAAGTGATGACTACGCTTTTATCATAAAAGATGCAACACAGCAAATAGTCAGATGGAAGAGAAGCGTAGGGTGAGGTGCAGGGGCTGCTGGGGTGGGAGCTATCATGCTCTCTCTGGACCCGCCACCCTCCTAGAACCTCAAGGTGTTTACCAACCTGCAAGCTCTCTGGATCTTGTTACTTAAGAGTTTTTGTAACCCAGTCTCCAGCCCCAGTCTGCTGCCTGGGAGTCAGGGGTGGGGCTGAGAGTCCCCCCCTCTAATCATGTGTTTGGTCTTTCTGGTGACCAGTCCCCATCCCGAAGCTCTCTAGGGGACCCTGCCTGAGTCACCTCATTAGCATAGACTCGGGTGTGATCCAAAGGGGCTCCTTATGCAAGGGGCTCTTCACAAACAATGAAAAATATTCCCATCACTCAGACAATTCCAAGGGCTGTAGGAGTTCTGTGCCAGGAACCGGGGACAAAGACCAAATACCTATTTTTGTCCTACTGCCGCCACCCGTACCCCGATGCCTCCATGTGGACAGCTGCCGCCCGGACCTCCTGTGGGGGCTGGGGGCTCTTCCATCCCGCCGCCTCCTCTGCTGCCCCCCAGTGTAGGTCATGTATTTAGGGACCCTAGGCAGTCTCCTGCCTCAGGGCCTTTGCATTTGCTCTTTGCTCTGCCTGAACACTCTTCTCTCAGACACCTGCGTGGGCTCCCTCTCCCCCACCTCCATCAGACCCTTTAAGAAAATGGTATTTATTCAGGAAGGCCTCTGACCACCTTGTCTTAAACAGCACTTTTCTCTCTCCTTTACTTTTCCCCCAAATATCACCTTCTACCATACTCCAGATTTTTTTTAATTAAAAAAATTTTTTTAACATCTATTTATTTTTGAGAGACAAAGAGACAGTGCAAACGGGAGAGAAGCAGAGAGAGAGAGGGAGACACAGAATCGGAAGCAGGCTGCAGGCTCCAGGCTCCGAGCTGTCAGCACAGAGTCCAATGTGGGGCTCAAACCCACAAGCCGTGAGATCAAGACCTGAGCCGAAGTCGGATGCTTAACCAACTGAGCCACCCAGGAACCTCCACTGTACTCTAGATTTTAATTGTCTATCTTGTTTACTGTCTGCTTCCCCTCTAGATCGTAAGCTCCATAACCTCTGGGGTCCCTGTGCACAGGCCCCAGTGCCCAGAAGGCCGCCTAGCACACATGAGCACATATTTGTAGAAATGAATGAATCTCAAACCGACACCGTGATGAAGGCCAAGGCGACCAACATCTCACCCAGGTATTTCGTGCTAAAGCCCACACACAGGGGGACTGGGGACAGAAAAAGCCAATTGTTGGGACATCTGGGTGGCTCAGTCGGTTAAGCGTCCAACTCTTGGTTTCGGCTCAGGTCATGATCTCACGGCTTCATGGGTCGAGTTTGAGAGTCACGGGTCACGGCTTCGAGAGTTCGAGTCCCACATCAGGCTCTGTGCTGGCAGCACGGAGCCCGCTTGGGATTCTCTCGATTTCCCTCTCTCACTGCCCCTCCCCAACTCATGCTGTCTCTGTCTCTCTCAAAATAAGTAGACTTAAAAAAAAAAAAAAAAAAAAGAGAGAGAGCGAGAGAAAGAAAAAGTCAATAGCTGACCCTGAAGTTCCACACTCCCGCAGAGTCGGGCACACTGTCCGGGGACCACGTGTCCTACACTCCCAGGGGGTCAGATGCAGCACGCAGGCTCTGGAGCCAGACTTCGGGGGTGGGATCTTGGCGCCCACCCCTCCAGCTGTGTGGATGTGGGGGCCTTATGGAACCTGTGTGGGCCTGGGGATAACTCAGCACCTACTCCAGGGGCTGTTTGGGGTATTTAGTGAGTAAATATATGTAAAGGGCCTAGGACAGCACCAGGCTCAGAGTAAGCACCCTATCAATGTTTCTATTATCATTCTTATCATAACGCCCCATCCCTGACTCACGGCCCTGGGATAGCAGGGGTGGGGTAGGGGGATTGGCCCCTCCTTATAACACCCTGTAATCTACAGGGTGAGCTGAGCTCCCTGGCCCCACCCTAAAGCAAGGGGCAGTCACCTAGTAAGTTGGGGGCTCGGCCAGGGTGTGTGCCTGGATCCCCACCCGCAGTGTCCAGCTGTGAAGGCCAGACTGGACCTCTCCCCACTTGACCATGACCTTGGTCACAGAAGGGGCCGTGCACCCCCTGGCTTCTCCAAGTCCTGCAGGAGGTCCTCTTACTGAGAAGCGGCAGGGCCACCCCAGGCAGGGAGCTGATAAGGGGTGCTGCTGAGGGAACAGGGCTGGGACAGGGACACAGCCCCCCTCCCTTCACAGCGCCCCCCTCCCCCGCAGCCATGGCAGACCCGGCCAAGGATCCCCGCACTCATTCCTGAGAGCCAGATCCACCAGCCACCGGTGTCCGAGTTGGGTGGGGGCGCAAGGGGGCTCCTCTGGGTGCCATCCCCGTCCCGGCGGACCCATCACCAGGGAGGTCAGTCCCATTAGTCCCAGGGCCTTGGTGTCCTCAACTGCCAAGCGGGGCTAACGAAGAGCCGTAGGGAGGACTGAGCGTGGTCGGGGGCGGGACCCGGAGTGGGGAGACGATGGCCGAGGGGCCGGCCGCGTGGTGGGGTCTGGCGGACGCACACGGGACAGCCGTTGGCCAGGGTGCCCACCCGGAATGCCTCTCGCCCACGGCTTCCCCTCGGCCAGCTGGGATGCCACCTGCTCCGAGATTCCTGCCAGCACGGGCTCAGCCCCGGTGACTGACCTCACCCTCCACCCTGGCAGGGCGCCTGGCGGTGAGCCCTGTGCTCCTGAGCCCGAGGCTGAAGCCGAGCTCGAGGCAGGCGGGCAGCTCCTCACCACCCACCAGGGCCAACTGGGCCTTCGTAACTGAGTCCCTCCCACTCCCACTGTCAGCTCAGGACGTGTGACCCACAGAGCATGGCAAGAGAGGGTCAGGGACGGTGAGAGACGCGCAGGGCAGTGGGGGGAGAAACAGATGGGGGGGGGGAAGGGAGTCGGGGAGACAGGGAGAGACGGGGGGGGCAGGGAAAAGGCAGGAAACAGAAGGGAGCGGATGAAACAGAAAAGATGGGCAACAGAGGGAGGGGGAACAAGAGAGAGCTCAAGAGCCGAGAATGGGGAGGGAGGAGGAGAACCGGGCAGACAGGCGGCAAGAAGAGGAGGCTGGGAGAGACCGCCCAGGACCGAAAGAGAAAGGGCCACAGACAACAGAGGAGGAGGGAGAGGCCAGGCGAGCACCCAGGCCTGAGGCCCGGCACCCACCCCTCCCTCCAGCCGCTGAGCCAGGTGTCCCGCACCCCAGCCGGGCCCTGCCTGCCACCGGCCTTGGGCACAGGTGGGCCAAGCCCTCGCAGGTGTCCCCTGGAAGACGGGGGCCGCCTCCCTGCTCCAGAAGGACAGGAAGAGTGCAGACCAGCCTGCCGGGGCCGGGCTCCGTCCCTGAAGCCGGCGCCCGTGCCTTTCTTGTCACTGTGAGGCTTCTAGTGCTGGCCTGAGGCTGACAAGACCCACGAGAGGGCCGGGGGTCCGGGGTGACCCCCCCATAAGGAGCCGTGGAGCCCTCACACCCTGGAGGCCGGCGGGCGCCCCCCCCCCGCCCCCCGGCCCCAGACCCACCTTTGTCGCTGTCGGCGTCTGAATCACTGAGTGGCTTCAGGGGCGAGTGCAGGTCTTGGAAGTAGCGGTGGCCGGCCTCGCACTGCCACACGGCTGTGGTGTACAGGCCGAAGGTGGGGTCCAGCTCGGCCAGGTGCGGCTCGTACGGGCAGCGGTGCTTGTGGTCCTCGTACCAGATCACCACGTTCTTCAGGCAGTTCACGTTGCGTCGCCTCCCTGCGCACGCGTGGCAGGGCCCCGGGGTCAGGGGTGGCGCTTGTCCCTCCGAGGGCCTCGGAACACCCCGGCCTTACGGCACCCGGTGGGGGCGGGGCTGAGACACCTTCCCGAGCCCTGTCCGGGCCCGTCCCCGGTTCACAGATGGAGAAACGGGCTCCGGGAGGTGCCACACACTCTGCTGATAACAGAGGCGGGCCAGGCTGTCCTCACTGAATAAGCGAAATCACATAAACGATGGAGCCTGGCACGTAGTAGGTGCGCAGTAATTATTAGCTGCCTGTTGTTAACAGAATCGTCCTCATCAGCGTCTTTGGCCTGGCCCAGCAGAGCCCCTCTGCCCTGGTCTCCCTGCTCCCACATCTGTCTCCTTTGCCCGCGGCGGACAGAAGGCCCCTGCTGCAAGCACTTGGAGTCAGGCCATGCCCCTCCCCTGCCCAGAACCCACCAGGGCTCCCCCTGGCTGGGGGTAAAAGCCAAAGTCCTCCCCCGACCCGCCAGGCCCCGAATGTTCTGCCCCATCGCCTCCCGTCCTTCCCCTTGATCACTTTATTCCAGCCTCATGGCCTCCTCCCTGTTCCTGAAATGAGCAGGGTACGGTCCTGCCTCAGGGCCTTTGCACAGACTGTGTCTTCTTCTTCCAGATAACTGCCTTGCCCTTCCCCTCTCAGGTCTTTCCCTCGGTCTGCCACCCCTTCCCCACTGTCCTTCCAGCTGACCTGACTTGCTGCCCTTTCTCTCCAGGTGGCACCTAGATACCATCCGTGGTTATCTGTTTCCGTGTTTCTGTCTTCCCTAATAGAATGTCAGCTCCCCAAGGGCAGGGACGCTATCTGTGTTGTTCCTCCTGTATCCCCAATGCCTACATAGGGCCTGGTACATGGTAGATGCTTAGCAAATGTTTGCTGGATGAGTAAATGCTTCAAGGAGGTGGGCCCGGTGGGAGCTAGACCGTGCGATTCAAATCCTGACTGCCACATCATAGCTAGGTGGCTCCAGGCAAGTGACTTGGCTTCTCTGACCCTCACCTGCCCTTTCTGGGTCAGGGAGAATAATGGTCCCCATTTCTCGAGGGCTGCCAGAGAGGAGGGAGTGAAGACGTCGGCAGGGCACAGAACAGGGCTGGACACACTTTGAATGCCCAAGGAATGGTACCTGTGATATGTGTAATGATGCCGGTCCTGCAGCCGATGGGGAGGAAAGTGTCCTCCCCGTCTTCCAAGCTGGGACAGGAGGAGGCGGCCCAGAAGGGTCCTTGGGCCTAGGGGGGTTGCCTGGGGCCTCCCACCCAGTGACGACCACAGGGACAATAGGGACACCACCAGCAGCAGCCTCTCCAGTCATCTCCCTTCCCACACTTTGGGATATGGAGGTCACACACTTAGCTTGGCCCATGCCTCTGACAACTCTAACCGCTTTCCAGTGGTGACTTAGCCTTTTGTGTGGGAGCTGGGGATGGTGGAGGCACCCCCACTGGGCACAGCACACGTTCCAGTCCCCTCTGGGACCTTTCCTGCCCCCACCCCTCCCCCCTCCGCAGGCCTGGCTGTGTCCCTGGGCCCGCAGTGCCCCTACCTCCCTGCCGTGGCCCCACTGGGCCTGTCCCCTGCCTTCCCATGAGACCATGGGCTATGTGGGGGCACGGCTGGGTCTGTCCTGTCCCGCACAGCCCCTGGCCCGTGGTGCCTGAGCACGAGTGAGGGAACACACAACAAAGCCTCTTACTCCCAACACCCATCCCACCCCCCCCCCCCCCCCCCCGGCTGAAGCCCCACTTACTTTTCTTCCGCTTTGGCTTTCTGGGGACCTGTTCCCAAGGCTTCCTGTAAGAGAGAGAGGCAGGGGGAGTAAGCACAGGGCCTGTTCTATTTCCCAGGGGTCTCCACTCTCTCCTCCATGGACACCGGCCCTTAAAGGTGGTCTAGCATCACCATGCATTTCACCACGTGGGAGAATGAGGCTCAGAGGAGTGAGGCTGCCTGCCCAGGGGGCCCTGGCTGGGGAGCGGAGAAGTCAGAAAAGGGGTACAGAAAGCGTGGCACGCGGAATTCTCAGCTGGCCCCACGACTCCCATGCCCGGGGGCACACGCCCTGCATAATCCTCTGCCCATGAGCGGGCGCCTGAGTATATGATGGGATACCACCCCCTCGGGCGAGGTGACTTGGAATGAATCAGGAGGAAGCTTTCCCAGGTGGGCCTGACCTAATCAGGGGACCCTTTAAACGGGCCCCGCTGCAGTCAGAGACTGTAGGCCGAGAATATGGGAGGTCCAGGAGGGGCCAGGACCTGAGAACAGCCTCTGGGAGCTGACAGCAGTCCCGGTCAACAGCCAGCAAGACCGTGGGGATCTCGGCTGACAACCCAGGAGGAAATTAAGTCAGCCAACGCTCTGAGGGTGTCTGCAAGCAGCTCTTTCCTTAGTTGAGCCTCTAGATGAAGACGCAGCTGGCTGAAACCCTGATTTGGGCCTTGTGAGACCCTGAGCAGAGGATCCAGCTAAAACACGCTGGGCTCCCGACCCACAGAAATGTGACATCATTTGTGATTTTAAGCCACTAAGTCTGTGGTCGTTTGTCACACGGCAATAGAACATTTGCGGAGTCGGCCTCAGAACCTGCACTGCCCCATCCGGGGCCCTGCAGATCCTGCCCGCCCCTCCCCACCAACCCCAGGCAGGCTGAGAGCCCTGGGGAGACTGCCAGTCCCAGCCAGGAGGGCTGGTACTGCTAGGGACCCTGCCCCCGACCCTCACTGCCTGCTGTATGTAGGCCCCAGCCCAAGGTGCTGCCCCCTCTATCGGTCCCGCCCCGGGGAGCCAGCTCAGGTCCAGACACCCTGGCCATCACGCCCACCCGCCTCTGGGGCCTTCCCCACTTTGGCTGGGGCCCAGCACCCTAACTGTGTGCCCCAGTGACCAAGGCGTCAGGGAGCCCTGGGCAAGGCCGGGCCCAAACCCACCGCCCCCCCCCCCCCCCCCCGCCCCAAGGCCTCCCACACCAGGAAGGCCGCCAGAACTGCCAGGTGGGATCCTGACCCCCTACAGGCTGCTTGGCCGTGGCCCAGCACTGGGTCTACACGTGCTGAGGGCGGGTGCTTTGGAGGAATCTCCCCTGGACCCACTAGGGGCCTTCACCCGCCTTCCTGACACCACGCTTCTGGGTCGGCCCACGCACTCGGGCTACTTCCTCATCCTCCCTTCTCTACACTGCAGTGGGAGGCCCCGAGACCCTACGTGACCTTGCCTCCCCGTGCCTCAGTTTCCCCATCTGTAGCATGGGATCGTAACAGTACCTGCCTCGTGGGGCTGGCATGAGGTTACGCGCCCTGGAAGAGCCTGGTGTAGCCCCTCGCACTGGGTAACCGCTCAGCATAGCGACGGTCTCACCGTGACCGTCAGCGTTATCACAGCATCTGGCCCTGGAGCACCAGCCTCCCTGCCATGGCCCAGACCCTGCTCTCGCCGCAAATGTCCTGACAGCCAGACCAAAGTCTCTTGTCAGCTTCCCCACCCGCCCCATCTGACCCCCGTCCAGCCTGATGGCAATTCTCAGTCCTCACACCCCACGTCTGGTCCGAGGACAGCTCCCCAGGCTTTGCCCTTGTCCCAGCCTCTGCACCCCCCGCCCCGCCCCATCCCAGA
Source organism: Panthera leo (assembly GCF_018350215.1). Classification (NCBI taxonomy): domain Eukaryota; kingdom Metazoa; phylum Chordata; class Mammalia; order Carnivora; family Felidae; genus Panthera; species Panthera leo. Next base: position 8,621,677 of record NC_056680.1, read on the forward strand.
TGCCTCCACCCCCTCCCATGACTCTCCCCTCCCTTCCCCTCCCCTGCTCTCCAAGGGGGCAGGCCGGCCACCCAGATCCTCACCCAAAGCCAAGTCCAAATGCCCACGGCCCCCTCCCCGCACTCACAGCCTCGCCATGACTGGGGTGCTGGGAACGCCACTTAGTGGTGGGGACAGGCTCGGGTGTCAGTCAGATCTGAGTCCAAGTCTCATCTCTGCTGTCGACTAGCTGTGGGACCGCGAGTGGGTCTCGTCCCCTCTGAGCCTCAGTGTCCCCACCTGCGAAGTGGGGAAAACAGCGGTGCCTCTCACACAGAGCCGCTGTGGGGATTCAATGGGGCCAGACTATGTTCTTTCTCCCCCAAACTGCCGTCCCTCCCTTTGCCCGCTTCTCCGCGTTCTACCGCCTACGCGATGCCCTGTACAGGCCACCTGCGCATGAGGACAGTTGTGCCCAGTAGCTCTCCTCCACTCTCCTCTGCCATTTGCTTTCACACTTGACCCCTCATCCCCCCCCCGTGTCCAAACACACCACCAGTTCCCCCCCGGACTTAAATAATCTTGAGCCCCTTCTCTGCCAACTTCTGCCCATTCCCCTGTCCCCGCTTGGGAGCCGTCTATGTGCGTGCAGTCTTCCTGTCTTCTCCCCCATCTCCCTTGAACCCCTCCGTTCAGGGTTTTCTCCCCCAAGCCACAAACTGCCCCGTTCCAGCCGCCTGCGGATCCTTCCAGGGGCCTCCAGGACGCTGCCCCACCTGGTCCTCCACGCGCCTCCAGGCCCCTGCTCCTCCCCTGTGACCCTGACTTCTCTAAGCGCAGAGAGCGAAAGCGGGGCTCAGACCTGCGTGTCTCCCTACTCGCCCTTGGCAACCTCTGTCACCATGCCATCACGGCGCTGTGGGTCCCAAATCCGGATCTCCCACCCGGCCCTCTCCTGACCGCACCACCACCACCAGCCCTCCCTGACACTACGTGCAGGGGTCCCCAGACATCTCACACGAGAGCCGTCCTATGGTCCCGTGACCTGTCCTTTCTCAGTTAACGGCGCCTGCAACTTTCCAGGTGCTCAGGTCCAAACCTGGGGCGTCTCGCGTCTCCGCACCTATCGGCAAACCCCGTTGGCCCTAATTCCAACCACTTCTCTCCACCTCTGCATGGCCCCGCCTGGGCCCGGCCCTGTCAGGACTCACCTGGACCAAGGTAGTCGCCTCGACATAGGAACACAGCCTCAACGTAGGGGTCAGCGGGATTCTTTTGATTTTCTTGTTAACAGTTTAAGACGTAAAAGGAAAAATTCACACACATACAAAGCTAGAGAGAAGAGTGAACCTCCTCGAGCCCCTCACCAGCCAAGGTCGGGGGACCTTCGACGGCAGCCAATTCTCAGCCAACCTTGTTTCAACTCGCATTTCACCCAATCCTCCTGCCACACAGCCCCTAGGGAGTGCCTCTGTTAAAATATAAGCCAGGTATGTGACCTCTTTGTCCAAAATTCTCTACTTAACAAAAGCAAAAAATCCTATCAGGCCCCCTACTTTACTGAGAGGAAAAGCCAGAGTTCTCCATGCCATCCACAAGGCTCTGTCAACTTCCTGTCCTCACTTTCCCTACTTTTCATCTTCTCGTTGCACTCCAGCCACATGGGCCTGCTCACTGCCCCATGTACTCACCAGGCCGGGTCCTGCCTCAGGGCCTTTGCACTGGCCAATCCTTTTTCCTCATTCTTCCCCCAGATATCTGCATAGGTCTCCCTGGCTCCTTCATGAATGCCGTCCTCTCACTGTGGCCCAGCCTAACACCCTAGTTAAATCTCCAGCACACACACCCCCCCCCCCTTATTTCACTTTTGTTTTTTCCATAGCCCCTATCGATCTCTCACAACCTCCACGATTTAGCAAATTATAGTAATAGAATTTAGTATTTATAGTATAGTAATGTAATTTAGAATAATAAGTAATAGTAAACATGTACCAAGTATAGTAGACAAGGCTTTGCACAGTGGACAAGTCTGCCCTCTGCCCTTTAAAATGGCAGCTCCAGGGGCGCCTTGGGTGGCTCAGTCGGTTAGGTGTCTGACTTCGGCTCAGGTCATGAGCTCATGGCTCTTGAGTTTGAGCCCCGCGTCGGGCTCTGTGCTGACAGCTCAGAGCCTGGAGCCTGCTTCAGATTTTGGGTCTCCCCCTCTGCCCCTCCCCCGTGCATTCTCTCTCTCTCTCTCTCTCTCTCTCTCAAATAAACATTAAAAAAAAAATTTAACTGGCAGCTTCATCAGGCAGTGATTTTTTTTTTGTGTTGTTCATTTCTGCACCCTCCGCACCTCTACAAGTGTCTGGCACATAGTAGATACTGAATAAACATCCCTTAAACGAATGACACCAGCGACTCCACGACTGACCATTGTTTCCCTTTTCCCACTGGTCGCTAGGAAGCTCTGAGGCAAATTCATGGCCTCTTCTCCATTCCCACTTCTTCATGTCTTTTGAACTCTGGTCAGGCTTTTAACTTAACGTGCCACAAAAGTGCCCTCTGTCGTGTCCCCTGTGACTTCGGCCTCAATCCAACAGCACTGATCCTGGCCCCCCTGTATCCCTCTTTTTCCTTTCTCTTTTCATCCCAGTTCTCATTCCTGCCTTCTGGTCCATGTTTACAGAGTCTTGAACTGAAATCCTTCCAGGTAGAAGGCAGTTACAAATAAGTGAGCAGACAGAATAACGGGCCCCCTATCTCTGGCCATGTCCATTCCCCACAGGACACCCCTCACTCAGGTTGTTGTATTTTCCCGACTACCCACGTGTCCCAGGGCCCGGTTTTTGTCAGGCACTGCCTGGGCTGTCTCTGTGTCCAGGCCCCAGTCCTGCATGCCTTACACAAACCAAGCTACTGCAAATAGCACTTTCAGCTTAGGGACCTTCAAGGGCTCCCTCTGGCCAGTGGTCCCCAACTCCACCTGCACATGTCTCCCTGGAAGCTTTGCAGAAAAAAATACAAGGTCTGCAACCCCGCTCAGACTAACTGAATCAGAAACTCCAAAAATGCAACATGAGCTTGAGTTTTTGAAATGCCCAGCATTTCCTGCTCCATTCTTGGGCATATAAACCAGTCTGCCACCCAGGGAGGGCGTGGATGCAATTCAGAAGGATCTGGTGGATTCTTGGCCATCAGAATCTTCCCCTAGGGAAACATGCCAATGTATGCAAACAAAAACCAGGGCACAGCAAGGATTCTGTCGCGGCACTGCTTGTGACAGGGAACAAGTATCATTATAACGACTAATACTTGAGGTGCTCACTATGTGCCAACCATGTTCTAAGCCTTTTGTTGTATTCTAACTCATTTAGTCGTCACACCAACCTATAAAGCAGGAAGGGAAAAATTCCATCCACACCGCTCCTTCTCAAGATGGAGATTCCATGGAGATTCCGCAAAGACCTCTGCCCTCTACCTGAGCCGCTAACTTGGGGCTTCCTCTTCACCTGAGTCTCTATGGGCTAAGGTGCTCCCCAGGAGCCAAGACGTTTAGAGAATGAGATCTGGATCGTGAGGAGTCTTCCCAGGTCTGGGGTGGAAGGTTGTGGGAATGAGGCCACACACAGTCTCAGATGGAGTGCCAGAACCTTATACGGGACAGGGCTGGGTGGCCCAGGGTGTCCAGTCACAGTCTCAGGCTACAACCTAAGGGTTTTAGAGAATGAGGCTTGCGAGATCCCAAGGACCAGCAGGTAAGAAGGGGCATTAAGGCCTCAGGAGGCGGGGCCGCCCCTCCGGGGACTGGGCAGTTAGAACGCTTGGAGGTGGGGTCTGTACTAGGATTGGGCAGCCAGAAATCTAACGGGAGGGGCCAAGCGTCAGGAGGCGGGTCGAGAGGCTGGGCGCATCCCAGGATTGGGCAGTCGGAAAGGCGGGAGGCGGGGCCGCGAGCCAGGAGCGTCCCAGGACCGGCGGTAGGAGACCCCAGCCGGCAGCCCGGACACTGGGCGGGGCTCACAGGTGCCGTGGGCGGGGCCGTGGACAGAGGGGGCGGGACCACGCTCGGCGGGGAATGGGGGCGTCTCCTCCCTCGCTCGCTCGCTCCCTCCCTCCCTGGGGCCGGGCCCCCTCACCCGTGGCGGCCGCTACGCTGGCCGCGCTCCAGCGAGATGAGATAGGCTGCGAGCTTGGCGTCGCTCCAGCCGCTGCGGCGCCGCAGGTCCACCCAGGGCCCGTGCGCCTCGCCCAGGTACACACGCCGCACGTCGTACTTCTTCCGGGACTCGAGCCGCCGCCGGGCTCGGTCCGATTCCGTGAGCCGCGGCCGACCCCGCGCCTTGCGGCCCGCCGCGCCCTCCTCGGCCGCCGCCTCCCCGCCTGCGCCCGCCTCAGCCTCCGCCTCCGCCTCGGGCTCCGGCGCCCGCTCCGCCATCCCCCCCTCCCTGGTTACCAACCTCCCCCGTTGTTAGGAGCCCGGCCGGAAGTGGCGCGCATCTTCCGCGCCGACGGGAAATTTCTCATGGACTTTCACTGCCCCACGGCGCCAAAAGGAGAACGGGAGCAGAAACTGCGCATGCGCGCGACAAGCGAGGGCTCGCAACAGCCAGTTCTTTTATTCCTCTCCTCTGTTAAACTTTCTAACTTCTCAGAGACCGAGGGAAGGGCTGAGGTTTGAGTCCAGCTTCGGGAAGAAAGACCTAGATGGGCCCGTAGACCCTGGGAGGTAGGGGCTCCTCTCCCCACGACTTATCCTGAATGCATCCTGAGGGTGACAAGGGAAGGGTAGGAGCTGTCGGGTGAAGACAAAGGGAAAGCTTGGGGTCTGATCTGTCAGTCCCGGATGCCGCAGACCCCTTGAAAAACCAGGCCACCAAACATTAAAGGGGCAGAGACGCCACGCTGTCAGAGAAGAGAGAAGGCCGCCCCGAGCCGGAAAACCTTTATTTGCTGTACATTCAAAGGGCACCTCATGCTATTACACTAGTCCACGGTTTGTGCTGGTGACCAATCAGCCTCAGCTCTGTCCCTGCTGCTGTCGCTGCTGATTGCTTTCCTCTTCTTCCTGGCCCTCTGGTGGGGGCGGGGGCGGCTCCTCCAGTCCTGAGGAGGTCGCCAGGAGCTCCCCGGTGGACCCCGCCAGGCGGAAGACCACGGGGATCTGGGCCAGGCCTGGGTTGGTCTCCTGCAAGCCCTGGATCCACCTGGCCAGCGTGGCCTGGTCGTGGGCACCCGCCACGCATATGGCGAAGACAGGGCCTTCCTCCACTGTTGGGAGAAACAGGCGCTCAGAGTTTGTGCCGTGGGGATTGGAGCAGCACCCCCGTGCCTGCACCCCTTCCGGGCCACAGGCGGATGTTTCTTGCGCATCCAAGCCTTTGCACAAGATATCCCCTCTGTCTAGACTGCCAATCCCATGCTTCACCTAAGTGATGCCTCCTGGTTCTTTGACATTCCACCAGGAAGTCCTCCCCACACCCCACCTGAAGCCTGGTGCTCCTCCCCTTAGGCCCCAAGAATATAACTTGACTTGCCTGTTCCCCCACTGGCCAGAGCTGCCTAAGGGCAAGGACTGAGCCTGTCCTGGTCACACTCGGTAGCCAGCACAGAGGTGTTCCATGACCAAGGGCTGACAGGCCTGGAGCCCCTGGGGAGTGAGGTGTGTGTGTGTGTGTGTGTGTGTGTGTGTGTGTGTGTGTGTGTGTACTTGGGCATCTGCTGGGTCTGCATGTGGCGACTGGGCTAGGTCTCAGCCTGGGTGCCAGCCTTCCACCCCAGAGGCCTCACCTCAGCTGGTGTTTGGTGCCCATCCCAGTTGTACCTTTATGGATGTCAAACTCGTAGTCATCCCAGCCGCTCCTCCCATAGTCCAGGTCCAGCTGCATCGGGTAGTAGAGATTCCATTCCTCTGGAATTTCCTCCGCTTCCTACCCGGGGAAGGGGGTGCAGGCAGTCAGAGGCCCAGGATCTCGCAGCCGGCTGAAGCCTATCCCCCCCACACCAGGGGCTATCCCTCCCTTCCCCTTCCCCCCTGCACCTCTGAGATCTCACATGAGCCCTCAGGGTGGTGCCAGCCCACCCCCACCTCACACACACTCACGCCCCCCACTCAAGCTTTGGGCTCTCACCCTCTCCTCCGGGGGCAGCAAGTCAGCTCTGAGGATGTGATAATAGACACATTTATCTCGGAGCCACAGGGAGAAGGGGCCCTCGACGAAGATAGGCCGGGCTGGGTTGTGGTGGGCCAGGGCAGCCTGCTGATCAGGAGTCTGGATGCCTGGTATGGAGACACGCGTGCCCAGGGAGCCCTGGCTGAGGGGCTCTACCCGAAGGCCCATGGAGCCCACCCAGCAGGCCTGGGGAGAACCCAGCCACCCCAGGCCAGAGCCTTACCTACAATGTGGGACTCAGTGGCATCTGCCGCACCTGTGGAGTCTCTGGCAGAAGGCGTCTGCAAGGAGGAGCAGGGGTGGAAGGAAGCTTGTGGGCCCCAGCCCCTACAGGGGAGCTGGGGAGAGAAATGGGGAGCGGGAGGTCCCGGCAAATTCAGGGCTCCTCTCAGCCTCCTACCCGTCGACTCAAGCCCATCCCTTCTTCATTTCTTCCACTTTGGCAATAGCCGCTGACATTGAAGATGGGCACACAGAGGGGACCCTGGCGCCCGCCTACCTGCGCTAAAATCCACTCTGCCACAGGCCGTGTGACTGTGGCTCAGCCAACGTACCTGGATGCTTCCGTTTCTGCAGATGCAAAATGGGGATGACAGCACTTAATTCGGAAGGTCCCAAAATGCTGAGAACAGGGCCTGGCACGTACTAAGGGCTCTGTGCTTGTGACGGTTTAAAAAGAAAAATAATTTCACATGCACAGTGTGTTCCCGAGGAGACACAGGAAGCAAATCAGGGTTTGCCTCTGCAGAAAACTGGGAGGAAAGGAAATCCCTTTTATATCTTTTTGATTTTACATACTGCCGTGATTCAAAAAACCAGATGAAATTTAATTAAAAAAAAAACACAAACAACGCATCTTGGGGTGCCTGGGTAACTCAGTCCCACCGACCACCTGACTTGATTTCAGCTCAGGTCATGATTTCATGGTTCTTGAGTTCGAGCCCTGCTTTGGGCTCTTCCCTTCTCTCTCTGCCCCTCCCCCACTCACATGCACCCGGGGGCGTGCGCACATTCTCTCTCTCAAAAAGTAAACTTAAAAAAAAAAAAATGCATCTATTCTTCGATTGAAGTGTCTGAGAGCTTACTATTGCAACACATATCATCCATCCTTTCAAATTAAAAAGAACAGAGGTGAATCAATAGGTATGGACATAGAACAAGCTCCCAGCCATATTCTTAAATAAAAACAGCAAAAGGCAAGGTGCAGAACACAGGTAGAATGCTGTTTCATTGGAGAAACGTTTTTTTTTTTTTTTTTTTTAGGTTTGTTTATTTATTTTGGGAGAGACTTGAGACAGCATGAGTTGGGAGGGGCAGAAAGAGAGGGAGAGAATTCCAAGCACGGCCAGCACAGATCCCTACGTGGGGCTTGAACTCACAACTGTGAGATCACGATCTAAGCCGAAACCAAGAGTCGGAGGCTTAACTGACTGAGCCACTCCAGTGCTCCAGAGAAACATTTTTAAAGTAGAAGTTTTTGGGGGAGGAGTGGGGTGAAGGGGAGGGAGGGAGACACAGTATATGTTTTGCTCCTGGGCCTTTTTACTGAAAAATATAATTAGTCTGATTTTTTAATACGGATTTTTCATTTTAAATTTCACACGTGTTTCTTCTTTCTTTAGCATTTTGATTGTATATTTTTCTTTGTCTCGCACACTAAAAATCTTGGTTCCTATCAACAGTAGCACCTTTACTTATCCATCAAAATACACAGTTTGGATATTACTGCTAACCATAACGCTGTGGGACTTAAGCTTGGGATTTCTCTACAGATTTGTGTGTTCTTAGAATAGAGGCCACAGAGGATGGGCAGTTGGATGACTGACTCAGAAGAACTTTTTGTCTCAGTGGTTTTGCCATCAAGGAGATGTTTCGTCTGATCCCTTTTGTTTCTGTTTGTTGCCAGTATGGTGGTTCCCCCTCCTCCCCATTTCTCTGATTTTGTTTTAAATACGCTAAAACATCGGAGTGCCTGGGTGGCTCAGTCGGTTAAGCGTCTGACTTCCCTTCAGGTCATGATCTCACGGTTCGTGGGTTCGGGCCCCGCATCGGGCTCTGGGCTGACGGCTCGGAGCCCGGAGCCTGCTTCGGATTCTGTGTCTCCCTCTCTCTCTGCCCTTCCCCCGCTCGTGCTTTGTGTCTCTCTCTCTCAAAAAAAAATAAACGTTAAAAAAAAAATACACTAAAACATTTACATAGTTGAAATGTCGATCCATTTTAAACAGATGTCTCTCTTCCACTCCTGTTCTCTCTACCCCATCTCCTCTACCTGCCCAGAGATAATGATTTCTACCCATTTCAGACTTATCTTGGCATTATTTATTTTTGTGAAAATAGGCAAATCGATGTATGAACTTTTATTTCCTCTCCCTTCTCATGCTGAAGGGAGTTAACTGGACCACTGAACATACTTCAACCTTTCACTTGTGGTTTTTTTTGTTTTTGTTTTTGTTTTTTTTTTTACCAACCTGACTGAGGTGTTATGATCTATGTAGACAATTCCCTCTTGATGGAGCTTGGATTGTTCCCATTTGAGATCTAGGCAGTGTTGGTGATCATTTTACCATGTTTTCAAACTTTCTGTACGTGCTTTTCAAAATTAGGGGAAGAAAAGCATAAATACAAAGTCTAGATCGGCTTGCAAATGCACAGAATCTCTTTGGGAGGAGACACAGATGTGGTCACCTCCGGGGAAGGAGAGTGGGGACTGGGGACCAGGCCGTGGGAGAACTCTTCATCCTGTGTTCTCGAGTACCACTTGGCTTCTAAAGCTTTACTTTTCAAAAGGAAGACGTGAGTTAAAGAATACCTTTCCTCTGGAATATGCTCCAGGCCAAGTCTCTGTCCTTTCTCACCCAGACACCCCATCACCCACTCTCCTATTAACTCGGTCCTCTGCCCACCCAGCCCCACCCAGCCCCCATTCAACACCCATGTGGCCAAGCACCAGAGGATGCTTTCGAAACAGAAACTCCTTCCAGAACAGAACTCCCGCCCTATCCTTCCTCTTCTCAAAACTTCTATGTGGCTCCCTCTTCACCAACAGGTCCAAACCACGCTGTTTAACCTGGTGCCCTCCTGGTCTCTTCTCCCCAACCCCGACCTCCTGCACTGGCCAAAGGAAGCTCTTTCTACATCTCCAGCAATTCCAGCTGCCCTCTGAACCCCAGCCCAGGCTGCTCCCTCTGCCCAGAATGCTCTCCTTGTCTCTTCTGTCCTGAGTGCAGCTCACCCTCACGTCCTCCAGGAAGCCCTCCGTGCTCCTTGCCCTTTCTGGGCTCCCAGAGCCCCCAGTGCTTCTCCAGCTCAGAACCAGCAGCTCTGAGAGAAATTATCTGCTACCTGGGGTCAGCCTTCAGGACCACAGGATCCCCCCATGTGGTCTGGCATGAGTGGGGCCCCTAGAACACTGGTGTGTGTGTGTGTGTCTGTGTGTGGACTATTTCATTCAGTCATTCGGCAAACACCTGCTGAGCTCAGCTTTGTGCCGGACCCTGTGCTGAGCCTTGAGAGACACAGGGGAAACTGAGTCGTGGTGAATGAGCAACCAAGCCAAGCACCCAGTGTGCCTCTGCTAGGGTGGTCAGGAAGGGGATCCTGAGGGAGGGACAGCAGAGCCGAGACCTGAAGAACATGAAGTCCTGGGGACAAGTGTCCCTGGCAGAAAGAAGGGTGAGCACAAAAGCCTGAGAAGAAAACCGGCAGAAAGGAAGCCAGATGCCCAGAATACAGACAGTAGGGGGAGAGGGGCGGGAGAAGAGGTCAGAGGTCAAGCCGCCGGGAGGAGTGAGGGCCACGGGAATCTAGCAAGGGCTCAGCCCACGGCTGTGGCCGAGGGTGCGAACGGGGGTGGATACCTGGTAAATGGTGACCCTGGCGCTGAGGTTGGGCTCCATGTGCCGCAGGCCCAACTTGGCCAGGTCCACGGGGTCCTGGGGCAGGTCCCGGGGCAGTGGGAAGGGGTTGATATTCTTGAAGCGGGAGAACCACAGCTTCATGCGCACGAACTTGAGCATGGGGTAACTTTTACGTCCAAATATCTGAATCAGTAGGAACTCGGTCTCCTTGTTGGGCATCACCCCTGTGTCGGGCAGAAGCAGGCAGAGCCTCAGGGAGGGGGCAGGAGGGAGAAGGGGAGACAGAGACATGGGAGACGGAGAGGGCCAGAAGAGCCGGGACCAAGAGGGAATCATGAGGAGGGCCAGATGGAAAGAACCAGAGACAGGAAGAATTTAGTCAGGGAATTGATGACGGTGAGGGAGAAAAGAATCAGAATTTAAATCAGAATTTAAAGGAAAGGTCAGAGGGAGAGATGAAAGAGGAAAGAGACCAGAGACAGAGGAGAGATTGAGAGAGGGGGGAGGGGGCGCGAGCCAGCAAAACAGACAGAGGAAAGGCAAGTTGGAGCCATGGAGCGACGGAGGGGCCCACGTCCCGGGGGGAGAGCCCGCTGCCTGCCCCTGGGCCTGCTGGCCTCACCATGGTTCTCCATCTGTTCCAGGACAGCAATCCCGCACTCCTGCTGCCGTGGGTAGTGGATGAAGATTCTCTGGAAGATGCTTCGAGGCCGGAAGACCTCCTTGGGAAAGACGTCGAGCAGCAGGTTGTAGACGGCCAGGTCCCGCTCGACGCCGTACTCCCGCATCTTGCGCAGGGCCAGGTAGATGAAGTCGACGTGGCCCCGCTTGTGCACGTTATGCTGCCCGAAGGTCTGCACGGCCCGCACAAAGTTCGCCTTGTCCTGCGCCCCATCTGGTGCCCGCCTAAACAGCTCCTCGTGGGGTGCCAGGGCCCTGGTGGGTCCCCTTGGGGGCTTAGGTGGGGGAGGGACCAGCCAGGAGTCAGAGCTGTGGGTGGCTGCGCTGCAGTGGAGACCCCGCGGGGCCTGGAGGGACACCTGGGGACAGAGAAACCGCTGCTGGAATCTGGCCCCTCCCAGGGCCCCTGGGGGACTGCCGGGCCGGCTCTTTCCTGGGAAAGGTGCCAGCGGGCATCCCTCAGGGCCTCTGAGGCCGTGTGGTGCTGTGGTAACAAGCCCAAGATCAGGCACCATTACGAAGTGTGAGAGAACAATGGTAAAACCCCCATGGAGGCAGCTCGGCAATATTCGCCAGGATAACAAACAAACACCCTCGGATACAGCGATCCTGCGTCTGGTTTTTAAATCCTACAGCTACCTACCAACCTGTGCCCAATGACTTTTGCCTTTTCCACCGTAGCAGGGGAAAGCGGCCCCACCGTGCATCAGCAAGGAAATGGTTAAGCAAATGGCCATGAACCTGGACGAGGGGCACCTGCGTCTATCAGACACACTGAGGAGGGTCTTGTGTGACCCAGAATGAGCCCCAGGGTATATATTATGAAAGCAAAGCAAGCAATGTGTGAAGTGGTGCGTTCAGTAGGGTCCCATAGGTATAAAGAAGCCTCACCCACTGACATACAAGAGATCTTCATTAGCTGTGGATTCCGTATTTGGAAATTTGCCTGCTTGCTACATTGATTTGCAATCCCAACGCCGATACTCTCAGCACCTTCCTGGTCATTCACAGACACAGGCTGTGCAGTGAGAAATCTGAGTCACCCAAGCCCGTTCATTCCCAGCTGAGATGGAATAAGGTGACGCTCAGCCTTCTGGATTCAGCCCTTGTATTCTCAACAAGCGTCCTGTTAGAGATTTACTTAGTGCACATTTTCCACATCTTCTGGTCGGTGCTGTTGCGGTTGAAAATGGCCCCCACGCATAGTACTGACGGGCCGTCCAGCGTTCCTACAGGCAAGAAGGCTCTGCTGTTCCTTACAGAGAAAATACCGTGTGGTAGATAAGCTACATTCAGGCTTGAGTTATAGTGCTGTTGGCGGTGAGTTCAACGTTAATGAGCCAACAGCATATATTAAATAAGATGTCTTTAAACAGAAACGCACATCCAACAAGATACTGACTCGCTGATGAAACTGAGCAGAGGCTCGCAGGAACCGACCCCACATGTCCCTGGAGGCGACAGTTCAGTATTTACTAGGTCAGTGTATGCGGCCACTTTATCAAACATAACCCTGGTGGATAATGAGAATCAACTGTATGTATATAATTTTTTTGCTCCTGTGAAATATATCTGGAAGGGAATGCGTGAAGTGGGGAACATCTCTTGCCTCGAGAGAGAGGGGAGCTAAGTGGGGTCATGGTGTAGCCTTAGAACTTTTTTTTTTTTTAATTAAAAAACCCTTTTTTTAAAAATGTTTATTTATTTATGACAGAGAGAGAGACAGAGCATGAGCGGGAGAGGGGCAGAGAGAGAGGGAGACACAGAATCTAAAGCAGGCTCCAGGCTCTGAGCCATCAGCACAGAGCCCGATGCGGGCCTCGAACTCACAGGCTGCGAGATCATGACCTGAGCTGAAGTTGGACGCTCAACTGACTGAGCCACCCAGGCGCCCCGGAACTTTTTGAATGTTGAACCAAATTGCCCGCTGTAACTAGCCGTATTGTCTATTCAAAAGATAGCTTTCAAAAACTTAAAAGAGAAAAGGCGGATTTTGGAGTCGGCAGGAATCTTGGCTTGCCTGTCCTCTGCTAGGTTATGACCACATGCCGCTTTACTGCTCAGGCCTCGGCTTCCCCTTCTGTTTTGATGGTGTTTCTCTTGGGTCAAGAAGATCTTGTTCCCCAGAGTGAAGAATGGAGGCTACTGGGGACAGGCGAGATCCCTCCGCAACGTAAGACAGCAAACTACAGCCTGTGGGGCCAATATGGCCAACTGCCTGCTTTCGTCACTAAAGGTGGATGAGAATACAGCCACGCACATTTATTACGTCTAGTCTGGGGCTGTGTTTGTGCTACAGGGGCAGAGCCAGGTAGTTCTAACAGAGACCGTGTGGCTTGCAAGGCCAAAAATACGTATTGACTCAGTACAAAAATGTTCGCTAACCCACGTGTGGATGGCAACACCACCAAATTTCTGACTTGAAATGGAATTGAATGTTTAAATTACAATGGTTATACATACGGCATCTTTAAAAATATATGGCGAGGGGCGCCTGAGGGGCTCAGTCGGTTAAGGGTCTGACTCTTGATTTCGGCTCGGGTCATGATCTCACGATTTGGGAGATCGAGCCCAGAGGCGGGCTCCTTGCTGACAGCATGGAGCCTGCTTGGGATACTCTCTCCCTCGCTCTCTGCCCCTCCCCCACTCATGCTCTGTCTCTCTCTGTCTCAAAAATAAACACATTAAAAAATTTTTTTTTTAAAAAATCAGAAAGGAAGCGGGGCGCCTGGGTGGCTCAGTCGGTTAGGCATCTGACTTCAGCTTGGGTCACACGGTTGATGGGTTCGAGCCCTGCGTCAGGCTCGGGGCTGACAGCTCAGAGCCTGGAGCCTGCTTCTGTTTCTGTGTCTCCCTCTCTCTCCGACCCTCCCTGGCTCATGCTCTATCTCTCTCTCTCAAAAATAAATAAACATCGAAAGGAACCTCTAGAATGGCCAAAAGAAGGGGAGACAGTACCAATGAGATAAAAGCATAACAAAAAGCATAGCACGCGGCCTGGCCCAGAGGAAGTGCTCGGTAAGGGAGGTACAGGCATAGCTCGGAGATATGGAGGGTTTAGTTCCAGACTACAGCAATCAAGCAAGCGTCACAATAATAGGAGTCAAACCGATTTTTTGGCTTCCCGGTGCGCACGAAAGTTATGTTTACACTACACCGTCGCCTATAAAGTGTGCAATACCACTAAGTCTGAAAAAAATGCACGTACCTTAATTAAAAAATACTTTATTGCTAAAAAATGCTAACCAGCGCCTGAGCTTCCGGCAAGTCACTATCACTGATCCCAGATCAAATAGGATAATGATGAGTAAGTCTGGAGTACTGCAAGAATTACCAAAACGGGACACCGAGAACAAAGAGAGCAAACGCTGTCGGACAACGGCACCAACAGGCTTGCTCGACACGGGGTCGCCACAAACCCTCAATTTGTAAAAACAAACAGACAAAACCCAAAACCGCATTGTTTGTGAAGCACAACAGAACAAGGTCGGCGGCCACCATCGCTGTGGTAGCCATCTATGCCCGTTGACTGGCTTGGGCCATCTGGTCACCCCGGGAAGGGATGGAAGTTCAAGTTTCTGCCCAAATCTCAACAAGTGGATACAGGGGTCACCCACAGCCACCACCCACATCTACTTAGCTCACAAATCCTTATTTCCAAACTCAACTCCCTTACCCGCATGGGCACCAGCCCTTCTTAAAATGAATTAAGGCGGGGTCAACTGGCCCTCAGAACAGATAGGCCGGCCGGTGTGAGCAGACGACTGTTCAGCTGGTGGTTACCTGAGAGAAGGGGGCTCCCGTGACGGTGGCCCCGCAGATGCCTCCGCAGCCCCGAGAGAGGCCCCGGGCCAGCAGGATGGCTTGGGCCCAGCTCATTGCCTCCACTTGTCAGACAACCACCTGGCCGAGACAGAGAAAAGACAGCATCAGCCAGCTAATGGAGAGGAGACCCCTTCCGGGCTGTGGCCGTGTTCCAGACTGCATGGCCAACTCACCAGCCCCACTGGTTTCTTCATTCACCGCATGGACTTACAATGGCTGTTACGATCAAGCGTCCCGATTTTCTTGGGCTAAACCTTTCACTGCCTCGAGGAATCTGTTCCTGCCATGGCCTGCCTCCCTACTGGATCATCCTTTCTTTTTAACAGCTTTATTCACGTATCATGTGGTTCAGCCTTTTCAAGTGTAAAATTCAATGGTTTTTTTTTTTTAGTACATTCAGAGTTGTACAACCACCACTGCAATCTAATTTCACACCATTCTTGTCACCCCAAAAAGAAAACCTATACCCAATCGGCAGTCTCTCTTATTTCCCCTCATCACTCAACCCCAGGCAAGCACTGACCTTACTGTTTCTATAATTTGCCTATTCCGGGTAGTTTGTACAATACGACGCGTGCTCTTTTGTGGCTGACTTCTTTCAGTTAGCATGTGTTTAAGGCTAACCATGTCGTAGCATGTAACAGACTTCATTTGTTTTGTCAAAAAATTCCATTATACAGATATAGCCATGTTTTATTTATCTATTCCTCAGTTGATGGATAGTTGGGGTTGTTTCGACTTTTTGACTATTAGGACTAATGCTGCTATGAACACTTGGGTGGAAGTTTTGTGTGAAAAAGTGTTTACATGTCTCTTGGGTAGATACACAGAAGTCAAATTGCTGAGACGTATGGTTAATTCTAACATTTTGAGGAACTACCAAACTGTTTTATTTTTTCATTTTAATTTTTTAAGCTGGGCCCACACCCAATGTGGGACTTGAACTCACAACCCTACGTCTAGAGGTGCATGCTCTACCAACTGACAGC
Organism: Panthera leo; assembly: GCF_018350215.1. Lineage (NCBI taxonomy): Eukaryota > Metazoa > Chordata > Mammalia > Carnivora > Felidae > Panthera > Panthera leo. The sequence continues at coordinate 8,637,163 of NC_056680.1, forward strand.
CAGGCACACCCGCCAAACGATTTTCTAAAGTGGCTGCACCATTTTACATTCTTATGAGCAATATGTAAGAGTTCCAATTTCTCCACATCCCTGCCAATTCTTGTTGTCTTTTTGATTACAGACACACTAGTGAATGTGAAGTGATATCTCATGGTTGGATTTGCACTTCCTTAAAAAGCGACGTTGAACATTCTTTCATGCCCTTATTGGCCGATGCGTATTTTCTTTGGAGAAATGTCTATTTAGATCCTTTGTACATTTAAAAAATTGGGTTACTTATCTTTTTATTATTGAGTTGTAAGAGTTCTTTATATATTCTGAATACTAGGCCCTTGTGTTTTACAAATACTTTCTCCCATTCATTAGACTGACTTTTCACTTTCTTGATGTTACTGTTTGCAGGACAAGTTTTTATTCCAATGATGTCCAATTTATGTTTTTCTTTTATAGCTGTGATCTTGATGTTATATCTAAAAAAAACCACTAAACTACGGGGTGCCTGGGGGGTTCAGTCGGTTGAGTGTCCGACTTCAGCTCAGGTCATAATCTCGCAGTTCTTGAGTTTGAGCCCCACGTTGGGCTCTGTGCTGACAACTCAGAGCCTGGAGCCTGCTTCAGATTTTGTGTCTCCCTCTCTCTGCCCCTTCCCTGCTCATTCTCTGTCTCTCAAAAATGAATAAACATTTAAAAAAAAAAAACCCACTAAATTCAAACAAAAAACAAACAAAAAAACCCCACTGCCTAGCCCAAGGTCATGAAGATTTACTCCCATGTTTTCTCTAAGAGTTTAATAGTTTTAGCTCTTACATTTATTCCTGGGATCCACCTTGAATTAATTTTTCTGTATGGTGTGAAAAAGGGGTTCATTTCATGTGGATATCCAGTTGCCCTAGTACTATCTGTTGAAGACACTATTCTTTCTGTATTTCTGGGTCTTGGCACTCTTTTTCTTTTTTAAATTAAGTTCTAAAATTTTAATTCCAGTATAGTTAACATACAGTGTTATATTCATTTCAGCTGTACAATATAGTGATTCTACAATTCTATACATTACTCTGTGCTCATCGTGGTAAGTGTACTTTTTGTCTTGGCATTCTTGCTGAAAATCAATTGACCGTAAATGTAAGGGTTTAATTCTGGGCTCCCAATTCTATTGATCTATATTGAGTCTTAAGCCAGCACTACACTGTTTTATTACAGTTTGTAAGTTTTAAAATCAGGAAGTGTTAAGTCCTTCAACTTTGTACTTTTTTTTTTTTTTTTTTTTTACAAAGTTGTTTTGGCTATTCTGGGTCCCTTGCAATTACATATACATTTTAGAATCAGCTGTCAATGACTGCAAAAAGTCAGAGGGATTCTGATAGGGATTGTATTGAGTCTACAGATCAGTTTAGGGAATATTGGTATCTTAATAATATTAAGTCTTCTGATCCATGAACATGGGATACCTCTCCACTTATTTAGATCATCTTTAATTTCTTTCAACAGTGTTTTATAGTTTTCACTGTATGTGTCTTTTATTTATTTTGTTAAATTTATTCATATTTCATTCTTTATGAAGCTATTACGTATATGGGATTATTTTCTTAATTTCATTTCCACACTGTTCAGTGCCAGTATGGCACTATATGTATTTCTATATTGGCATACTATTTTTATATGTTGATCTATCCTACAACCTTGTTGAACTCACTTATTAGTCCCAATAGCTTTTTATTGGATTCTTTTCTATATACAAGATCACATCATCAGCAAGTATAGTTTTATCTCTTCCTTTCCAAACTGGGTATCTTTTACTTCTTTTCCTTTTTCAAGTGCCCTTGCTGGAACCTCCAGTACAATGTTGAATGGAAGTGACAAGAGTGGACATCGTTTTCTTATTCTTGATCTCAGGGGAAAAGTGTCCAGTCTTTTATCATTAAGTATAATGTGAGCTGTCTGTTTTTCATACATGGCCTTTATAAGGTTGAAGAAATTCCCTTCTATACCCAGATGTTGAATGCTTCTATCAGAAAGCATACTGGATCTTGTGAAGTATTTTTTGTTGTATCTACTGAAATAATCATGTAGTTTTTATCTTTTATTTTATTAATATGGTGTATCTCATTAACTGATTTTCAGATTTTAAACTAATCTTGCTTTTATGGGATAAATTCCACTTGATCATGGTATATAATACTTTTTATATGTTGCTAAAGTTTGGTTTGCTTGTTATTTTGTTGAGGATTTTTACATCCATATTCGTAAGAGACATTGGTCTGTAGTTTTTAGTGTCTGTTTGATTTGGTATCAGGATAATGCTGACCTCATAAAATGAGATGGGAAATGTCTGGATCATTCTTATCACCATTTAAACTTTCTCTAACATCTCCCATTTTGACCTGAAGACTCCCTCCAGCCTCTGCTCCATATCTCTGCTCCCTTTACAGTAAAGTTTCTCCCAAGAGGTGTATACACATTATGTTTCCTCACTCTCTCCAACTTGGCTGCTGCCCCAACCACCCCACTAATACCATTTGTAAAGGCCCCTTTTGCATTTTGCACTTATGAAAGCCAATGATTATTTTTAAGGCTTCATTTTGCTCAATTTCTCAGAAACATACATCATGGGTGAGGCCCTCCTCCCACCTTTTTGACATGACCCACTTCCTTCTTTAAAGCTACAATGTCTGCAAACTTGAATGTGTAGATGAATCACTTAGGATCTTGTTAAAATGCAGATTTTGATTCAGCAAGTCTGGGGTAGAGCTAAAGATCCTGTACCTCCAACAAGCTTCCAAATGATGCTGATGTTGCTGGTGTGGGGACCACACTTTGAGTACTAAGATTGCAAAGAGTCCCACATCCTGAATCTGTCTGTCTGCTACCCTGAAGTGTCTTTCAACTTGTTCCCCTCTTCTCTGTATTCTTGTAGGCAGCTTTAATGGTTCTCAAACTTTGTTCATATTAGAATCATCTTGGGGGCTTTTAAAAATTCCCATGCCCAGGCCATACATCAGATATAATAAATCAAAGTATCTAAAGGTAGGCATCAGCATTTTAAAGGACAGCAATGGGGACGCCTGGGTGGCTCAGTGGGTTGAGCACCCAGCTCTTGACTTCAGCTCAGGTCATGATCCCAGGGTCATAGATCGGCAGAGCCAGGCTCCATGCTGAGCACTCAGCATGGAGCCTGTCTGGGGTTCGTTCTCTCTCTCTCTCTCTCTCTCTCTCTCTCTCTCTCTCCCTCTATCCCCAACCCACTCACGCTCTCTCTCTCTCTAAAATAAAAAATAAAATAAATAAAACACTCCGGTGACTCTAATATGCTGCTAAGATTGAGACCTTAATCTGAATCTTCACTACTCAAAGTGTGTTCCAGGGATCAGCTATATCAATATCATCATTTGGGAGCTCATTAGAAAAGCAAAATCTCGGGGCGCCTGGGTGGCTCAGTCGGTTGGACGTCCGACTTCGGCTCAGGTCATGATCTCGTGGTCTGTGAGTTCGAGCCCCGCGTCGGGCTCTGTGCTGACAGCTCAGAGCCTGGAGCCTGCTTCGGATTCTGTGTCTTCCTCTCTCTCTGACCTTCCCCCGTTCATGCTCTGTCTCTCTCTGTCTCAAAAATGAATAAATGTAGGGGCGCCTGGGTGGCGCAGTCGGTTAAGCGTCCGACTTCAGCCAGGTCACGATCTCGCGGTCCGTGAGTTCGAGCCCCACGTCAGGCTCTGGGCTGATGGCTCGGAGCTTGGAGCCTGTTTCCGATTCTGTGTCTCCCTCTCTCTCTGCCCCTTCCCCGTTCATGCTCTGTCTCTCTCTGTCCCAAAAATAAATTAAAAAAAAAAAAAAAAAAAGAATAAATGTTAAAAAATAAATAAATTAAAAAAAAAAAGAAAGAAAGAAAAGCAAAATCTCAGCCCTAACCCAGATCTCCTGAGTCAGAATCCACATTTTAATAAGAGTCCAGGTTTCTCCTACGTGTGTTAAAGTCTGAAAAATGACAATCTATGTTCTGATGGATTCCAAACAGTTATTGCCAGTCCTGACCTCCAACCCCCATACCTAACTGCCATTTTGGCATGTACCCAGCCGTCTCCAACTTAATCTGCTCCAAAGTGATATCCCTGCTTAAACGTGTTCCTCTCCACCCTAGCGAATGACACCACCATTCCTAGTCATTCGGGCCACAGACCTAGAAGTCATTTCTGCATCCGCTATGTCCCTCATTGCCCCATCCAGTCCACCAAGTAGTCCTGATGAGTACGTCCAAGTCCATCCCAAATACATCCATTTCTCTGCATCGGCAAGCCACCACCCCAATCCCATGATCTCTGTCCTTAAGGCCTACCCAACGTCCCCTCCAGTCAGTTCTCCCCGCCGTGGCCAGAGGGAGCTTTTTTTAAATGTAAACTAAATTCAGTGTTCTCTGCCTAAAAATCACTAGTGTTATATTACACAGATATTCAGATCTGTAAGTCTGAACCCCGTGGTGGGGGGTAGACAGGGTCTACCTCTCCAAACTCAACTCTTATCACTCTAGCTCTCGCAGCTCTAGCTACGCTGTTTGTTAAACAAGCTAAGTTTATTCCAGTCTCAGAGCCTTTGCACTTGCTATTCCCCCTGTTTGGAAATTTCTTCTCCTAGATTCGTCCATAGCTGTCTCTGGTCGTGCCTGTCTATGTTCAAATGAGAGGGCTTCCTGGACCACAGCCCCACTCCCAATCCAAGCACCCATCACCCTGATGAATGCACTGTTAACAATTATTAGCATCTGAAATCACCTGTTCCCTGCATTTCTGACTTGTTTAATGTCTGGCCACCCCAGGAGATAGGGGATTTTTGTCTGTCTTCCTCATTGCTGTGTCTCCAGCACCTGGACAGTGCCTGGTACAAAGCAGGTGCCTAACAAGTATCAGTTGAATGGGGAGAAGAGCTAAATTGCTACAAAACATCTATGATCTGTACATCTGAACGCCGTGGCGGGGTGTACCTACAGCAGCTCTGAGGCTGGCTGCCAGGATTCTGGGATCCTTGGGATAAACAGACGCGGGTCCGAATTCCAGCCTAGCTGCCAACTTCCGGCGTGACTTCGGGAGAGGCCCTTAACCTCTCTGAGCCTCAGCTGTCTCATCTGCAAAATAGGAGATTAGGGACGTGGGGAGGGTAGTATACAGAGATCGGCTTTTTCCAGCACGTCCCCGTCCCGCACCTCCAAAGGTCACGGTGCCCTGGCCCTGCAGCTGGGTCGCTCTGGGCTGTCCTCCCGTCCTGCCGGCCCAGAACCGGCCACCCCAGGACCCAGCAGTTTGCTCTCGCCTCCCCACGGGCGATCTACATACTCACGCGGCAAACCGCGGACTCCAAGCCGGCGCGGTCGTGACTCCGGGCGCCGCCATTTTACCCAGAGAGCTTCCAGGTCAGGGGCCACCGGGAGACAGCAAATCGAGAACACAGGTTTAGAGAGGTCCCGCCCAAAATGGAGGAGCACCAATAGGAAGACAGAAAGAACTTGGTCCCTCCTCACACCGAGCCAGGCCCCACCCCTAACAGGGCAAGCCGCAGCCCCATTAAGGCAGGGAAAGGAATGATTGGACCGATCCGGGCTGGGAGGCTGGACTTAGGCGGCCTGTGACTCCAGGTGGAGGCCCAGTTTTCCCACCTGAAATGTGGAAAATAAAACATTGATGGTAGAAGTGATGTGGATTCCTTCGTTTGTTCGCCTAACCTTTATTGAGCGCTTACCGTGTGCTAGGCGCAGTTTTAGTCGCTGAGGATACTGGGCTGATACATAGCAGTGAAGGAGACAAGTTTTGCTAATTAGCTCCCTGACTCTGGGCTACTGCTTAACTCATCTGTGCCTGGGTCATCTCACCCTGAAATGGGCCAGTTATAATAACCTCATGGGATTATATATATATATATATATATATATATATATATATGAATTTTATATACGAATTTTATATTTATGAATTATATATATTATAATATATATACATAAATTACATATATATATATATATATATATATATATATATATATATATATATATAAAGCTGCTGGGCATAGGCGGTACCTGGGGCGGGGCGGAGACTTGGCCACAGGGCAATGACCACCCCAGCCCATTCCTATGGCGCCCCCTCCAGTGGTTCAGCCTTCTGACTTGGTCTTGCACCAAAGGAGCTCCTGGGTGCTCAGCCAGCGCGTGCTCGTCAGCCTCTGGCTGTGATTTGGACTCAAGCAAATGCCTCCAGTGGGACTTCCGGTCGTGCGGGACGGAGCCAGAAGGGAGGGGCGGGGCCAGGAGGGCGGGCACCCAACTTGCCCCTGTCTCCTCCCCAGGTGTGTGTTCATCCTCCTCTCCCTCGCCATCAGCGCTCTCAGCAGGTACAACCTGCTTTCCCCGGAGACAGTCAACATCAACTGCACTCTGTAACAGAGTCAGCAGGCCCAGAGGGACGTTCTCCATTTCACTCTCACCCCTACTCTACACTCCTGCGAGTGTGGGGAACTGGCAGCACAGGGGAGTGGGGTGGACACTGCTGTGGGTGACCAGGTGAGGAAGGGACCTCTTCAGGAAGGTTCTCAGATTGAGGTTGGCCCAGCTAAGGGGGTTCATTGTCCAGCCCGCTGTCTCTCTCTGCCCCAGCCCCGGGAAGAGGTTGACCCAGGGCCTTGACCGCTCCACACCAGGCCCCCAGCCGCCCTGTCCACGGCTGTCCAGGGTTCAGTGGGCCCCCTGCTCACCTCACCCCACAGACTGTGGCTGAGGGCTCTGGTTACCCGCCCTAAGATAGATAGGATCCAGCTGGGTGGGACCCCAGGGTCACATTCACACAATCCTTGGCACACTTCTGACCCCTGCTCTCTCCAGACCTGGTGGGGATTCTCCGCGAACCAGGATCAGATGTGCCCGTGTTACCATGCAGTTTCTCTCTTTGGCTTCTGCTGCTTCATGTAAAGAACCCTCCTCCTCCTTGCCTGCATGGATTGAACATCTGTGGGCTCGGTTACTATAAGCTCCATGAGGACAGGGGGAATTTGTTTGTGATGTGTAGTGTCCCCAGCTGTAGGGACAGGACCTGGAACATGGTAGGTGCTCAACAGATGTTAGTTACGACAATGGATAGATTAATGGATAAATGTGCCCAATCTTTAGACCACCAGTCCCTTTGTGACAGCCCCCTGTAGCTCACCTTCCACATGCCTGACTAATTACCCTGCCCCTGCCTTTTGGCATCTTTCCCCAGCCCCAGGGCAGTCTGCCTTACTGAGTTACTTCTCTGCTCAAAGCCCTTTGCTAATTTTGGGTGCCTGGGTTTGGGGACACGAGGGGACCTTCGCGGTCTTCTGCATTCCCCTCCCCTTCCCTCAACCTCCGATCCTCTAACCCACCTGTCCACAGTTGGTTCCTGAGTACAGTCGGCTGCCCCGAAACTCACGAGTGGCCTCACTGAATGGTGTGGCTTTGGGCTATGTAGCTGGCATCATTGTGATGCCATTCTAAAATTTGAGGGGTGTTGACCTTGGCTATGCTGGTCCTGGGCATCCTCAACATGCTATGGATGTACCACTTCACCCTGTCCAAGGCGTGAGGCAGGGGAGCCCCTCATGACCCAGAGCCGACAGCGGGAAGCAATTGAAGAGATCTCAAAGATCTTCCCTCAACACTGCTAGAGACTTGGACCCTGGGCCAGAATGGGGGGGGGGGGTTGTGCACAGGAGGCTGAGGCTTTTCCCACCCCACCGTGAGAAGGCTCAGATTGACTCAACAGGAATCTGTTGAGGGCTTGCCTTTATAACAGGCACTGTTCTAAGCACTGAGGAAGAGCAGTGAACACAAAAAAAATCCTGGCCTTGGAGAGCTGGCATTCTAACTGGGGACACGGACAAAGACCCTTGTTCCATTGAAGCCTTTTCCAACCACTGGCAGCTTGAAAAAGATTAAGTACAACGTCAGAACTGTTTAGGACATAATTGTGGCTGCCATCTTGTTAATGTTAATCTATTTTGAACTTGGGAACGTTGACCCCATGTAATTAGCCCAAAAGTTCAGCCCCATCTTGCTTGTGTGCTTACTTGCTTGCTTGTGTCCCAATAAAGACATTTTAAAAAGAATTATTTTATGGCTTGAGCTGTGTAACGACTACACGAGTATATATGTGAAAATTCATTGAGCTTTCCATTAAGATCCATACATTTTACTTTATGTAATAGCTCAGTTTAAACGTTTTAAAACATGGGGGCACCTGGGTGGCTCGGTGGGTTAAGCATCCAACTTTGGATCAGGTCATGATCTCACAGTTTGTGAGTTCAAGCCCCATACTGGGCTGTCGGCTGTCAGCACAAAGCCCACTTTATTTAAAAAAAAAATTTTTTTTTTAAACATTTATTCATTTTTTGAGAGTGAGAGAGACAGAGCATGAGCGGGGGAGGGGCAGAGAGAGAGGGAGACACAGAATCCGAAGCAGGCTCCAGGCTCTGAGCTGTCAGCACAGGTCCCTATGCAGGGCTTGAACTCTCTGACTGCGAAATCATGACCTGGGCTGAAGTCGGACGCTCAACCGACTGAGCCACCCAGGCGCCCCAGCACAGAGCCCACTTTAGATCCTCTGTTCCCCCCCGCCCCTCCCCCATGTTCTCTCATTCCCTCTCTAATGAACATTTTAAAAATATATAAAATAATAAAAATTAAGTAAATTCTGATACATGATACAATATGGATGAACCTTGAGGATATTGTGCTAAATGAAAGGAACCAGTCACAAAAGGACAAATACTATATTATTCCATTTATAGGGGGTCCCTAGAACAGGCAAATTAGAGAGACAGAAAGTAGAATGGTGTTTGCCAGGAGCTGAAGGGAATAGAGAATGGGCAGTTAGCGTTAAATGGCAACAGTTTCCATTTTGGAAGACTGAAAAAAGTTCTGGTGATGGATGGTGGTGACGATTGCACAACAATGTGAATGTACTTAATAACACGGAAGTGTACACTTAAAAATGGTAAATTTTATGTTGTGCATATTTAAAAAATTTTTTAAAGTCTACTTAAAAAAAGACAAATGGGGCGCCTGGGTGGCTCAGTCGGTTGGGCCTCCGACTTCGGCTCAGGTCATGATCTCACGGTCCGTGGGTTCGAGTCCCGCGTCGGGCTCTGTGCCGACAGCTCGGAGCCTGGAGCCTGCTTCGGATTCTGTGTCTCCCTTTCTCTCTGCCCCTCCCCCGCTCAAGCTCTGTCTCTGTCTCTCTCAAAACTAGATAAACATTAAAAAAAAATTAAAAAAGAAAAAAAGAAGTGATACGAGATGAGGTCAGATTGGAGTAGGGCGCTCCCAGGCCCCCCTGGAAAGCCCCAGTTGAACGCTATTAACCGAAGAGGATTAGCACATAAAACGGGGAGGGGGGGCGGGGCTGGCAGTAACAGAGGCTCCAGGCAAGGGCAGTTATCCACCCCGCAAAAGCCATATCTGCAGTCCCTTGGCCTCCATAAGGCAAGGCACTGCCATGCGGGGACAGGATACGCGCGTGCGCCACCCTCAGGCTGCCTGAAAGCGTGCGCAGCCGCGCGGCATCAAGACTCCTGTGATTGGCCAGGCTGAGAGGAGCGCCAGCCAATCAACTGCCGGTACAGGGGGCTTGTGCACGCCCCCTCCCCAGCACGTTGACAGCCACGTGGGCACTGCTGGGAGAGCGCCGGAGCCCAGCTCTGCGCAGGCGCAGTTTGATCGCTCAGCTCGGACGTGGGCGAGGGCGTGCGTGAGTGGCGGTCGTGTCGGCGACCTGGCCGCCGTCTTCGGGGCTCCCAGTGTCCCTTCTCCTCTTGAAGCAGTTATGGCTCTTATTTTCTTGTTGATCCTTACAGAAGGAGTGGATTCAAGCACAGGCGTTTTACATAGTTGTGTCTTTTGTGTTTTTGTGTTTGTTTTTATTAACGCAGCGGAACAGTATGTGTGGAGCCCCGACACAGACCCTTTTACGCGCGGTCCACACGACAACCCTGGGAAAGATAGAAGCTTCACAGTGTCGGATCCTGGCAGACAGCACCTTAACCAAGGGACGGAAGTTAAAGTCACCAGCAGTGAGTCACGGTGACATCATAAGCCCCCGATATGCGAAGGGAACATCACCTCTCTGGTATCCTTCCCAGTAATGTGAAAACCTCAATCCAATCAAGATAAACCAAGTGGAGAGAGTCTACACGGTTGCTGACCGGTTCTCTTGAGGAGTGCCAAGGGCATGAACGACAAGGGGCTGTCACTGGAGGAGTCTAAGGAGACATGACAATTAAGTGCCATGAGAGATCTTGGATTGGGTCCTGGAGCAGAAAAAGGACTAGTAGAAAACCTGGAGAAATCCAAATCAAGGCTGTAGTTTATTAATAGTATTGTACCAAGGTTAAGTTCTTAGTTTTAATAAGTGAACTTGGTTACATAAGATGTTAACAGTAGGGGCAGCAAGGTGAAGGGTAAATGGGAACACTCTATGCTATTTTTGAACTTTTCTGTAAGTCTAAAATTATCTAAAAGTAAAAAGTTAAGAAAGAAATCTAGGAAGCAGGTACTATCAGTATGCCCGTTTCCCAGAGGAGGAAACGGAATCACAGAGAAGTTAAGATATCTCGCCAAGGTCGCACAGTCAGGAAGCAACAGGGCATGTTCCAAACCCATGGAATATGGATCCAGAACCCCCTTCTCTCTATTCTTCTTTTTTTTTTAAAGTGGGCTCCACACCCAGCGTCATTCCCAGGCATGAGGCTTGAGCTCACAATCCTGAGATCAAGACCTGAGCTGAGACTGAGACCTGAACTGAGATCAAGAGCGGAACGCTTAAAGACTGAGCCACCCAGATGCCCCCAGGGTAACTTGTTGTCAAGAAGATACTGCAATAAATGTTCTTTTCACACCTCCACTTGTACTTCTTAGGTGTATTCTAAAAATGATTTTCTGGATCAGAAGATGTGTTGAATAGCAGGATTCTCCAGAGAAACAGAACCAGTTAGAATAGAGAGAAACAAAGAGAACGAGAGAGAGAGACAGGAGGGGGTGTTATTACAAGGAAATGACTCACATGATTATGGAGGCTAATAAGTCCAATATCTGCAGTTGGCAAGCTGGAGACCCAGGAGAGCAGACGATGTAGTTCTAGTCCAAGTCTGAAGCTCTGAGAACCCAGAGGGCCAATGAATGTAAGTTCCGGTGTGAGAGCTGGCAAATTTGAGATCCAAGAAGTTCCAGTCTGGAGAGAGAAAAAAGACGGATGTCAGACATTAGGCGTTTTCTTCTTACTGGACAGAAGGTCAGTCTTTTTGTTCTGTTCAGGCTTCCGCCTGGTTGAATGAGGCCCCTCCATATTGGGGAGGGCAGTCTGTTTTCCCGTTTATAATTCAAATATGAATCCCACCCAAACACACCCTCACAGACACACCCAGAAGAACGTTTGACCAACCATCTGGGTACCCCATGGCTCAGTCGACTTGATATATAAAATTATAACCACCAGAAAAGGAAAGGACACTCGTCATTTTGAAACCTCTCAACAAACTGCCTACATCCATCCACAACGTTCTTGCGGCCTCCCTGGCACTTGGTGTTGTCGGGTGTTCTGAATTCTGCCCATCTGGTAGTCACCGGTCCCCTTTTTAAAAAAGTCTCCAGGGGCGCCTGGGTGGCTCAGTCGGTTGAGCGGCCGACTTCAGCTCGGGTCACGATCTCACAGTCCGTGAGTTCGAGCCCCGCGTCGGGCCCTGGGCTGATGGCTCAGAGCCTGGAGCCTGCTTCCGATTCTGTGTCTCCCTCTCTCTCTGCCCCTCCCCCATTCATGCTCTGTCTCTCTCTGTCTCAAAAATAAAAAACGTTAAAAAAAATTTTTAATAAAAAAAAAAGTCTCCATTGTTCAACCAGATGTTTTTCCTACAAAACATTTTGAAGAGCTCATGCCTGGACCAGGGAGTGGGAAACTGGAGAATGGCCTACATAACTCCCGCCATGGCCCGAGGCCCAACCCCCTAACCACCCCCAAGCTGGTCTTCTGGGGAAAGTTAGGATGCAAATGCAAAGGAGATCCCCAGCTCAACTATCCTTAGTCCAGGAACTTCCTGGAAATTATGCCCTTCCTTTGTGCATGCTTAAACACCAACATTGCAGACAAATGTCTGAGTCCTGGCTCATCAACTTTAATTCCTTTTACCCAGCAAGCCTTTTTTGAGTGCCTGCTGTATACAGGCAATGTACGGGCACTGGAGACAGAGCGGTGAACAAAGCAAGCAAAGCCCTGCCCGTGGAGTTTTTATGCTCACAGGATGAGATACAAGTTGAGAAAACAGGAGATGATAAGAAAAAGAAAGCGGGGAAAGGAGATAGAGCGTGGTAGGCCTTTAATTTTTTCATTAAAATATAATTGACATACAGTGTTATATTAGCATCAGGTATAAGTGGGGGCTTTTAAAATGACTTTGCAAAAAGTTTACTTATTTTGAGAGAGAGAGTGCAAGCAGGGGAGGGGCAGAGAGAGAGAGAGAGAGAGAGGGAGAGGGAGAATCCCAAGCAGGCTCCCACTGTCAGTGCAGAGCCCAATGCGGGGCTTGATCCCACGAACCGTGAGATCATAATCTGAGCCAAAATCAAGAGTCAGACGCTTAACTGACTGAGCCACCGAGGCACCCCTAAAAATGACTTTTTAAAGTGAAAATTTTTATGGAGGCAGACACAGCAACTGTCAGGTGCAAACACATGTGAACAATTCCCTCGTGCTCACCCTCTCAAAGTCCGTCTGGGTGATGCTGTTATTTTAGAGCAGGTGGTCAGGGAGGGCCTCTCCAAAGTGGTGACATTGGAGCAGAAGAAGTGAAGGCATCACCATCCAGGCATCTTTTGGAAATGTGACTGCTGGAAGGGACCGCTGGTGCAAGGGTCCTGAGGTGGGAGTGTGTTTGGGTGCTCAACAAATACTGGTTGAGTGTCTGACTCTTGATTTCGGTTGGGGTCATGATCTCACAGTTCGTGGGTTTGAGCCCCGAGTCGGGCTCTGTGCTGGCAGCACGGAGCCTGTTTGGGATTCTTTGTCTCTCTCCCTCTCCTCCCCCTCCGCCCCCCCCCCCCCCCCCATGCTCTCTTTCTCTCTCAAAATAAATAAATAAGAAATACATGTGAAAGGATCTAGGAGCAGCGGGAGCAGCGTAATCCTAGGAGAGTGGCTTGGTCTCTCTGAACCTTGAGTTTCCTTATCTATAAAATGGGTCTACACATTTCCGCCCCAAGAGGGTGGCAGTGAGGACTAAAATGGGATTGTGTTTGGCACAATGCCTAGCATGGAGTGAGCCCTCCAGAAACAGAAGACATTATGAACAACAGCTTCTGCCTGTTTTCAGGAAGGGGAAGCTAGATACGAGGGGGCTGGCATAGTGGGGGCTGCCCAGATAGGCGGGTGCGGGGGGAAGGGGGCAGCGGCTCTCTCCCAGAGACACACAAGTACAGAGTTGTGTGTTCTGATTTTTAGATGGCCGTGAGAGTCAGGACGGTTCTAGGGGACTCCCTAGATTAAGGAAAGGCAGAGTTTTTCTTTCATAACCGTCGCGAGCCCTTCGGGGCGACTCCGTTTCTTACAAGATCCCACCCTTCATTTAGATGGGAAACTGAGGCACAGAGGGGCTGGGACCTGAGAACTCCAGACAGGAGTTGAGAAGGGGTCTACACACTGGACAGCCAGTGATGGGGGAGTCCACTGGGGCGGGGGCCTCCGGACGGGATCAGCCCCCTCCCTCCACCTCAACCCCATCAAGCAGACAAGAGACTCAGGGAAGGGCAGAAACGACAGAGACATGGAGTGAGAGAAACAGTGACCTAGAAAGGTGAAACAGAGACCCAGAGATGAAGAGACAGGGGAACAGACAGAGAGAGACAGTGAGGCTGGCAGATTCGGAGACAAAGACATAAAAAGACTGGGCGAGGTAGAGACGGACCTAGAGACAGAGAAAGAGACACCGACACGGACTAGAATCGGAGGGACAGGGCAGAGCCAGCGAGGGTCGCCCCCTAGGGAGACCCCGGGCTGCCCCGTCTGGGGACGCGCCAAGAGCTCCCCCACTCCGCCCCCGTCGTGCCTGGGCAGTGACTTCAGAGGCCCCGCGGATTCTATAAATGGCCAAACGGCCGAGGGCCGGGGCGGGGCGGAGCCCAGTGAGTCAGCGCTTCGCGTCACCGCCGGCCGGATCCCGCCAGGCCCCGCTCCCGCCCTCGTCCCTCCCGGGCCGCCAGGGGGCGCCAGCCGCCTGCTCCGCCGAGGAGCGCGTTCCCCCCCCTCCTTGCGCCGCAGAGACCCGTGGCCCGGCCCGGGCCGCTCAGCGTGGGCAGGATCCCGGAATCTGCGCGTTCGAATCCTGGCTGCGTCGCCCTCGTGCTGTGTAAGGCCAGGCGGGCGGCGTCACCTCTCTGTGCCGCGTACAGACCCCACGTCGGAAGGCTGTTGTGAGGCATGAGTGAACAGACCCAGCATTTAGGATTCTACCAGGAGCTAATTGTGGGCTCGTTTTATGTATTTTAGCCTATTGGTTTAGACCAGTGGTTCTCAAACAGGAAAGATCTGCCTTCCCTCTCCCGTCTCCCTGCTGGGACATTTGGCAATGTCCGGAGACGTTGCTGTTTGTCAAGACTAAGGGGGTGCTACTGGCATCTGGTAGGTAGAGGCCGGAGATGCCGCCTCAATTACGGTAAGGCCCAGGAGAGACTCTGGCCGGGAAGAATTATCCAGCCCTGTTGTCCACCGTGCTGGGGTTGAGGAACCTTGACTTAGCGCGATGGCATTAGGGGCAGGGGCCTGGGGTTAAATTCTGCCCTGCCACTGACACTGTGTGACACTCGGAAAGGGATTCCACACCCCATGCCTCGGTTTCCCCATCTGTAAAGTGTGTATAATAACAGCATCTGGGGGCGACTGGGTGGCTCAGTCGGTTGAGTGTCTGACTCTGAATTTTGGCTCAGGTCATGATCTGTTGATGAGATAAAGCCCCGCGTGGGGTTCTGCACTGATGGCGGCGACCTACTTGGAATTCTCTCTCCTTCGCTCTCTGCCCCTCCTCCACTCGTGCACGGGCAGGCGCCCTCCCTCTCTCTCTCTCTCTCTCAAAATAAATAAGGGTGCCTGGGTGGCTCAGTCAGTTAGCGCCCAACTTCGGCTCAGGTCATGATCTCACGGTTTGTGAGTTCAAGCCCCGTGTCTGGCTCTGTGCTGACAGCTCAGAGCCTGGAGCCTGCTTCGGATTCTGTCTCCCTCTCTCTCTGCCCCTCCCCTGCTCGCGCCCTGTCTATCTCTCTCTCAAAAATAAACATTAAAAAAAAATTTTTAAATAAATAAATTCACTGGGGCGCCTGGGTGGCGCAGTCGGTTGAGCGTCCGACTTCAGCCAGGTCACGATCTCGCGGTCCGTGAGTTCGAGCCCCGCGTCAGGCTCTGGGCTGATGGCTCGGAGCCTGGAGCCTGTTTCCGATTCTGTGTCTCCCTCTCTCTCTGCCCCTCCCCCGTTCATGCTCTGTCTCTCTCTGTCCCAAAAATAAAAAAATAAAAAACGTTGAAAAAAAAAATTTAAAAAAAAAAAAATAAATAAATAAATAAATTCACTTAAAAAAAAGTAACAGCATCCCTTTCTAAGGGCGTTGTGAGGCACGAGTTGATACATGTACAGTCCTTGTAACAGGGCCTGACATAAGAGCCGCTGTCATATCAGCGTATCACAGCCGTGCCCTTAGCATGTGGCCAGCAAATTGCACGTCCCATCAGTATATGGCAGATATTGCTGACATCACCCAAGTGTCACTAACGTGGCCTTGCCATAAGTGGCATGATGTGGTCAATGTCATCCTCCTCTGTGGTCCCCGGGGGTGAGATCTGGCCAGATGGGGCTGTTTACGCGGGATCCCTCCAGGCCGGCCCGGCTGGGACAAGGAAACCTGCTAACACAGACACCCCACGGCCAAGGCAACCCGCAGGTAGATGGGGAGGGTAAAATCCAGGATCTCTGCTCCCCCAGATCCTTCCGAGGGACCGGAGGGGACGGAAGTGGGGTGCCAGACGCTCAGGGGAAATACTGGCCTTATCCCGAGTCCTTTCCTGTGCCAGGCACTCCACACCGGGCATGGACTGTCCATTGGTCCATTTCACAGCTGTGGCAACAGAGGCTCAGCTACAGACCGTTGGCGTCAGGAGCTAAACCCAGGGTGGTGCTCGCTAAGCTACCGTGGGCTGTGGTCTTGCCTCAAGACCGGAGACAGACAAGGAGAGGTGACCTCAGTGACAGACACGGAGAGACTAGGTGACCCTGCCAGAGGTCCAAAGAACAGTGGAGGGTAGGGAAGGATGGGGAAAGCTTGATCTCTTATGACCAAGCCCCCCCCCCCAATAATAACCCAGGCCGCCCCCCTAGGTGGAAACAATGACACAATCGGCTCCCAATACCAAGGCCCTGACATCACGTGGGGGGGAGAGGGGGGGTGGCCGAGGTGGGGGGTGCCCCGCCCCTTGGCAGGCCCCTGCGGCCAATGGGACGGCCTTGGAAGAGGCCCGGGCCGCCTCCGGAGCTTCAAAAACGTGTGAGGAGGGAAGACGGGGCTGCAGACGGAGCCTTAAGCTGCTGCCTCAGTCCTCAGTGCCTCTGCCCACCACCAGCCAGCATGTCTTCTGCTCACTTCAACCGGGGCCCCGCCTATGGGTTGTCGGCTGAGGTCAAGAACAAGGTAGGCGCCCCCCCCACCCCAGCCCATACACCCCGGCAGGCCAACGGCCCCATGGGGTTCTGGTCTATCCCATGTGATTTGGGACCAGAGGGGACAAAAGGACAAATATGGGGTACGGCCCGCCTTCCTCCCCATCCTGAGCATCCCAGAGCCCTCAGCGACTGTTGGGGTGGGGTGTGTAAAATGGGGGGCATGCAGGCAACCATATAGGTAAACTGAGGAGGTCAGTCCCTGGTGAAGACCCCGCTTGATCAGAGCCTCCTGTTAACCTGTCCCCTGTTCCTTTTATGTTGGGGGGCGGGGGGCTGGGAAAGGACTTGATCTTCCTTGCACCCACCATCTCAAAAAGCAACTGGAGAGTGGTTGAGAGCTGGGATGGTGGGGAAGGGAGGCCCAGAAAGTATGGGAGATCCTGAAGGGGGGGGGGCGGAGACAGCTGGGGAGGTCAGAGAGGGAGCATTAGGGACATGACGGACGTGTCCTCGTTTTGGGCTGGGAGAACATGCACACACCACCTTCATGCTATGGTTGGGTAAACTGAGGTTCAGAGAGGAGGGGTAAGTAGCTAGGGTTCTAAATAAGGGAGCTGCAGAGCTAGGATCCTGGCCTCCCCCCCCACCACACACACACCCCCGAATGGGGGTTCAGCTTCTGCAGGGCAGTGAACTGGAAGTCCCCAACTCACTGGAATGCTCCCGTGAGCGTTGCCAGGGGAGGAGTCCCGGCCCCATTTGACAGAGGGGAACACTGAGGCTCCGGGTGGCTTGTCCCAGTGTACAGCGAGGACGCGGAGAGCTGGAATCGGATCCAGGGTCGGGGATCCTGGCTGCTGGAGGAGGGGGCTGGTGGGGGGGGCGGGTGTGCGGCCGGAGCGAGCCCAGCGCCGCCCCCCTCCCCCCCAGCGCCGGCCCCAGAGCCGCGAGAAGCCGCCGCGCCTTATAAGGCGGCCTCGGGGAGCCCGGCCCGCGGGGCCGCGCTATATAAGGGCCGGTTTGCTTTATAAAGCCGGGCTGGTGGGGAGGGGGGCGGCAGGGCCGGGGCCAGGTGAGGGGCCGCCCCCTCCCACCTCCTCCTCCCCCAGGAGAAGGGCCAGCTCCGTCCCCCAGAGTCCTGGAGCCTGTCGGGGCTGGGGCTGAGGGTTCTGGAGAAACAGAGGGGGTAACGTGAGGAGGGGGGCAGAGGGCGAGGGACGGAGAGGGACGGAGATTCTGGGAGCCCAGAGACTTGAGAGGGACGGATGGGGAGGGTGAGCCACGAGCGAGATAAGACCGAGACAGGGATGGGGAGGCCGAGAGAGGAGCCGGACGAGCCCCACCCCCCACCAGAGGCAGGGAACCTGGAGTCGGAGACCAGCCGGGAGGCAGAGATGGCCCCACCAGGAGCCCCACCCCCCAGCCAGACGCGGAGGGATGGGGACAGGAAGACAGGGCCAAGGAAAGAGACAGGGCTGGAGAGAGAGAGAGAGAGAGGTCACGGGGATGGGGAGAGGGAGAAATACGGCCACACGCACGGGGCCAGGAGTAAGACAGAGACAAGCTCCCGGCCCCTCCACCCGGAGCTGGAGCCCAGGAGATGAGGGCCTGAAGAGACACTGAGGCAGGCATGCAAGACAGGACAGTCCCCTGCAAGGCAGTACTCAGGGCACCTCCTTAGGGCTCCTCCTCCCCTGCCTGGGGGCCCAGGCTTCCAGCAGCGGGACGGGCAGGGCCCCCGGGAAGCTAAGCCCCAAGTTTGGCCTGGAGGGGGAACCAAGAGGCCAGGCACCGCCCCGCCCCCAGCTCTGAGTACCCCCCGCTCTCCACCCCACCCCCGCCTTGTCCGCATTCTCTGGTGCCAAACCTCAGAATGTCCGGAATGGCCCCCTGGGCAGGTGCCACCTCAGCCCTGGCCCTCAGCCCACTTCAACCCCCACCCCTACCCCCTCATGGACACTGGGGCAGAATTGCCTTAGTTGGGAAGGGGATGAAGAAGATCAGGCCCAGGGAATATCAGGTGGGGTCCGAGGACTGAGTCTGCTCCACGCTGCGTCCTCACCGCTTTCTCTGCGCCCCCCACCCCCAGCTGGCCCAGAAGTACGACCACCAGCGGGAGCAGGAGCTTCGAGAATGGATCGAGGGGGTGACAGGACGCCGCATCGGCAACAACTTCATGGACGGCCTCAAAGATGGCATCATTCTTTGCGAGTGAGTGGAGCAGACTCTGCCCTGGGCTGCCCTCAACCTGGGCGTTCATCCCCGCCCCTCAACCCCTCAACCAACTAGGGGCTCCAAGCCTGGTCAGGCTCTTTATATCCGAGACCTGGGAATAGTGGTGGCAAATAATCACTGTGCCCATTTAACAGGAAAGAAAACTGAGGCTCAGGTAAAACACATGGCCCCAAGTCCCATACTGTTCCAACAGAAGTGACTCCAGAATCTAGGAAGGCAGGGCGGGCCCATTTATGGCCTCCAAGAGTTCCAAGTTCCAAGAAAGAGAGATCGTGGCTAGAGGGCAACAGGCAATGATGGCTGTCCATCACTGGCTTGACACGAGAGATGTACCACGGTCATTTAAGTAGGTCCCCATCTTCTACTCTTCTCAGAACTTAAATCATCGAGAGAAATGAAAGCCCAAGCTTTGATTCCAGATTCCACGGCAACGTTAATGCTGGCTAGGGCCCTGAGCCCAGTGGGGGTCCTGTATGCATCTCTGAGTCTGACCCAGGGCAGGGTGACCATGGTGGCCAGAGAATGCCCTTGAGAAGCTTCCCGAAGGTGCAGGCTTACCAAGATCTAGGTGCTGGAAAGGTGGCAGGGTGGGGAGATCCTGTTCTGTCGTATCCACTCGGGACAAGGAATAGGGGGACACCTTGGTGTCCCAGCTCGGACAGGGTTGCTTGGACATTAAAGAGTGCCGAGCCCACCCCCCACCCCCATTCAGTCCTTCATGCCGCGAGAATTTATGGGGCACCTGCTGCGTGCCAGGTCTAGGCACTGGGGATAATGAACAAAACAGACTTGACTTTGAGGTCACGTAGAGCTTTCGTCCTAGTGAGGGCAGATCGATCAAATAATCAATGAGATAATCACATAACATACTTGCCGAGGGTGGGAAGTGCCGTGGAGAAAAGTCTGGTGGGGAAGGACGGGGGGGGCCGGGGTGGGGAAAAGGGTGGCTGCTTTGTACAGAATGGCCTGGAAGGTCTTTCTGAAGAGGTAACATTTGAGAGGAATCTTGGATGAAGTGAGGGAGGGACCTAGGAGGGCGTCTGAGGGGAGAGTGGGTCAGGCAGGGGGGCAGCGGTGCAAAGGCCCTGAGGTGGGAGTGAGCGAGTGTAGTGTGTTCAAGGAACAACCAGGAGAGATATGAGGAGGTGGAGGGAGTTAGCTGGGCGGAGCGGGGCGGGGCGGGGGGGGGCACACTTTCAGTCATGCCAAGTATTAGGATCTTTATTCTGAAGGGAAACCATGGGACAGCTTTGAGTTGGGAAGTAACTAGAATTATTGTTGAAAAGACCATTCGAGCTACAAGATGAAGGGTCGGGAGGAGACATGGTGGAAGCTGGGAGCCCCAGGGAGGCCCCTGCAAAGAGCCCAGGAGAGAGATGTGGGCGGCTCGGAGCAGGGTGGGAGTGGCAAGGAGCTGTGGGCTTCTAGATGTCTTTGGAAGGCAGAGCCAAAGGACTTGCTGAGTGCTTGGGTGTGTGGACGGGAGAAAAGGATAGGAGAGTCAAAGGCAAGTCTGAGGGCTTTGCCCAAGCACCTGGAAGGCTGTGTTTACTGAGCCTGGGAAGATGGAAGGGGCTGAGTTGGGGGAAATGGGTGTCAGGAGGCAGGGGTGGGGTGCACTGGATTTGAGATGGCATGTAGGGAG
This sequence comes from Panthera leo, assembly GCF_018350215.1. Lineage (NCBI taxonomy): Eukaryota > Metazoa > Chordata > Mammalia > Carnivora > Felidae > Panthera > Panthera leo. The sequence continues at coordinate 8,657,720 of NC_056680.1, forward strand.
CTGGCTTGGGGAGTGAGGGGCCCGGCTGCACGGAGACACTGGGGAGCTGTTGGCGTATCGGTGGCATTTGCAGTCAAGAGACTGGAGGAGGTCAAGGGGGTGAGTGTGGCCAGGAAGGGAAGCCCGAGGCCCAGGCTGCAGGCTTTCCACAGTGCAGATGCCTGGAGAGGACCAGCAGCCGGAAAGGTGGTTGCCAGGGAGACAAGGTCATAGCAGGGGACTCCTGCAAGCCTGGGATAAGGGGACTTTCTGCTAGAGACCCCAGCCCAGCTCCCGATTTCCCATCTCAGTCCTGCCCGGGTGTGCGAGGGGTGGATCAGCGGGGCCCCGCAGCTGAGCTGGTTGCCGTGGGAACCCCCGACATCGCCCGCTGGCTGTCACCCTGACCCGTTGTCCCGCGGGGCTGGGCGTACCTTCCTCGCTGCCTCCCCCGGCTCCTTGTAGGTTCATCAATAAACTCCAGCCGGGCTCCGTGAAGAAGGTCAATGAGTCGACCCAAAACTGGCACCAGGTGAGCCCAGCCTCTTTTCTGAACTCTTTCAACCCCTGGCCCACACCGCCCCTCGGCACCCCCCCCCCCGACCCTGCCTCCCTCCACTGACTGGCGCCTGCTCCCCTCCAGCTGGAAAACATCGGCAACTTCATCAAGGCCATCACCAAGTATGGGGTGAAGCCCCACGACATTTTCGAGGCCAACGACCTGTTTGAGAACACCAACCACACCCAGGTTCAGTCTACCCTCCTGGCCCTGGCCAGCATGGTGAGTGAGGCTGAAGGGTGGGCGTGGGGCGGGTGGGCTGTGGAGGGTGTGGGCTGGGATGTGAGTGGGGGCCACTCGTGCCCCCGGGGCCCAGCATGGGTGGGAGGGGGGAGCAGGTGCTAACCGGGGACGGTGCCTGGAGGCTCCCTTGTCAGTCCCTGCTCCCTTGGCCCTCCCCAGGCCAAGACGAAAGGGAATAAAGTGAACGTAGGGGTGAAGTACGCGGAGAAGCAGGAACGGAGATTTGAGCCAGAGAAGCTACGAGAAGGGAGGAATATCATCGGGCTTCAGGTACTGCCCCTTCTTCACCGGGGGTCTTGCTGCTGAGCTGGGCGGGGAGGTCAAGGAGGCCAGGAGGGCACCCCGGTCCCGGCAGGCTTTGGGGCACAGGCTGTTTGGCCCTACCTCGGATGTATGCTGGGCACTGTGCTTGGCGTCCAGCGGCTCTGAGCGGTGGGTGCTATTGTTACACCCTTTATCCAGATGAGGAAACTGGGGCCTGGAGAAGCCGGCTCACTTACCGCGATTGCCCGCGTGATACGTGGCCGCGCTGGGGCTGGAACCCTGGAAGCCAGGCCCCGGGGCTCGGAGCCACCTACAGGCCACGTGACCTGCGTTTTCTGGGCCTCAGTGTCCAGTCCGGAGCCTGACAATGGAAGCAGGTGCCTCGGCAGAGGGCGTGCCAGGGTCCGCCGACACGCTCTGTCTCGTGGCCCCGGGTGAGGCTCTGTGACCTTCGGGCTGATTCTTCTTCCTAGATGGGCACGAACAAGTTTGCCAGCCAGCAGGGCATGACTGCCTACGGCACCCGGCGCCACCTGTACGACCCCAAGCTGGGCACGGACCAGCCCCTGGACCAGGCTACCATCAGCCTGCAGATGGGTAGCAACAAGGGGGCCAGCCAGGTGCGTGGGGGGGCGGGGGGCGCGGGCTGGGCCGCTGGGGTGGCCCCTGCCCTGCTGGGTGCCCGCGGTCTGACGGGCTGCGCCCTCTGCAGGCCGGGATGACCGCACCCGGGACCAAGCGACAGATCTTCGAGCCGGGGCTGGGCATGGAGCATTGCGACACGCTCAACGTCAGCCTGCAGATGGGCAGCAACAAGGGGGCCTCGCAGCGGGGCATGACGGTGTACGGGCTGCCGCGCCAGGTCTATGACCCCAAGTACTGCCTGACGCCCGAGTACCCGGAGCTGGGCGAGCCTGCCCACAACCACCACCCGCACAACTACTACAACTCGGCCTAGGGCCCTGGGGCCCCCCACCCCCCCGCCCCGCCTTCCCCCCAGGGAGGCTGCCTGCTGCTCTCGGCAGGGGCCGCGCCGCCCCCGTCGACCCCTCCCCCTGCATGGCGTCCCCCCGCCCCCGCCGCCGGCACCTGCCCACAGGGTTAGCATTTGGTGGGGGAGGGGGGCAAACTGGGGGGCTTGGGGGGGAGGGGAGGGGGCCCTCCTCCCTGTAGCGCCGCGGGACCCAACACCGAGCCGGGTGTTCCCAACAGCACCCAGAGGACGCACTGAGCAAGGCTACCCCGGCTGTCATTCCCTCCCCCTTCACAAGTGGGTCCCCCCAGGACAAGAAGTTCCCCCCCCCCAAGCAAAACCCCCAGAGCCCAGGCTCGGCCTGCCCCCACCCCATTCCCACAGTGGGAGCAAACTGCATGCCCAGAGACCCAGCGGACACACGCGGTTTGGTTTGCAGCGACAGGCATACGTGGATGTGACAGCGGCGTTTGTAACGCGAGCACTTTCTTTTTCTATTTCACTGGAGCACAATAAACGGCTGTAAAATCATGGACTCGGGGCTGCTCTTTGCTGGAGCCCGCGTGTCTCTTGCACCCGTGCAAACAGCCTTGCTCGGATCCGCTCCGCGTCCCGCATACACGTCTGCAGGGGCACAACGCTCACACGGTCAGATGCGCACACGGTGCGCGCGGCCACTTGGCGGGCCCCGGGACAGGCACTCACACGCAGAATCCGTGCCCTACTTTGTGTGTGTGGAGCACACACACTCCCCTTGCACAGATGCACACGTGCGGCACACACTCCCACTCAGGACACATAAACGCACACCCTCACACATAATATCCACACGCACGTGCTCGGCCCCGTGTGCCTTTCTGGGAAGTCTGGGGCGTGTGGGGGGTGGTGTAAAAGTGCCCAAGCGCCGGGACAGGCTAGATGGGGTGTGAATCACACAGTTCTGCTTCTCACACGCTGACTGACTTGGGGCAAGTCACTTGCCCTCCCTAGGCCTGTTTTCCCAACACGAAAATGAGGTCAGAGAGCCTCCTGGGGACATGGGGAAGCTGAAATGACACCCCCAGACGGGGGAAGCCATTTGGTACTGACCAATGAACGTGGTCCAGCCAGGTTCCGGAGGTCCCCGTGGGCAGGCGGAACCCTTCAGCCCCGGATAGTGGGGAGGTGGGAGGGGACAAGGCAGTGGGGCAGGATGGGCACTTTGGGGCGCGGGGCAAGGGCCCTTTGTAGGCTGGCATGGGGCAGGGGAGTAGCTGTCTGCCAGGCGCGGCCACCCTGTGTTCCCAGCTCGCTCTCTGCCCTCTTCTGAGGGCTGACTCCCGAGCCTGGCCTGCCAGCCCAGGGCCCTCTGAGTCTGTGGACAGCCCCCACCTCTCCACGTTTCAGAGGGGCCCCTGTCCTCCCAGTGATGTGAGCGCCAGCGGTCCTGCCTGGAAGGCACCACCTGTCAGAGTTCCAAGGGGAGGGTGCGGCCGTGTGGGGGGTGGGGATGGCAGGTGGTTACAGAACGGTGGCGTCCCCTTCCTTACGCACAGCAGGGGATGAAGCTGGAACTCGGGGACCTGCGGAGACACACCAGAAGACCCGCGTGCACGGACGCACACAGCCCCTGGGGCCTCGTAAAAGGGATTCCAGGCGCTCTTGGCCTGGCTAGTACAAGTCCTGCTCCCCCAGGGCCAGCACAGGGGGAGCTATGCTGAGGAGGATCCATGCCTGGCCCAGGGCCCTGCCTCCTCGAGAAAACAGCACCATATTAGCACTTGGCCTGTGTGACTGGGGTGGGCGGGCCCTGGAAGCCAGAGGAATGAGCCCCCTTTCTGCTGGACCCCAGAGGGCACCCCCCGCCCAGGCACCTGTCCACCGCTCTGCCCGTGCCCACTGGCTCCTGCCCGGGACCTTGGAGGGGGGAGGCGAGAGCACCACAGGAAGGGCAGGGCAGGGTGGGCTGCCAGGTGGGAGTGGGGGAACATGCCAGACCCAGTGGCCGGGCCTGGTGGCTAGCTCAGCATCCCCCCTCGGCTGTCCCACACCCCTTACTGCCCTGAGTGGGTCCCAGAGTCACTTAAACCGTGCCAGGCACTGTGCTAGGCCCCTCCAGTCTCAGCATGGCCCTGGAACGTTCTAGCGTCCTTTCTGCTGTACCAACGAGGACTGCAAAGCACAGGCCACCTGCTGCCCAGGCTCAAAGCCGGGTGCAGGTGCCGATGGGCCCCAGGCTGCCAGAGCGTCAGGACCTCCACACCTGTAAGACCATCTGCGGGCACCGTCCATCAGCAAGGTTCAGATGCATTTTTTCCAAAACCAAGCAAGTCACTCAATTCTGACACGACCTGGAGACAGCATTGGATCTCCCAGGATAAGGGTTCAGTCTTAGGAGGCTGTCCCTCCCCTTTAGGGCCAATTCCAAGTCCAGGTTATGACCTGTGCTTCTGACCGACCAGTGATAATCAGGGATTCCCATGACCACCTCTTCCGATTTCGTTAATTTACTAGAGTGGCTCACAGAACTCAGAGAAACATTGCGTTTTACTAGATGACCGGTTTATTAGAAAAGAATATAAATCAGGAGGAGCTCGCGGGCCCAAGTCGGGAGAAGGGGCACCCCACTCCCCCAGCACTTCCGTGGGTTCACCGAGCCCCCAAGCTTGTCAAATCTTGTTGGAGTTGTTATACAGCTTAATCTGTAGCCCCCCTTTCCCTTCCTCAGAGGTTGTGGGTGTTACTGAGGGTCCCACTCAGTAATCACGGACCTTCCGGTGACCAGCCCCATCCTGAGGCTGATCTGGGGCCCCACAGCGATCAGCATGAATGTAGGTTTTGATCAGCATGATCAAAACGGGCTCTGTTGACAAAAGATGCTGCCATTCAGGAAATTCCAAGGGGTTGAGGAGCTGTGCCAGGAACTAGAGATAGGGACCAAAATGTATTACACCGCACCAGCATCGGCCCCACCTCGTCTTCAGAGACCCCCTCACCACCCTCGGAAAAAGGTCCCTTTCCCGGACCCTTACTCCTCCACAATGCTGTCACCCCTGCAGCCCTGGAAGCAGAGACCTGTTCTCTCAGCCTGGACCCTGGACTCTTAGGCAGTCAGACCCCGGGCTGTGACGCCAGGCCTCCCAGGTTCAAGGCCCAACTCTGCAGCTTTCTGGCTGTGGGACGTTAGGCCGGTGACTTGCCATCTCTGGCCCAATTCCTCACCTGTGAGCCTGGGGCACCTACCTCACAGGCACCTTTTGGGGTGGGGGGACAGGGCAGGCAAGCCTGAGAGCAGCTTCTGGCACAGGGTGGCCCTCGAGTATGACTTCTTTCGGACCGCCCCCCAGGAAGCCTTCTCTGGTCACCCCGGGCTCCATTGGCCCCATTTTCTGTTGTGCCTGTAAATGCCTGGCCAGGTGTCTGTAGGTTCATCCGTGTGCCTCGGGCCCAGCACTGCCATGGTTTCACCCCGAAAGCCTGTTGCATGGACAAAATGGACAGTTTGAAGGACTAACCAAACCCCATTTCCAATGGCCCGCCAGGCCACCTCTGAGTGCTTCAGTCTCCCCCTCTCCCTCACTGAACCCCTGGGCCTGACCCAGAACCCAGGAAATCACAAAGAAGCAGGAGTTTGCATCAGCTGCTTTATTTAGGGGCTCGTGACCGACGGCGATCCCCAGCCCAGCCCCTTCCTCCTCTACAAAAGCAACTAAACAGGAAAAGGGGCTGTTCTGCCAGGTCCCAGCCACGGGGCCTGTGGGACTGTGGCTTTGAATCCCAGGCCACAGGCCTTGGGAGGCAGGGGAGGGGCGGGGGGCAGTCCAGTCCACACGGTGCTGGTGAGATGGGTGAGGAGGCTGGAGAGTCCCTTGGCAGCCTCTGCTGGGCTTGTCCTTGCCCAGAACGTCAGGACGCGGGCCCCGAGGAGGAGCAAGCAAGTTAAAGGCTTTCAGAGCCAAGGGAAGCACTTCAGGCCCCCGGGGGGGCCCAACAACCCCGCCTCAACTCCAGTCCGTGCCCACAGGCACGCTGCCACGGCCACACTCACACCCACACCCACTCCATACACGCAGAGGGCTGTGAAGGCCCTGGACCCACACCGCGGACCCTGGAATGTCTCTGGATTGGCACCCAGCGGGGCAGGTCCACGGCAGGCAGGGTTGCCGCGGGAGCGGGTCCTCTGCATCGCTACTGGTTGGCTGCCTCGCAGGCATCTATCCAATCGCTGTACACGTCCACCGGTTCTGACAGATCTGGGCCGCTGAGGTCAAGGGCAACTGCTGGCATCGGGCCCCTTCCCTGTACGCACCCCTCTCACTGGTGTCAGCCGGATCCCCGCCCCGCACCCAACGCAAGTCAGCAGGTGGTGCCTTGTCTCCAACCCCCCGCCCCCCCCCCCTCCCCGCCCCAGGGAGGTCACGGCCCACAAAAGCGTAAGCAGGAGGGCCAGAGGAGCAAAGACTGGATCCAGTCCCCTCGCCCCTGGCCAGGTGCCCTAGAGCAGCCCACCCGGGGCAGGGGAGCCCTGACTGCCCCCACCCCTCCCCACCCACCCCACTTCCCCGCAAGAGCCTGGTTGCCCAAGGATACATGTGATGGGCGTCTGGAACTCCTCTAGGCACACGGTACACGAGATGACTCCGGTGTTGCGGGCCCGGTCCCTGGAACAGGAGGAGGAGGAGGGGCTGGTGAGAAAAGGAGGCCGCGTCTATGGGTGACGATCGCCCTAAGTGGGAGGGCCTGGGGCAGAAAGGATGGTGGGAGCAGGGAAGCTGCCTCCCGACTCTGGGAGGAGAGGGGAGGCCCCGTCCCCCACTCACATTTTCACGTCACAAGACTTCTCGTGGTTGCAGAAGGGGCAGGTGAACTGGGTCTCTAAGGTGCCTGTCATCTTCTTCTTGGGGGGTGGCTTCCGTTTGGACTTTCTGCGCCCCATGTCTGTAGGAGGGCAAACCTGCGGTGGCGGTGGGGGACAGGAGTCAGCAACCCAGGGGACCCACAGAGCCCTCCAGCTCGATGCTCTAGGGGGCAGGCTGGGAAGAAGGCTCCGCCTCTGAGGGATGAGGCTCCCAGTCCCCAGGTAGGCGGCGGATCCAGGCACACTCTGGGCGGGGGATGGGAGCAGGCTCTGGCAACAGGTGGCCCGAGTTCTAATCGTGGCCCTCCACTTGCTGGGTGGCCCCGGGCAGGTGACTTAAGCTCTCTGTGCCTCAGTGTTCTGTCAGTAAAACAGATGAGGCTGCTACCCACGGAGGGGTCTGTGCGGCTGCCATGACAAACGGTGCACGGAGTGCTGAGCACGGGACCCGGCCCCCCCATCCTCGGCACCCAGGCAGGACGCCACTGCTCCTGGTGAGGATGACGCAAGAGGCTCTGACGGACCAGCTGCGCGGGGAGGGGCACAGCCTAAGTGCCCAGAAGCCAGTGCTTTTGGGAGCAGCTGCGCCTCTCGTCAAACGGACACACAAGGGACACCCAGGAGGAATGACACTCAAGGGATAGGACAGATCCTCCAGAGAAGCCCCCTGGGCTAACTCTCCACACACAAGGGGCTGGTGGGCAGAGACGGGGGGGGACAAGCATTTCCGGTCCTTGCCACATACCACGACCGAAGACAGGTGTCTGAGGGCCCCGGCCGGCGTTGGGGGACCACATGGGGCAGGGGGTGGCGAGGGGCAGGCTAAACAGGGAGCGGGGGCGGGGGGGAAGGGTCTGGATGGATCCTGGGTGGGAGGGTGGGCAGTGGGGACACAAAGGATGAAATCACTGCCTTTCTAGGGCATCGAGGAGTACAGGTCAGGGGTGTGGATACAGATGAAGTCAGAACCACGCCAGGGCTGTTCAGGGTGGAGGGATGGCGGGGGGTGAGAGAGTCTCAGAGTGTGGCCAGAGAAGGAGGGACCGGGATGACTCCTAAGGTGGTGGGGGATGGACAGGGTGGGTAGGGGGAGAAGGTGGCATCATCCTCCGATGCCTAACGCACAGGAAGAACAAGATCCTCTGGGAAGATGATGGGCTCAAGTCGCAGAGGCACATCTAGGGACAGGTGTCTTGGAGACAGGGGCCTCCCACGCCAGGCACTGAGCTCAGGGTTCTAGGATCACCGTCCCCAGGCACTCTCCCCTCTCCCTGTCCCCCCTACACCCCACCTGTGTGGCTCTTCCTCCATGACACAGGAATAAAGACCAGAATTCTAGAAGAGCTGCCTGCATTCCCGGTCTTCATTTCCTCCCATTCTCCCTCTACCCGCCCCCCCCCTCCATACTGCTCCCCCCAAGGGGCAGTTCCCCGCCGCCTCAGGGCACTGGACGCACTGGTCCGTCCTCCCACCCTTCCCACGCGGCTCTCAGGACCCTGCACCCTGCCCCGGCCTCACTGGTGGGGCCTTGCAGTTTCTGCTGCTGCTTTCCCCCCGGCCCGGACTTCCGTGATGATACACGAGCCCACGAGCTCAATCTTTGGGCTCCTCTCCATTTGCTCTCACCTCCGTGGAGACCTCGCCCAGCCTCAGGGCTTCAAATGCCTCCTCTACACTGAGGCTTCCCGATCTGCCACCCTCAACGTTTCCTCTCCGTTGCAGACTGGCTCGTCTACCTGCCTCGGCTACACCCTCACCGGATGCTAACCCACTTTTTCAACATAACCCGTCCAAAACCCAAGCTGCTGACACCTCAACAGGCCCTTTCCGTCTTCCCCAGCTCAGCAGATAGCAAATCCATCTTTGCACAAACCTTGGACTCCCCCTCGATTCCTTCCACTCCCTCTCACATCCCTTATCGGATCCCGATCCTGCGGCTTTACCTCTAAAAGACATCCAGAATCTGCCCGCTTCTCTTCTCGCCAGAGCCAAAACCGTAGTCCGAGTCCCCAGTCCTGGTCATTTTCAAAACAGCCTCCCTATGGCTCTCCCTGCACCTCCCACCCTGTCCACCTCCCTCCAAATGTAAATTCCACGATGGCAGGGACTTGTGTCTTTTCTTTGTATCCCCCAGAGCCTACAACTGCTGGTGGCACAGAGCTGGCGCTCGACAAATGTTTACTAAATGAACGAATGAACCAATGCCAGGCCCTCCGCTAACCACAGCAATGCTGCACTCAAGGCAGGCCAAGTGTCTGCTTTTGTGGAACTGCTGGTAGCCGACGGCAGACCCTTAACAACTTAATAAGAGAGATCATTTCCGTTACCAGTAAGTGCTATGAGATGAATCAATCAGGGCTAAGGGAATACTTCCGGAATGGGGCAACTTCGCCTAGGAGCGGGGTGGGAAGGACCCTCTGGGTAAAAGTCATTTAAACTGAGGCCTGAATGATGAGAGAAGGCGACAGTGCAAAACAGTCCAGACTGATGGAACAGCAACTGCAAAGGCTCCGAGGCAGAAGCGGCTCCCCCCCTCCCGCCCCCCCGAAAGAGCAAGAAGATTGGTACAGCTGAAGCTCAGGGAGCAATGGGGAGAAAGGGTCTGAGATGGGACCGCAGGGGAAAGCAGCCAGACCCCCCCCCCCCGGCAAATGTAGCCAGTTCAATAGCCCCTGCCTCACCTGCTCCGGGGAGTGTTCTGTTTTCCCGAAGCCTGGCCCTGGGTACCACCTGTTAACAGAATCACTTGAGAGATGCTCAAAAATGCAGATTTCTGAACCTCATTTCAGATCTGCCCCTAGTGGAATGCAGTGTTGGGGGCGGGGGGGGGGGGGCACGATTTACCCACTGCTGAATCCCCATAGCGGGCACGGTGCCTGGTATGCATTAAGCGCTCAGTAACTACTTGTTGAACGAACAGATAAGGCTCCCGAACCAGAAGGTATGGATGCGCTCCAGAATCTCATTTTATCCGGCGTCTACGGCACCCCCAATCGCACACCAGAAAGGGGGTCTAGCCTGTACACAAAGCTCCAGGGGCCCTGCCTGCCCTATGGCGACCTAAGTCCAAGCGCGCCAAAGGGGCCTGGAAAAGGGATCGGCTCCCAACCTTCAAAAGGCGGAGGGTCGGCGGTCCCTCCAAGCTCACCGAGGCTTCGGCGTCGCCTCCCGCCCTCCGCCTGCGGGAGCCAGGCCTCCGAGCGGCCGCGTTTAGAGGGCTGGGGTCCGGGGGAGTCAAGCTCCCCGGCCGGCCACCCCCCCCAACCCCGGGGTCCTCGACGCCTCCTCCAGGATCCCGTGAGCGCCCCCTCCCCCCAGTAGAAGATCGCCTAATCCGGCCTGGCCCCAACGCCCGCCCCTGCGAACAGTCACCTACCCTCGCCTCCCCTCGTTGCGACGGCCTCGTTCACCCGGGAGACAGTGGCTTCCGGCTCCAGCCGGAAGCGGAAACCCCGCTTCTCCTCTAACCTGCGGCCGGGAACGCCCCGCGGGGAGGCCCCGCCTTCTCCCGCATCTTTTCGGTGCACATGCGTACTCGCACACCCTACCGGGAGGCGGGGTCGCAGTACGCCTGCGCGAGGGCCCTGGCGCCGTTGCCTGAAGCGGTGCGCGCCGCCGCTTCCGAGGAGTTGTCGCGGTGCCGGCGGTTCAGCGACGGTGGGCTGGGCCGGACCGGCGTTGGAAAGGCATCCTCGCTCTAGGCCGCAGCGTCTGCACGTGTCGTGTCTCCCAGTTCAAGCCTCGGCCCCTCGCAGCCCGCCCGGATCTCCCCAGCTGCGGACACGTTCAAAAGATTTCCGTGCTAAGGAATTGCAAAGAGCAGTACGGCTGAATCGTGGTGATGGGGGAGATTGTAGGACGCTCTTCTCAAACGTTAATAAGAGCCTGCGGATCTGATTAAAATTCAGGTCTGATCCATTAGGTCAGGGGTGTGGTCTAAAAGGCTGCATTTCTAACTAGCTCCCCGGTGACGTCCGTGCCGCTGGTCCGCGGACCGCACTGAGCGCCGAAGTTATAATAGAAGAGATTGCACGGGCAAACAAGGGCCAGATCACGTAGTCTCGTGGGCCCCTTAAGGACTCCGTTGGAGTCGGGCGAGGAGAGAATAAGGCTTTACAGTTCCCACAGTTTAGGGGAGAGGCTGGACATAAACATAAAAGGCTCAATTACTACACCCTTCAGCTCAGCAGAGGAGAACGTATGGATCTCAGAGCATATGATGATGGAGGGGGCTGCCAAGCAAGTCTGAGGGGTTAGCCAAGGCTTCTCCGGGAGGCTGCGGCTCAGGTTGAAATCGAAGGCTGAGCGGGAGTTACACAGAAGTTGCACCTGCAGAACTTCTGATGGAAGGAGAGAAGGGAACAGACACTCCCCTGTCTTGGAGCCCCTGGGGGCTCCCTCTCACTCAGATGAGGAAGGCGCAGGGAGAAGTCCAGGGTTGTGTTCTAGCCATGATTTTGGAGACGAGCAAAAGGAGGGATGGAACAGGCCAGTGGAAGAGGAGTCTGGAGGTCAGGTGAAGGATCTGGAAGTGATTTTGAGAGTCATTCACCTGGGGAGGTTATTTGAAGCCTTGGGGCCAGAGGAAGTCACCTGGTTTCAGGGTGAGGGGCAAAGTATAGCAAAAGAAGAGGGCTAAGGAGGAGACCAGGGGCACCCCAACCTTAGATGCTAGGAGGAGGAGTCAGCAAGCGACTGGGTAGGCCAGTGAGGTAGGGGGAGAGAGAGGTGGGTGATCTTTCCCAGAGCCTTGAGAAGAAGGTATTTCGAGACAGGGTGGTCAGCTGTGTCACCTGTGGTTGAGAGTTTGACTAAGACGTGGAAAGAGAATTGACTGTTGACCTTGCAAGTGTTTGGTCACTGGTGACCTTGATAAGAGCCGTTTCCTGACAGTGGTCAGGAAAGTAATTTGGAAGATGTATTTTAGGTCGAGCTATCTTCAGGGTGTCCCCTAGGGGGCAGTGTTACCCATGGACCTGACTCTACCGGACTCTTTTTTTTCATTGCTCCTACAAAGTTGTGCACACAGGAGGGATCAATTTGCTATTTACACTTAATAGTCAAAACACATACAGGTAACTTTTGTTTTTAGTAGTTACACAATTCGTAGTGCAACTCGGCCATAGTATATATGGACTATCCCATATCTGCTCATGATTGTGGGGTTTGTTTCTTTCTCATTCTCTTTGTTCCTATTTCTCTCTCTCACTCTCTCCTACCGTCTTTCCTTCCCAGCTCTATTGAGATATGATTGGCAGACAATAAATCGCATGTAAACTATGAAATTTCATGTTTTGGCATACGTGTACACGCATGAAACCATCACCACAATTAAGATAGAGAATGTTTTGGGGTGCTTGGGTGGCTCAGTCCGTTAAGCGTTCGCCTTCGGCTCCGGTCATGATCTTGCAGGTTCGTGAGTTCAAGCCCGGCTTCCGGCTCTGTGCTGACAGCTCAGAGCCTGGAGCCTGCTTCCGATTCTGTGTTCCCCTCTCTTACTTCCCCTTCCCCGCTCATGCTCGGTCTCTCTCTCTCTCTCTCAAAAGTAAATAAACATTAAAAAAAAAAGATAACGGATGTTTCCATCACCCCCCAAAACTTTCTTCACGTCTCTTTGTTTTTGTTTTTTTTTTAATATATTTTATTTATTTATTTTTTAATTTTTTTTTAACGTTTATTAATTTTTGAGACAGAGAGAGACAGAGCATGAACGGGGGAGGGGCAGAGAGACAGGCAGACACAGAATCTGAAACAGGCTCCAGGCTCCGAGCTGTCAGCACAGAGCCCGACGCGGGGCTCGAACTCACGGACCGTTTGATCATGACCTGAGCCGAAGTCGGACGCTCTACCGACTGAGCCACCCAGGCGCCCGACTTCGCGTCTCTTTGTATAGTCCATTCCTTCCCCTATGCCCAGCCCCTGGCATCAACTGACCTGTTTTCAGTTCCTTTATGTAGTTTTCAGAAAGTCATATGAACAGAATCATACATTCTGTAGTCTTTTGAGTTTCGCTTGCTTTTGCTCGGCTGACTCAGCTGGAGACTTGTCCATGTCATGTCTATCAGCAGTTTGTCCCATCTTATCGCTGAGTCGTAGTCCATCGCGTGGATGGACCACAATTTGTTTTTCCTTGCACCTATGGATGGACGTGGGGGTTGTTGCCACTCCGGGGCAATCATGAACAGAGCTACCCTGAGCCATCTTATTCAGATGTGGATGTTCGCGTTCGACTCCTGTGGTGTTGTATTTCTGTATTCAAACGTGTGGTCCCTCTGGGTTTTATTTTTGTGTGTGTGGTCTGAAGGAGGATCAGGGCTCTGTCTTCTGGGGAAATTGACAAGGCAAATAACACCCTTCCCCGTGAAACTGCAGCACCACCTTCTACCTGCCTTGCGGTCTCGCGTGTTCTCGAACTCGTTGCTGGATTTCCTCCGGACGTGTGCTCTGAGCTGGCGTCACGTTGCTTTGATGACCGTGCATTTTCGCAAGGCAGGTCTCTCACCTTCTTATTTGTGGTTCTTGGCCTGCGAGGGTGTTGAGGGTGTGGCCTGACCTCCAGGACAAGCTGCTGGCTGCAAGAGGATGCCACTGCCGGTCCCGGCACCTGGGGTGAGGAGTGGAGTGGGGGGAGATGATAACATCCATGATGGGCGAATCCCAGCCGGTTGCTTGGGAAGAGTGCGAGGATATGAAAGCCTGTGGCTGGCCTTGAGAATCTCTGGCCTCCAGTTTTTTGAAGTTTAGAAGGCATCTTTCTTTTTTTTTTTTTTTTTTTTAATTTTTTTTTTAACGTTTATTTATTCTTGAGACAGAGAGAGACAGAGCATGAACAGGGGAGGGGCAGAGAGAGAGGGAGACACAGAACCGGAAGCAGGCTCCAGGCTCTGAGCCATCAGCCCAGAGCCCGACGCGGGGCTCGAACTCACGGACTCACAGACCGTGAGATCGTGACCTGAGCTGAAGTCAGCTGCTTAACCAACTGAGCCACCCCGGCGCCCCAGAAGGCATCTTTCTAACAATGGCTGCGTGCTAGCTGGCCTCGTCCCCCGGGCTGGATGGAACCCCTCTGAGCCCGAGTGTCCTCCCTGCTTTCTTCTTTTTGCTGTTCCTTGCGTCCCCAGCTGCCTGGTGCTTGTGCTTGGTACCTGGCAACAGCACTTGGTCGTTGTGGAGAAGGGGGCCTGGGTGACAAGCCCGCTCCCTGCCACTCGTTCCCTGTGTCAGCTTGGGTGGGACACTTCTCCTTTCCACGTGCTGGGCCCTGTGAACAGGGACATTGGTCTAATTCCACGCTCCAGGCCCTGTGAACAGGGACGCTGGGCTGACTTCTGATTCAGATCCCTGCCCTGCCTGGAGCCTCTGAGTCAGTGGGAACAGGCAGGGTGGCTGCGAACCGCCTTGACTCTTGCGGTTCAGATCAAGGAAGGGTCTGCCACTTCCTGGGCATAACCTTGGGCACGTTACTTAATCTGTCGAGTTTCTGTAATGTCCTCAGAGAAGCGAGGATGATTCTGGCCCTTGCCTCATGGGTGAGGATTAGAAGCGATGGTGTTTTGTGGAGTAGAGCTCGGCTGGTAGTAGTAATCCCAGGAAGGAACTCAGGGCTGGCATTTTGGTAAGATAGCTTTGCTTAATTTTAACAGTAACACATGCTCCCCGGGGTTGTATCTGTAACAGATTCAACAATATCAGCTTCTATAAAGTAGCGAATGGAAGGTGTCACACTCCCTGAGTTCCTCTCCCTAAAACTAACCTCAGTTACATTTTATCCAGGTTGCGATTTCATTTCACTCAGCTGGGCTGACAGTTGGAGCCAAACAAGTGGGTCCCTGCCCTGTAGCAGCTGAAGTGACAGTTGAGGGAGGGGCCAAGGGAGCACTGGGACCTGCCCTGTTCTGGGTGGCCCTGGCTGGCTGTGGGTGGGTGTTACTCAACTCCCTCCCAGAGGGGAACTGGGCTTGTCTGCAGCTTTCAGCATCCACTGGAAGAAAGAGGCCCTCATGCAACTCTGCTTCTGGAAGTTTTCCTACGTACATACTTGCACAGATGTACAAAAAGCATGGGGCCAGGGGCACCCACTGCAGTTGGTTGGTAAGAGGGAAAGACTGGAATGGATTTCAGCAGGCCCGGCAAGGAGCCAGTGACATCAGGTGGAAGCTCCATGGCTGTCATAAAGAGGGACTCCTGGGGCACCTGGGGGGCTCAGTCAGTAGAGCATGTGACTCTTTATCTCAGGGTTATAAGTTCAAGCCCCATGTTAGATGTAGAGATTATTTAAAAATAAAACCTCGGGGCACCTGGGTGGCTCGGTCAGTTAAGCGTCCAACCTCGGTTCAGGTCATGATCTCGCGGTTCGTGAGTTCGAGCCCCGCGTCAGGCTCTGTGCTGACAGCTCGGAGCCTGGAGCCTGCTTCAGATTCTGTGTCTCCCTCTCTCTCTGCCCCTTCCCCACTCGTGCTCTATCTCTCAAAAATTAAAAACATTAAAAAAAATTTTTTTTTTTAAAAGAAGGGCAGTCTTTGGGGAATGTATCTGATGTATCCTACAAATCTGTCTGTACACATAGGAAGTGAATGCATAGGGTCATTTATTGCAGCGGTGTTTGAGGATAGCAAAATTATTGGAAGCAACTCAGGTGGCCCTCGGTCGACGGCTGGTTCGTAGAGAGTGGGTAGGCATACGGCAGGACCTCTGTAGCTGTGGAAAGAGCCAGAAGCTCCCCTGAGATCTGATGGGCAGATCTCCAGGTACAACAGACAAAACCCGCAGTTCGAAGTGAACCCATGGGCTATGTGAAATGCTTCAGTCTCGATTGTGGGGGTGGGTTTGTGGCTATGTGCCTTTGTCCACAGTTGACAGATTGCACACTTAACGATGTGTCAATCACACGTCCATAGAGCTGGTTTGAAAACAACAAAAAAAGCCAGGTGCAGATCAGTGGGAGAGGGGAGAACAAAACTTCACGTTTGCTTTTTATTTGAGTAGAGGAATCCTGGAAGGCAACAAAGCATTTATAAGAAAGTTGTTTCCTTCTGGAGAGGGGGACCGAAGTACAGGGAGGGAGGGAGATGTTTCACTTTTCCATAAACTTTAGATTTTTGATGTGTGTGACTGCATTACCGGTTCCATATCGGAGTGAACAAAAAGGAATCTTCTGTCACGAACAGGCGAGTTGTGGTTAGCAGAAAGAGCGTGCGCAGAACTGTGTGTGTTATCGTGTTGTTTTGTGTAAAAGAAAAAAAGGGGGATGTTTTTATTACAGAGGCATCCATTTTGGCAGGAAAGAAACAGTGATGGGGGGGCGCCTGGGGAGGTGGGCACAGAGGAGGAAGCCTTGATTCGTCTGGTAACCCTTTTGGTTTGGTCTGTTTGTTTATTTACTTATTTGGAGAGAGAGAGAGAGTGAGCAAGCAGGGGAAGGGAAAGAGAATTCTAAGCAGGTTCCGGGCTGCCAGTGCTGAGCCTGATGCGGGGCTCGAACCCACGAACCGAACCGTGAGATGGTGACCTGAGCCGAAATCAAGAGTCTGGATGCTCAACCGACTCAGCCACCCGGGCGCCCCCTTTCGGTTCGGTCTTTACTTCAAATTGCCTCCACGCGTGAGGCCCGCTGAGCGACGAAGGGGACACTCTCAGACCCACGGGTGATGTAACACGCCAGCGAGGGGAGGAGAGAGACGCCCGTGGCACGCGTGCAGCCTCTGCAACTATTTTTTTTATTGAATATTCGGCAGTGACAGGTGCTTGGTTCAGGAGAAAGCTTTCCCTCCCTGCCCCCCCACCCCCCCACCGCCTGGAGCTCAGGTTGGACAAGCTCGGCCACGGGGCACGGCACGCCGGCTGGTCCACGTGCCCACGTTGCTTTCACAGACGTGGGCATCCTTGCCACAAGGGCCACCTGGCGCCACCGCTCCTCGTCTGTGGTTCTCCTTCTGCTCCGCCGCAGCTCCCCAGGCCCGTGAGGAAGCCTGCCCACGGGCACGCGGCCCAGCGGGGCCCAGCCACCCGCCGGCAGGGAGGCCCCCCTGCCTCAGGCCCTAGAGTGGCGCACGCGTGGGTGCTCGGGCCTGGCTCGCCTCGGCAGTCTGGTCTTGAAGAGGGACTTGCCCGAGGCTTCGATGTAAGTGACGCTCATCTCTTTGGGGCTGATCTCCACGTAGGCAAAGCCCCCCAGCGAGTCCTCGGCCCCATAGTGGAAGCGCAGGTAGCCGTTGGGGACCTTGCGCATATGCTTCCTCGAGGGGTCCATGAAGTTTCCGGCCCCGCTCAGCACGTAGCCCACGCCGTTCTCGTCCTGGAGGTACTGTGCACGGAGGGCGCAGGGTCAAGGTCAGCGGCCCCAGCCCCTCGATGAGGCTGACCGCGGGCTCTGTGCCCCCCCGTCTCGAATCCAGGGTCGGGTCTGTCCCCGACCGCAGCGTCACCTTGGGCGAGGAGCAGAAACCCTCTGGGCCTCAGTTTCCTCCCCTGTAGCAATGGACTGATCCTGCTTCACAGCTAGAGAAGCGAATGAGCTAGCAGCTGGTAGCTGGTATGACGGCTTTGGGGAAACTTTGGGCTCTTTTCCTGGTTAGACAGCGTACAGCTTGAGGGACATTCGGGAGACCGCCAGGCGGCAGGCCGATCCCGGTGCGCCCTGTGGCCCGCCGGCTGGGCTGGGGGCCCCTTCCTCACCTCCCCCGCAGACCCCTCACCTGCAGGTTGTGGTCATGGCCGCACAGGTAGGCGGTGACCTTGTATGTGGCCAGCAGCGGCATCAGCTGCTTGACCAGGCAGCGGGTGGGCCCGTGCTCGGCGATGGACCACACGGGGTAGTGGCCGGCCACCAGCACATAGTCCTCCTTGGCCGCCGCCAGCTGCTTCTTGAGCCAGGACAGCTGCGTGCGGGCCAGCGCCACGTCACGGGGCCTCTCGGGCTGCTGGCTGAGGAAGTCGTCCGAGTTGCCGCACAGCGTCACTGTGTCCAGCATGAAAATGGCCACAGACACATTGGACCGTGGGACTTTGAAGCGGAGACGGTAGTAAGGGCTGGGGAAGTTCCTGCGGAGGAGAGAGAGGCACGGGGCGCCACCTCTTGAGCAGGCGAGGCCCGAGGCCCGGGTTCGAGCCCTGGGTGCTCGGTTCCCCTGGGTGAGGCGGGGGCGGGGGGGGGGGTGCGGCATGGCTGGGGGCCGGCTCACCAGCGCTGAGAGATCCTGGAGTAGGCGATCTGCGCGGAGACGTTCCCCAGGTGGTCGTGGTTGCCAGCCAGCACGTACCAGGGCACGTTGCGGAGGGAGGAGGCAGAGAACACATCCTCGAAGGTCTCCTGTGGCACACAGAAGGGACGCCCCACCCCCACCCCCAGGGTCAAGCAGCTACCCCGAGGCTCCCACCCAGTGAGGGGCCGAGGCCAAGGGAGACACGGAGCGCCCCAGGTGCGCGCAAGCGTCAGCTTCCCTCTGCCCTCCCCGGAGTCCCAAAGGTCGAGCAAGGCTTTTCCACGTATGGCCCCCCACCCCCACTCCGGGGTCACACACCCGAAACCTCTTGTCATTGGCGTCCTGCACGCCAGTGAAGTAGAAATTGTCCCCCAGGGACAGGATGAAGTCTGTGCCTAGGATCTGCACGGTCCTGGCAATCTCCTTGGCATTGGCCATTTCCCGGGCTGTGTAGAACGGGGCATTGGGGACTCCTCCCCAGTCACCCACAGCCACAAAGCGCAGGACCGGGTTGGCCCCGTCAGCCAGGGGGAGCACCAGTGAGGCTTGCAAGATGAGCAGTACAGTCTGTGTGTCCATCTGGGAGGGGAGAGACGGAGCCTGAGGGCCCGGGGCTGAGGCCTGGGCAGCAGGCCCGG
The DNA here is from genome assembly GCF_018350215.1 of Panthera leo. Taxonomy (NCBI): domain Eukaryota; kingdom Metazoa; phylum Chordata; class Mammalia; order Carnivora; family Felidae; genus Panthera; species Panthera leo. Next base: position 8,676,414 of record NC_056680.1, read on the forward strand.
GAGACCCCTGCAGGGCTGGCCCCGGGGAAAGCCCCCGGTGGGGCCCTAGTTCCCAGGACCTCAGGGCAGCAGGGCCGGGAGGGTCAGAGGGTAGGCGGGGGGGGGGGGGGGGGGGGGGGGGGGCCGGCCTGGGCCGGGGAAGGGTGGCCGTGCGGGCCCATTCCGGCCTCCCTCGTCCCACTCCCCGCACTCACCCTGGGGGAGGCACAAGCCAGTCAGCCGGGGGCTCAGAGAGGCAGGTGAGCTCCTGGGCAGAACTGGCGGTCACTGAGCCTTTATTCCCTGGGGCGGACGGAAATGGATCATTAGTGAGGATGATGCAGTTTCTCCGCAGACTGTTCCAGAAGCCCTCCCCTTGGGTCATGTGAGCTTTGGAGTTCCCCAGTGCTGGACACGGGATTCGGGGTCGGGGGCTGGCCCACGTGCAGCCGCGCCTGCCCTCACGGCCTCTAAGCGTGCCCACACGAGCTTGCTTGTGTCGTGGGCCCCGGGGCACCCGGTGAGGTGCGTGAGCTGGGTCTGGGGCTGAATGTGTGCGCCCCAGCCCGACACCTCCTGTGCGTCCACGTGCTCCGGGGACGCGCTTGCTGCCTGTGCACGGGTGTGTCTGAGCTGTTTCCTGTGTGTAGCCAAGCGTGCCTGCCTGGGTCACATGTCTGCTGTGTGCCTGGGAGTCCTTTGTCCCTGCAGATGTACGCACTGAGCCTGCAAGGCCCGGGTGGCGTGTCTGTGACATTCGCCTGGGCTCTAAAGTGGAACCGCGCGGGACGCCCATCTGTGTCCCCGTTCCGGGCCTGAGTCAGGTTGCGTGTGTTTGGGTTGCGTGTCTCACGTGAGTTGTGTGCCTGGTGGGTGATGTGTGTTTGACAACATATGGGTTTGAGTCCCAGGGTCACCTCCCTCCCCCAAACGCCAGGGTCTCCCTTTTCCAGGAAGTCCTGCCCACACCTTCCCCTCCTCCCCACCCCCATTCCCCACAGGAGGAACCCAGGCGGGGAGGCAGCTGGTGACACACCTTGTGACCACTGATTTTTGACCCTCACACCCTCAGCGGCCGCCCGCAGGCCCCCCGGGTGGCCGCTGCCCCTGAGAGTAGGCGGGCGCTTGGCCAGTGGGACCCCTGCCCTTGGGGCCCGTCTGACCTATCCCTCACCTCCCTGCCTTCCTCCACCCGCCCTGATTCGTCCCCTGCGCACTCACGACGGGTCCCTCCAGTCAGTTGCGAGGGCACACTTGTGGGGGGGGGGGGTCATCCAGCGCGGAGGTCACCTGCTCAGCGAGGTGAGGTGACCTGCCCCCGGTCACCCAGTGCGGGCTAGCCGGTTGTGCCTCCCGCCCCCGCAGTTCGGACAAACAGGAAGTGGGTCACCGGGGCAGGCGGAGCCCCCTCCCGCGGGGCCGCGATGGAGGTCACGGCCGGTCTCACCTGCCGGCAGCGGGGCAGGCGGCGTCGCGGGGCCCGGACGGCTGGAGTGCGGGGCGCTCGCGGGCTGCCGGGCTTTGAGGAGGCGGCGGCCCTCTCTGCCCGGCCCGCGGGCCCCGGGCCGGCCCAGGTGATCCCCGGCGGGGAGGGCGGGCGCCTCGGCCTCCTGGGCTCGGGTGTCCTCCCGGGCCTGGCCCGCCGCCCCCGGAATCCTGCTGGGCCACCGAGCGCCGCCACGCCTCCTCCGGGGGCGCAGGCAGCACGTCTGTAAAATGGGTTAGAGCACCCCGGGGGACGGCCCAGGCCCGCCGATTGGGCTGCAGCCCGGGCCGGGGACGGGGACGGGGCTCAGAGACCGAAGTTCCTCCCTCTGCCTCCCCGCCCGCGCGGGCCGGGTCGCCCCCTTCCTCCCCACCTGGGGCGCGCACGGCCCTCGATCACTGGGTCGGGCCTCACCCTGGGCTGGGCCACCCTCTAGTGAGGAAGTTTGTCGTCTTCAGCCTCAGCTTCCTGGTCTTTAAAATGGGCGCGAGGAAGGCAGGGGCCCCGGGGTGGCTCACTGGGTTAAGCATCCCGCTCTTGATTTCCGCCCAGGTCAGGATCCCAGGGTCCTTCCGTGGAGCCCCGCTTGGGCTCCACGCTGAGCGTGGGGGGCCTGCTTAAGATGCCCTCTCTCTCCCTCTCTCTCTCTCTCTCTCTGCCCCCCTCCCCCGCTCTCTTTTTCAAAATAAATAAAATGGGCGTGAGGGCGGTAAAGTCAAATCTTCCCTTAAAGATTAATTCCAAATAGGGTACGTTGAAATGCTCGGTCCCGCAGCTAGAACTCAACCCTTCCCGCCTCCTTTTCCATGTGGGTTGTACTCAGAAGAGGTAGTGACCTTCCTTCAAAGAATAAAGTGTGGCAAAGCAAAAGACAGGAACCTGACCGCGGAGACACCTGACAGGTACCGTCTTAACCAAACGGTCCAGGCTCACGTAAAAAAGTGTGCTTTGAAAACGGGCATGATCGGGGGCGCCTGGGTGGCTCAGTGGGTTAAGCGTCTGACATGATCTCACTGTTTGTGAGTTGGAGCCCTGCATCAGGTTCTGTGCTGATGGCTCACAGTCCGGAGCCTGCTTGGGATTCTGTGTCTCCCTCCCTCTCTGCCCCTCCCCTCCTTGCGCGCTCTCTCTCTCAAAAATAAACACTAAAAACATGTTTTTAAAAAATGAAAATGGGCATAATCCGAGGAAGGTAAAGTTTGATTGAACGGGCATTGAACACCCACTGTAATGCCCAGGACTGGCTGACTCAGCAGCAGTGAACAGGACAGACCAGAATTCCTGCCCTGTTGGGGCTGACATGCTAGGGAAATTCATACTCTAGCTGTTAATTGCTTTCCTTTCTTTGGGGGTGGGGTGGGGTGTTCTCTTTCCATTTTATATTCCATGTATTGTTTGGATTTTTGTTTGAAAAGTCTTGTTAATAGGAGCACCAAGGTGGCTCAGTCAGTTAAGCATCCAACTTTGGCTCAGGTCATGATCTCGTGGATTGTGAGTTTGAGGCCTGCGTCAGGCTCTGTGCTGACAGCTCAGAGCCTGGAGCCTGGAACCTGCTTTGGATTCTGTGTCTCCCTCTCTCTCTGCTCCTCCCCTGCTCTCAAAAGTAAATAAACATTAAAAAATTAAAAAAAAAAAAAAAAGTAAATTCAGGAAACAAAGACCTCACTCCAGATTCAGGGCAATGGGTGTTTTCTGGGGAGACCACAAGACAATGCAATTGGGGCTGGGGACGAGGGGAATTGGGGAGGCAGGTTCTACTTTATCCCTACTGTTTTCTTTTACCAAAAAAGGGGGGAAATTACCCAAAGCATTTAGGACTAAGTGTTAACATTAGCTTTTTTTTTTTTTTTTAAGTTTATTTATTTATTTTGAGAGAGAGGGGGAGACAGATCCCAAGCAGGCTCTGCTCTGTCAGTGCAGAGCCCGACTCAGGATTTGAACTCACGAACTGTGAGATCATGACATGAACCGAAACCAAGAGTCTGTCACTTAACCGACTGAGCCACCCAGGCGCCCCAACGTTTGTTTCTTTATGTGGAGGGTGCAGGGGTTTTAGGAGCTATCTTCTCTGCTTTCTGTGTATGTGTATTTTTTTTAAGTTTATTTATTTTGAGAGAGAGAGAGAGAGAGAGAGAAATGAGTGCAGGGGGGGAGGGGCAGAGATAGAGGGAGAGAGAATCTGAAGCAGGCTCTGCACTGTCAACACAGAGCCCGATGTGGGGCTTGAACTCAGGCACCGGGAGATCATGACCTGAGCCAAAGTAGGATGCTTAACCGACTGAGTCACCCCGGCGCCTCTGTTCATGTATTTAGTGTGAGATCACACAAAATTATCGTTATTATCTTTTTGTAACACGTGGTCTTTATAAAAAAGTTACACAATACTGAACAATAGAAAGAAAATATGACACTCGCCAGTGACTCTCTTGCCCAGAGAGTTACTACCCATTAATTTTTTTTCTGTCAATTTTTCTATGCCCACGTTTGTCTTCAGAGAAATGAGATACTAGTGAGACTTACCATTCTATAGCTTTTTCAAGTGTTAACATTTCCTATATTTTTTTAAATGAGAAAAATGCAAAAGCTTGGGCACACGATGAACTAAACCAGACTCAGGGGCGCCTGGGTGGCTCAGTCGGTTAAGCGTCCGACTCTTGGTTTCAGCTCAGGTCGTGATCTCACAGTTGGTGAGATCGTTCGCGGGATCGAGCCCTGCATCGGGGTCTGCGCTGACAGCGTGGAGGCTGCTTGGGATCCTCTTCCCCCGCCCCTGCCCCTCCCCCGCTCGCATGCACACGCTCCCGCTCTCTCTCTCTCTCTCTCTCTCAAAAATAAATCAATTGGGGCGCCTGGGTGGCTCAGTCGGTTGAGCGTCCGACTTTGGATCAGGTCATGGTCTCGCTGTTCGTGGGTTCAAGCCCCGCGTCGGGGCTCGTTGCTGACAGCTCAGAGCCCGGAGCCTGCTTCGGATTCTGTGTCTCCCTCTCTGCCCCTCCCCTGCTCTCTCTCTCTCTCTCTCTCTCTCAGGAATAAATAAAGATAAAAAAAGTTTAAAATAAATAATGAATGAATAAACTTAAAAAAATTACACAAAATAAACCAGGCTTTGTGCTGAGCATGTAGCGAGACCTCAGGCATTCCTGGCTTTATGTCTCTGGTCACCTCCTGCGTTCTCAAGGAGCTCTTATCCTTCCATCTGCCTGGCCGAGCCCTGTTCTGCAGATTTTCTGTGGCGGTGGATGGGGACTTGGCTCACTCCCGCCTTGCTTCCCAACACCAACGTCAATCCCATGGTTGAGTTCCTCCTTTGACTTCTGGAAGCCCTGCCCCCCCCCCCTTCCCCTCTCTCCTTGCAGCCACTCACCCACTCCTGAGGCCTCTCACCCTTCCTGGAACAGAAGCTCACTCCGACCTCAGGGCCTTGGCTCTGGCCATTCCGCCTGCTACAAGGCTCTTCCTTCCCCAGATATGCCGGGTGGGGGCTCCCCCACGCCCCCCGTCGTGTTCAAGTTCCTGTAACTTCACTAAAACGCACCCCGCCCCCACCTGACTCCTCTCACCCTCCGCACCCTCCCTAGCCCTTATCACTCTGCCTGCCTGACACACCACACACCTGTTTATCTTGTTTTCTGTCTGTCTCCCTCCCAGAACGAGCTCTTCGGGGACAAGAACTTCCTTGGTCTTGATCACGGCTACGTCTCTGGCATCTAGAATCTGGAACACACAAGGGCTGTTTCCGGGGAATTATTTGGGGAATGGTGGAATGAAGGAATGCCCTTTTAGGACACACCCTTCCCTCCTGTCTGCACGCAGCCTCCCCCCCTGCTCTCCTGGCCTCATCTCTCCGGTGGGTTCCACCAGATTTCTTACAGCTGGCTTCAGGTCTAACCTTGTTGTTTATAATCCACCCGGGACACAACTCTTGGAGATATTTCATTGACCCCCGATTACATTCTGCATCCCGCTCCTGTCTAGGTAGTGCTCAAGTCACTCTAAGGACAACTAATTCCCACCACAGGGCCTTTGCACTTGCCTTTCCCGCCATCCGGGATGCCTCCCTCATCTTGTTATTGAGCACTCGGCTTAAATGCCACCTCCTCAGACTATCCTGGCCTCTTGCCTCAGTTAGCAGCCCCATCACCCACTCCCCTAATCTCTACTGTTGCCAACCACCCCTCCCCACCTTCCCACTGGGCGTTCCCACGAAAGCAGATCTGAATGGACAACGGGACATTCGGTGGGGGCAGATGGGGGCACAGTGTTAGCATTCCTTCTGACAAGAGCAGGTCAGCGAAGGGAGGTGTGCACCAGACCGTCGTGGGTAAAGGGGACACAGGAACAAGATCCTGGAGCCATGGAGTGTGGACCTGCTCTGGAGGTGACAGGTTTGGAGGATGGGTCCTGAGCTGTGTTTTTACAAGATCAGTCTGGAAACAAGCAAGACAAAGACAGATCTGTGTGTGTATCATCTATTTGTTTATATCGATTTATATCTAATTTAGCAGCCTATGCATCCATTTATCTATTTCTCTATCTCGACTTTATCTATCTATCCATCTACCCATCCATCTGTCACACTACATCATGAATCAGAACTACAAGTGCTGGTAGCTGTACCCCAAGAAGAGATTCTGATGCCAACAGGAACCCAGTTAAAAATGGCACCCCGGGATGCCCGGGTGGCTCAGCCGGTTGAGCGTCTGACTTCAGCTCAGGTCATTATCTCATGGTGCCTGAGTCTGAGCCCCGCATTGGGCTCTCTGCTATTGGCTCAGAGCCCGCTTCGGATCCTCTGTCCCCCCCAACCCGCCCCCTCTTCTGCTCAGTCTCTCTCTCTCAAAATAAATAAGTAAGCTTAAAAAAAAAAAAAAAAGGTATCCCTAGAGGGGATTGCTATGGGAAATCATTACTTTCTACTTTATTCGTTTCTGTATTGAGTTTGTCTTTACAAACTGTAAGCTGGTGACGTGTCTATGGCCAGGAGAACCGTGGTCACCTGAATAATCATTCTGATGAGAGCACAGGTGGTTGTTGATGGAGGGTGAGCCCAGAGCGAGGGGGCTGGCATCTTGGCATCGGTGCTCCAGGATGGCTGTTCAAAGGTGGTCGGGCCCGGGGGGCTCTGTGGCCATCTGCCTGGGTTCAGATGCCAGCACGTCGGCTGTTATTTAGCTGTGTGACTGGGGGCTAGAGACTTTCCCTCCCTGGGTCTTATTTCTTCATCTTTAACACAGATGGTGTTACAGTTGTTCAACACAGGGTGTTGTGTCGATCAAAAGCCCCGCCGTGGATGGGATGTGCGGGACGGTACCTTATACCTAACGAGGACTGGCTGCAGTTACCAGAGTTTATTGTCATCGCTATTATGTGTGTTATTGGCATAGACTAGGGCAGTGGCGATTTGGATAAACTGAACGTGTTTAAGAGGCAGAAATGATCAGTTGGGGGGACCCACCTCTCCTCTCAGTTTGGCTGGGACTTCCCTGACTTTAGCCCCAAAGGCCCCAGCGCCCGAGAACCCTCAGTCTTGTGTGAGAACGGGAGGACAGTTGGTCACCCTAAGCTAAGTCTTGGGTCCCAGTGGTGAGGAGGAGAAATCTCTGGCAACTCCTTAGCTTTGAGCCCGGGGAGTGAGAAGCACCCCGCGGAAGAGACAGACTGAGGGTCAGGATCGGTTTTTGAGGAAGTAGGCAAATCCCAGTGTGCACGTACTGAGTCTGAGGGGGCCTCTTGCCCGTCTGGGTGAGAGAAGAGATGTTTTCCTGTGGGCAGCTCGGGACAGAGGTCCCCGCATTTTGCTCTGAAATATGTCCAACGGACAGCCCGGTTCAGAGGACTGTGCAATCGCACGGCGAATGCCCTCACGCTCCTAGATACGGTAATTAACATTTGAATGTATTTGCGCTGATCCCTGCCCGTCCGGCCATCTTACTTTTTACTCATTTTAATACGTCACGGACACCGGCACTCTTCCCTCCCCAAGCTCCAGTGCTTATTCTATGAACCGGAGTTCAATGTTTGTTGACCGTTCTTTTCTTCGATGTGAAATTTACATACAATGATGTGGACAAATCCCAAGTGTACCTTGCCCGGCGTCTCGTAAACCTTGGCTAGCGCCATTAAAGGAATAGCTTATTCACCCCCAGTGAGAGTCAAAGCAAACACTTCAGAATAACCAGAGGCAGCTAGGGCTTCGCTTGCCAAGCCTTTGTCAGTGACTTAACCTTTCTGGGCCTCGGCTTCTCGTCTCTGAAATGGGACTGGGAAGGGCACCCACCTGAGGTCAGATGTCATTGTTGCGGATACGAAATGAATTGATCTATGTAGAGACATCGAGGAGGGCCTGGGCCCCAGGAGGTGAGTGGAAACACTCACTTTTAACGTTACCCAGGTGCAACAAAGGAAACAGAGTTTGGGGAAGAAGAAATAACAGAGTAAACGTGTTCCTGAAAAATTTCAAAGATGGCCAGCGCCTGTCGATGTGGGATCTGCATGGGTGTGGGGAGACAGGTGGAGAGAGAAGGAGGCTGTGAGCTAAATCCTGGTCCACTGCCCCAGAAAATCAGCAGGTGGGGGCTCCATTCACCTATGGGTGGATAGAGGGAGCCTTCCCGTTCAGAATGGTCGGTGGAAATGACCAGAGAGAGAAAGCGAGGATTCCACAGGTGTTTGCCATTCATTACATGCTCTGCAAAAGGGCTCATCTGTTTTAATCATGTGCACTTGCTTTTGTATTTTTTTAAGTGTTTATTTTTGAGAGAGAGCGCGTGCGTGAGTGCGGGGAGGGGCAGAGAGAAAGGGAGAGAAAGAACCCCAAGCAGGTTCGGAGCCGACAGCACAGAGCCGGAAGCGAGGCTCAAACCCGTTAAACCGAGATCATGACCCAAGCCGAGACCAAAGAGTCGGATGCCCACCGGACTGAGCCATGTTTTTGCATTTGTAATTTAAATTTAATTTGAAAAACAGAGACACGATTCCTGCACCTGCTACAACACGGATGAAGCCTGAGGACGTTATGCTGAGTGAAATAAGCCGGTTACAAAAGGTCTGTATGATTCCACTTGTAGGAGGTTCCTAGGGTGGTCAAATCCGTACAGACCTAAAGTAGAAGGGGCTGGGGGAGGGGAATGGGGAGTTAATGTTTCATAGGGACAGAGTCTCAGTTCTGCAAGATGAAAAAAGTCCCGAAGGACAGAGGTGGTGATGTTGGCACGACAACGTGAAATGTGGTTAATGCCACTGAACTGTGCACTTAAAAAGTAAAGGTGGGGGGGCGCCTGGGTGGCGCAGTCGGTTAAGCGTCCGACTTCAGCCAGGTCACGATCTCACGGTCCGTGAGTTCGAGCCCCGCGTCAGGCTCTGGGCTGACGGCTCGGAGCCTGGAGCCTGTTTCCGATTCTGTGTCTCCCTCTCTCTCTGTCCCTCCCCCGTTCATGCTCTGTCTCTCTCTGTCCCAAAAATAAATAAACGTTGAAAAAAAAAAAATTAAAAAAAAAAAAAAAAAAAGTAAAGGTGGGGGCACCTGGGTGGCTCAGTTAAGCGTCCGACTCTTGGTTTCGGCTCAGGTCTCGATCTCACGGTTCATGAGAGTCTGGCTCTGTGCTAACAGCAAGGACCCTGCTGGGGTTTCTCCCTCTCTCTCTGCCCCTCCCCTGCTTGCGTGTGCGCCTCTCTCTCTCTCAAAATAGAATGTAAAAAAATGGTAAATATGGCAAATTTTATGTTACTTGTATTTTTACTAAAATTAAAAGCTGACACACAGAAAAGCACAGAAGGTCATCCCCCACACACCCCTATACCTCCACAGGAAGAAGCAAAAGTCAGCATCTGGTTGTAATTGCTTCAGATACACATTTTCCTTTTATGAAAGAAAAAAACTTCATCCCTATGAAGTTGAACCATTCCCCCCAACTCCCATAATTTCAATTCAGAAAGTCCCTAAATAGTTGCACCCCCATGTTGATAGCAGCGCTGTCGACAATAGCCAAAGTATGGCAAGAGCCCAAATGGCCATCGGTGGATGAAAGGATAAAGAAGATGTGGTTTATATGTATACAATGGAGTATTACTCGGCAATGAAAAAGAATGAAATCTTGCCATTCGCCACTACATGGATGGAACTGGAGGGGATTATGCTAAGTGGAATTAGAGAAAGACAAATATCATATGACTTCACTCATGAGGACTTTAAGATACAAAACAGATGAACATAAGGGAAGGGAAGTAAAAACAATATAAAAACAGGGAGGGGGACAAAACATAAGAGACTTAAAAAAAAATTTTTTTTTTAAACATTTATTTATTGAGAGACAGAGAGAGACAGAGTATGAGCAGGGGAGGGTCAGAGAGAGAGGGAGACACAGAATCCGAAACAGGCTCCAGGCTCTGAGCTGTCAGCACAGAGCCCGACGCGGGGCTCGAACTCACGGACCGTGAGATCATGACCTGAGCCGAAGTCGGACGCTTAACTGACTGAGCCACCCAGGCGCCCCTGCCATCTATAATATTTAAGCGATTTCAACCTACTACCCCTTTTTTTTTTTTTTTTTTTTTTTAAGAGAGATCAGGGAGGAGCAGAGGGGGAGGGAGAAAGACTCTTAAGCAGGCTCCATGTTCAGCGGAGTCTGACACAGGACTCGATCCCACAACCCTGGGATCTTAATAAAATTAAGAGTCGGATACTCAGTCAATTGACTGAGCCACCCAGGTACCTGAACTCATCATATTTCAAAACGGATCCAAAGGCCTCTCCAGTGGCCTCTTTGCAAGTGGTGGTCCACTTACCCAGGTGTATAAGTAACATAATCGCTGTAATTGGAACCAAAGGCTTCAGGGAAACTGTTTCTAAAAGTATAATTTAAATGGACTACGGGGCTCGTGGGTGGCTCAGTCGGTTAAGTAAGTATCTGACTTCGGCTCAGGTCATGATCTTGACCTGAGTGGGTGAGTTCGAGCCTGCGTGGGGCTCTGTGCTGACAGCTCAGAGCCTGGCGCCTGTTTCGGATTCTGGGTCTCCCTCTCCCTCTCTCTCTCCCCCTCCCCCGCTCATGCTGTCTCTTGCTCTCTCAAAAATAAATAAACATCAAAGAAAGAAAGAAAGAAACAAACAAACTATAGATTTACAAAGTAATCACAATGATGTTTTTTTTTTCTAGGCACCAAAGCTGTCCCAAACCCAGACACTGCCCTGAATTTGTTTGCTTTGAGGAACCGGTAAGCCAGTGTGGCTGGAGTAGAGCGAGTGAGGGGTTAAGTGGGAGAAGATGAAGACTGAGAGGTGAAGGGGGGGGGGGGGGGGGAGGGACAGACAGCCTGCGCCTTGGGGGCTGCAAGGATGGGGGCTTTATCCACAGTGAGGTGGGTGCCGGGGAGAATTCCGAGCAGGGGGGGCTGATCTAATTTAGGTTTTGCATAATTTCTACTAGCTTGGATTTGGGGCACGGCTACTGGGTGGGATAAACTGGGTCGTAGGGGTTTCCCCTTTACCCATTAAAAAAAAAAAAAAAGATGGGGCGCCTGGGTGGCGTAGTCGGTTAAGCGTCCGACTTCAGCCAGGTCACGATCTCGCGGTCCCTGAGTTCGAGCCCCGCGTCAGGCTCTGGGCTGATGGCTCAGAGCCTGGAGCCTGCTTCCGATTCTGTGTCTCCCTCTCTCTCTGCCCCTCCCCAGTTCATGCTCTGTCTCTCTCTGTCTCAAAAATAAAATAAATGTTAAAAAAAAAAAAATTAAAAAAAAAAAAAAGGTGTGTGTGTGTGTGTGTGTGTGTGTGTGTGTGTGTGTGTGTGCGTGCGCGCGCGCGCGCGCGGAGGTTTCGGCCTGGGGAACTCAGGGGACACCCGGCAGGGACCTGAACGCCGAGGTGCCTTTCTCAGACCCTTGATCTGTGTGCTGCTGCCCCCGCGTGGTCACAGCCTGAACTGCAGCCTCGTCCTGCCGACAGCGTTTCCGTTTTGGTGAGCAAAGGCTTCATCCCGCCCCCCACCCCTGTCCCCTTGTGCCCCGCCTGGAGCGTCCTGCGATGGATCCGTCTTAGGACTGCCGCAGAGAAACTCCGAATGAGATACCCGGGGTTTCAGATGCTTTCAGAATAACCTGAGGGGCTGTAGGCTTCTTGGGAAATTGCACGCTGTTATCTGCTCCGGAGAGACTGTCGGACGAGGTGCCTATGGCAGCATCTTCAAGAACCAAGGGGAGTTTGCAGGAAGGCACAAGAAGCAAGGGCATCCTAGGCAGAGGGAAGGGCATGTGCAAAGCAAGGTCAAAGCTGAACTCCTGAAACATTCCCCCCTCTCACTTGCCTTAACTGCTCCTCTCAGCCTGGGTCATGGGGTCACCCTTGGAACCCACACCTAATACCTGTCCTAACTCCCCTCTTGCTCTCACCCTGCCATCCCCATGGCTACCACCCAGGGCCAGGCACCCATCACTTGGGTGGCTGTCCCGGCCTGTAATTCCTGATCATCTACTGCTGTCCTGAAGAGGAAGCATTAGGCAAGCTGACCCCCCCAACCACCGCCCCCCCCCCCCCAGGTGGGATTTGTGTGACATTCCTCAGGCACTCCTGGCTGCCCAAGAGCAAAGGGAAGGAGAAAATAAATGGTTAACTGATAGAGATCGCAGTCGTGCAGGACAGGAGTCTCCATTAGTTTACAAACGTCTCGGTAAATTACAAGAAAAAGATAATCCTATCAATAGCCTAATCTCCAGAAACCTATGGGCTCAGTTTCCTGGAGCCCCAACGTCACCCTCCCCTCCACAGCGATGTGGGGAACAAAGGCAAGAAGAAAATGGCAGGTGAAATTAAATTTCTTTATAACCCGCAGCCCATTGACAAATACTTGAGGCAAATACAGAGTATAACGGTTCTCCAGCAACTTCCTACTTTTTTTTTTTTTTTTTTTTGAGCGAGAGAGAGTATAGGCAGGGGACGATATAGGTATGGGACGATACTGAGGCCTTCAGTATTTTAGGAGTCCTCTTTAGCACATGAAAGTCCTTCAGGAGGCCCCCATTTTGCCTTTACCACCCCCGCCCCCCCAACTCCACAATCCCAGGGCAGCTCTTTCTGCCCATGGGTCCTGTCCCCGTGCTTTAATAAAGCCACCATTTTGCACCGAAGACATCTCGAGAATTCTTGGCCATTGGCTTTGAAGCCCGACACTTCAAACCACACCAGTAATAACAGCAGCTACCTGGGGCGCCTGGGTGGCTCAGTCGGTTGAGCGTCCGGCTTTGGCTCAGGTCATGATCTCGCGGTTGGTGGGTTCGAGCCCCGCGTCGGGCTCTGTGCTGACGGCTCGGAGCCTGGAGCCTGCTTCCGATTCTGTGTCTCCCTCTCTCTCTGCCCCTCCCCTGCTCATGCTCTGTCTCTGTCTCTCTCTCTCTCAGAAATAAATAAGCATTAAAAAATTAAAAAAAAAAAAATAACAGCAGCTACCTCTATTTACATAATACCAAAGCATGTCTCATGCAGTTTAAAGGTGGCTTCAGAATGGCTTCATCACGTCCACTTTGCCAAAGGGCATGCTGAGGTTCAGAGAGCTCAGGGGACTTGTCTAAGGTCACCAGCCTGGGTAAGAAGGCAGTTCTTCCCGACTCCAAACCTCAGGCTTAACCCCAACACTCTGTGCCCTCCGTGACCCATCTCTGGTGTGAGGGGTTAACTTCTTTGCTATTCCTCTGGCTTAGTCACTCAGCCTGCGATAACAGAACACCGTAAGCTGGGTGGCCTCAACAGCAGACATTTATGTCTCACAGCTTCGGAGGCTGGGAAGTCCAAGATCAAGGTGTCAGCCGATTCAATTCTGGATGAGGGCGTTCTTCCTGACTTGCAAATGGTCACCTTCTTTCTGGGTCCTCACAGGGTAGAGGTGAACAGAGAAAGAGAGAGAGAGAGAGAGAGAGAGAGAGAGAGAGAGAGAGAGAGAGAGAGGGCTCCCTGGTATCTCTCTCTCTCTCTCTTTTTTTTTTAGTGAGACATCCACCATGATCTCCACTATGATCATGTGATGCATGATTTTAGATATGATTCTTTTTTTTAAGTTTATTTATTTATTTTGAGGGGAGGGAGGGGCAGAGAGAGAGAGGGAGGGAGAGAGAGAATCCCAAGCAGGCTCCACACTGTCAGGACAGAACCCTACATGGGGCTCAAGCTCAGGAACTGTGAGATCATGACTGGGGCCGAAATCGAGTCTGACGCTTAATCAGACGGAGCCACCCAGATGCCCACCTCATTTTTTGAAGGGCAGTGTCACTGGATATAGAATTCTCAATTGACAGTCTTTAAAAAAAAAAAAAAAATTTCCCTTTCAGTTTAAATAGAACAGCCCACTACCTTCTGGCCTCCAAGATTTCCAGTGAGAAATCTGCGGGGGATCTTACTGTGACCCCTTGTATGTGACAAGTCACTTTCCCTTTGCTGCTTTCCAGAGTCTCTCTTTGTCTTTTGACAATTTCAATATAATGTGCTTTGCTGTGGGCCTCTGAGTTTATCCTACTTGGGGTTGGCTGAGCTTCCCGGATTCAGAAAGTCATTTATTTGATCAAATTCGGGAAGTTTTCAGGTATTATTTCTTCAAAGATTCTTTCTGGCCTTTCTCTCTCTTTTCTCCTGGGACTCCCAGGTATGTGTGTGGGTCTACTTAGCGTTGCCCAACAGATCCCTTAGGCTCTGTTCACTTTTCTTCATTCTATTTGCTTTCTACTGGGGAGAGGCAGAGAGAGAGGGAGGCACAGAATCCAAAGCAGGCTCCAGGCTCTGTGCTGACAGCTTGAACCCATGAACTGTGAGATCATGACCTGAGCCGAAGTCAGACACTTAACTGACTGAGCCACCCAGGCACCCCTATAATCCTTTGTTTAATCAAACAGCGAGCACGAGGAGGAAGGGGCAGAGGGAGAGGGAGAGAGAGAATCAGAAGCACGCTCCATGCACTGTCCACATGGAGCCTGATGTGGGGCTCGATCTCATGAACTGAGATCATGACCTGAGCTGAAAGCAAGAGTCTGCCGCTTCACCGACTCAGCCACTCAGGCGCCTCTGTAATTTCTCTTTATTGATATTCTCATTTTGTTTATACACCATTTCCCCATCTTTGCCCATGTTTTCCTTTTACTCTGTGGGCATATTTAAGATAGTTGTTTTATAGTGTTTCTCTAGTAAGTACAACATGTGAGTTTCCTCAGGAACGGTTTTTGCTCACTTTGTTTCTACGGATGGACCATAGTGTCCTGTTTCTTTGTCTGCCTTGTATTTTGTTGAAACCTGAAAATGGCACCTTATAATGTAACTCTGGGAATTTGATTCTCACCAAAGTTGCTGTAGGGTCTCTGTTCTGTAGATCAGCCTGAGGTGGAAACTTTAGAACTTCACAGTCTTTCCCGAACCTGTGCTTTTTCCTTGAGCATTGTGCATTGGCTTTCTGAAGTCCCCCACGTATTTGGTTGCTTACGAGTATCATAATCCTCCAAAAGGAGAAAAGGAGGGGAAGAAACCCCAACAAATGCTATTCCCTGAGATCTCCTGGAATCCACTTTCGTTGATGGCGACTGAAACAACGGCAGTCAGCCTCGGTGTCTGTACTTCAGTGATCAAAAGCAGTAAGCAGCAATCAGAACACAGAACCCACGTAATTAGAAGACAGGGCCCTTTGGTTCCCCCTTGGTTCCCCCAAGACACGCCTGGAACATAGGCCACTTTCTCCAAAGCTGTCTGCCAGGGGGGTGGTGGTGAGCAATGGGTAGTCACTCTCCTGCTGCACTAGAGGCTGAAATTGACTGCAATTAACTGCAATCTACCAGCCACAAGTTCAAAGCCTGGAAAGTTAAAAAAAAAAAAAACAAAAAAACCTGGAACTGGAAGCCACAAGTTCAAAATGACTCCATCGTTTCAAAATAGTTAACTGTAGACAATTTGTGTCAGTATAATTGTCCAGGTGGACAAAATAAAAGAAAAAAGATTTCTGCCTCCTTTGACTCCGCCATCTTCTCTGACATCACTTGCCACACAGCTGCTTTTAGATGTCCTAAAATCTCAAAGAATCTCACTCTGGTCTCTCCTCCAGAATTTAGGCAGCCTATGGTATGTCTTAATCTCCTCATCGCTTGCCCCCGGTATTTGTGGGTCTTTAGAGTGCCAGGCAGCTTTTGGGAACAGTGCCTGCTGCTTTTGCCACTTGAGATTTGAGTTAGAGACGTGAGCGCCTGGCGCCAGTCTTTCTCGCATCAGCCAAACAGGTTAGGACAGTCTCACACACGAATTCGTGAATAAGGTCTGCTCTGTTCCTGCAGTTCAAGGCCAGGCTCCCCAAATTGGGACACGAGCTACTGATGCCGCCCAAAGGGAAGAGAGGCAGAGTATAAGAGCCAGGAGAGGCAGACGCTACAATAGAGAGGGAAGGGGCTTCTGGGAGACAGTCTTGGCCAACACGAAGGATCAAAGTCGCCTGTCATGAGATTGGCTTGGTAAAGGCAGGGTCTGTCTACTGAGCTCAACCCCCCCCTGGCACCTGGGGCTGCTAAGGAAGGCATAAACTCTAGTGAGTTGGAGGCGAGATGACATAAAGACCATCCACACTCCAGTCAGGAGTTACAGTAATAAGGAGAACTGAGCATAAAAATCATTGACCTGTTACCGAAGAACTGAAATACAGAAAGAAAACCCAAAGGTAGAGAGGAAGTAGCAACTCCAGGAATCATTTGCTTCTCTCTTGGGCTGGGGGATCAAGTGGAAGAAGATGAGGAAGGCTTATAAACTTGGAAGGGGTGTCCCGTGGGGCTGGAACCTAGAGTCCTGAGAAAGCCGTGTGGGTGGACTTGTGCTAGTGTCTCTAAGTGCCTGACTGGGAGCCTCTGGAAAACGGAAACAGGGGTTGCTGGGGCCCCGTTCCATCAACACACCAAACGGCCTAGAAGGATGGGACCAAAGCTGAGAGACAGTAGTTTAGTGAGTAACAAGGTCGCCCACCCTCCTTGAAGGATACAGTCCCCTGCCTTGGTGGCAGAGCACGGATTAGGTGCTGGTGACAGTTTGTGTTACAAAGAAATTGTTCAGGGGAGGGTATTATGCTGAGTGAAGTAAGTCAGGCAGAGAAAGACAGTTACCATAT
Organism: Panthera leo; assembly: GCF_018350215.1. NCBI lineage: Eukaryota > Metazoa > Chordata > Mammalia > Carnivora > Felidae > Panthera > Panthera leo. The sequence continues at coordinate 8,692,986 of NC_056680.1, forward strand.
GTTTTCGCTCATATGTGGATCCTGAGAAACTTAACAGAAGACCAGGGGGGAGGGGAAGAGAAAAAAAAAAGTAACAGAGAGGGAGGGAGGCAAACCATAAGAGACTTAAATACTGAGAACAAACTGAGGGTGGATGGGGGGTGGGGGAGAGGGGAAACTGGGTGATGGGCATTGAGGAGGGCACCTGTTGGGATGAGCACTGGGTGTGGTATGGAAACCAATCTGACAATAAATTATATTTAATATTAAAAAAACCCAAAGCCCCCAAAACAAATAAATCGTTCAGTAAGAACTCACATGTGTGTTGTCTTTTATGAGAAGAACATTCATCTGATTTTTCTAGCCCCTTTGATTCCCCTGGTAAAAGGTCCCTTCTCCTAAACCCGCAGGGCTACCCCCCAACTTAGCCCCAGGATACCCCATGAGAGACGAGAGAAGGAGGTAGGAGTTGAGGCAAAGGGCTCAGAAATGTTTGTGAGTCCTGTGCCCCTGGGGCCAGTGCTTGCCATGTTCATCCCAGGTGGACACTCTGAAGACATGAGTCGCACCCTCACAGACCTAGACGGAGCCAAACCCGGGGCAGAGATCTGCCCAAGGATGGAGACCAGCTCAGGAAGCTCAGGAGGCAAAGGGGTCATGGGAATGAGAGTGAAGAGGTATAATGTTGGAGCAGAGAGTGGGTTTCCAGAGAGAGGAAGAACGGAGATCCAGAAGGAAAAATAGCAAGATCCTGAGGTATGGGGGAGCAGGAGACCAGAGTGGGAGGAATTATGGAGGACAGAAGAGCAGGATCCCAGCTGGGGAGAGGAGTACAGATGAGGAGAGTCACTGGGTTTCAGAGATAAACAGGATCTGGAATAGGAAGAAGGTAACTGGAGGACATTTCAAAACATACTATAAAGCTATAGTAGGGCATCTGGGTGGATTAGTCGGTTGGGTGTCTGACTTTGGCTCAGGTCATGATCTCACAGTTCGTGAGTTTGAGCCCCACATCAGGATCCATGCTGACAGTGTGGAGCCTGCTTGGAATTCTCTCTCTTTCCTTCTCTCTCTGCCCCTCCCACCTCTCTCTCTCTCTCTCTCTAAAAATAAATACATATATTTTTTTTAAAAGCTACAGTAGCCAAGACAGTGTGGGACTGGCATAAGATTAGACATGGATCAGCGAGGAAGAATTGAGAGTCCCTACATTTTTGGTTAATTGATTTTACACCTATGGCCCAAGACAATTCAATGGGAAAGTCTACTCAACATGGTACTTACATATCTTCCTGCAAAAAGATGGACTGAGACCCCCCTACCTCACATCATATAGTAAAATTAACTCACACTGAGATGGTGAAAAGTAAAAATATAAAGTTAGCAGCAGATGCTGAAGAGTGTTTTTGAGACTGAGCGGTAGGAAGATTTTGTTTTTGTTTTGTTTTGTTTTGTTTTTAAAGGAAGACTAAAAGGAAACCTCCTAATCCAAAGAGCACATGGTGATATGTGTTTTCCAGTCCCCAAACTCCCCACCAAAATGTGGTCTCAGGACTCCCCTCTGGTTCTCACCTACAAGTGTCCTTGATTTGTTATATAGTTTTTCATAAGAATAATTATTCCTGACTTTTTCCCCCATGATGATAACAGGAAAGTTTATTTTTCCTGAAAGCTTCCATAAATATTTAAATCAAATGTTAATCAATTATTTAATTGCAGCAATCTTTAAAAATATACAAAAGCCATAAATAAACACCTCCTACCACTTACCTGGATACACTGCCCTTTCTCTAAATTCCTCTCTGGGAACAAGTATACATGACATTATTCCCGGGGCAATTAATGTGAGGAGTGAGGGGAGGAGCATCTCATAGCATGGTATTTTATCCTTCAGGGATACAGTGTCTTCTGATATTAGATTGTGTGTGTGTGTGTGTGTGTGTGTGTGTGTAATTTTCTAAGGAAATAGGATCATTTATTCATTCATTATATTCAGTCATCTTGTCTTACCTTCCAAACATGCCCATCTGACCTGGCAGAAAATGCTACAGCTATTACACATGGATTAAAGATGTTATTTTAACTAATGACCATGTGATATTTTGACTCCTTTATTTTCCCCATGGATCCCAGCATCTAATTCATAATACTTTTATGTCTGGTACTTAATGATTCATAAAAACATGGGGAAACCCTAATCCAATCTCTGTCTTTTGGTTAAAGTATTTAACCCATTTACATGTAAAATAAGTACTCATGAGGGACTTCTGTCAGTTTGCTATTTGTTTTCTATATGCCTTATATCTTTTTTTCTCATTCACTTTTGAAGATAGTTTTGCTGGATATAGGATTCTTGGTTGGCAGTTTTGTTTTATCATTTTGAACGTATCAGCCCACCTCCTGGCCTCCAAAGTTTCTGATGAGATATCTGTTAATAAATTTTTTTAAAGATCCTTTGATTCACTTCTCTCTTGCTACTTTCAAAATTCTTTGTGTCATTGACTTTGACAGTTTGATTATAATGTGTCATGGTGCAAGTCTCTTTGAGTTCATCTTACTTGGAGTCCATTAAGCTTCTTGTATGTTTTTTATACTCATGTCTTTCATCAAATTTGGGAAGATTCTGGCCATTATTTCTTCAAACATTCTTCCCCTTTTCTCTCTCTTTCTTCTTTTGGGCCTCCCACAATGCATATGTTGGTCCATTTGATGGTGCCCACAATTCCCTTAGGTTCTTCACTTTTTTCAATCTTATTTCTTTCTGTCCCTCAGAATCAATAATTTCCATTTTCTTATCTTCAAGTTTGCTGATTCTTTCTTCTGTCTGCTCAAATGAGCCTTTGAATCCCTCTAGTGAAATTTCATCTCAGTTATTGTACTTTCCAGAATATCCATTCCCCATTAGGTTTATTTTTTCCCATTTTTATTGACATATAATTGACAAATACACATTGAAACCAGACTTTTTTTTAATCTTTTCTATTTCTTATTGACATATTCACTTAGTTCATACATTTTCTTTATCCATATCTTCCTTCAGTTCTCTGAGGGAGAACAATTTAAATAAAACAATTGTTTTAAAGTCTTTGTCTAGTAGATCTGCCCTAGGAGCAGTTTTTGTTGGTTTATTTTTTCCTTTTAAATGACCATACTTTCTTATTTCTTTGTATGACTTGTGACGTCTTTGTTGAAATATGGACAATTGAATCTAAAAATGTAACTCTGAAAATCAGATTCTCCCCCTTCTCCAGGGTTTGCTTTTAAAAATATTTCTGTAATTGTAGGGGTGTCCAGATGGCTCAGTTGGTAGAGCACGCAAATCTTGATCTTGGAGTCATGAGTTCAAGCCCCACATTGGGCATTGAGCTTACTTAATAAAAAAATTAAACTTTTTCTGTTATTTTTGGGCACCAGTTGGTTAAGTGTCCAACTTTGGCTCAGGTCATGATATCACGGCTTGTGGGTTTGAGCCCTGCATTGGGCTCTGTGCTGACAGCTCAGAGCCTGGAGCCTGCTTTGGATTCTCTGTCTCCCTCTCTCTCTGCCCCTCCCCTGCTCATGCTCTGCCTCTCTCTCAAAAATAAATAAACATTAAAAATTAAAAGAAATTTTTTGGGTTATTTTATTATTGTAGGCTGTCCCTGTGCCAAGATATGTAAGCTTAAGATATTTTCTGGGCGTGTCCCTTTCCTCAGGCATGCACAGTGACTTTCTAATCTTCCCTGTATACATGGTTGATTTTTAATATTCTAGTCTGGTTTCCAAAAGAAGGAAAAAATGAAGGGGGACAAAAAGGCACCAACCTAGTTTAAATGGAAATGATTTCACAAGTAGAGGGAAGGGCTTACAAAAATGCAAGGAATTAGAACAACAGTGGCCACTATCTCTGTGTCTGTACCTCTGTTATCAGAAGCAGCAATCAGCCATCAGAGCACAGATCCCTGATATTTGGAGAACAAGGTCCTTTTTGGCCACCCTTCCTCCCACAAGTTGTGTGCAAGCTGTTCTAGGAACCCATGCACAAACTACTGGCACCAGGCTATGGGGCGGGGGGTGGGGGGTGGGGGGGAGGGATGGGTGGCTGCTACTGTACTAAGAGCTGAAATTAGCTGTAGTTTACCTCAATTTACCTTCCAACCTTCCTCTGGAAGTTGCAAGCCTTCTATAGACTCTGGAGTTCAAATACTTTTATCAGACAGATTTTGCCAGTGCAATTGTTGTCTAGGTAGGGAGACAGATTCCTGGTGCTTCCTAGTCTACCATCTTCCCAGCATCCTCTGCTTTTTTGTATCCTCATCAATTATACTAGGTCTCTTCCCTAATGTGAACTCCTCTGAGAGTGGCCTTCCTCCCACCTCAGTTCCTCCTACTGCTTTCCAAGTGTGGATTTTGTTTCATCACACTTTTTAGAATCAGGGAAATCAAGGTTCACAGAGTTTATTGCTTTGTTTGTTTTATATATATATATATATATATATATATATATATATATATATATATATATATTTTTTTTTTTTTTTTTTTTTTTTTTTTTCCCTTTGAGTAATCTCGTGGGATTCAAACATACAACCCTGAGCTCAAGAGTCACATGCTCTATCAACTGAGCCAGCCAGGCACCCCAGGTTTATTGCTGTTTTTTAATAAACCTCTTTTATTTTAATTTTTAAATGTTTATTTTTGAGAGAGAGAGAGAGACAGAGACAGAGACAGAGACAGAGAGACAGAGCACGAGCAGGGGAAGGGCTGAAAGAGAGGGAGACACAGAATCCGAAGCAGGGTCCAGGCTCTGAGCCATCAGCACAGACCCCGATGCAGGGCTTGAACTCACCAACCGCAAGATCATGACCTGAGTCGAAGTCGGACGCTTAACCAACTGAGCCACCCAGATGCCCCTATTGCTTTTTACAGAACTTATGAAAAATTAAATCGTGTAGATGAAACTAAGTTGAGCAGTGTTACTTTTACTTCTATTGACTGTATGCCCTCTATAAAAGTCCTCCAGGAAACTGCTTAAACTGTCTTCCAGAAATGGAAAGGCAGTGATGCTCCCTCTTGTGATGAGGGCAGCATTAATATCCCCACACTCTTATAGCAGATGATGGTCAGTTTACAATATTCTCCGTGTGCCCTCAATGAGCAGGTGGTATTATAGGTTAGGGAAAACAGAAACAAATAAAATGGATGCGGTGCTTACCCAAGATATCACAGTGTATCTTGGAAGACAATTTCAAGTTAATAATTTAAATTGAGGGAGGGGTGCTTGGCTGGCTCAAATTGGTAAAGCGTGCGACTCTTGATCTCAGGGTCATGAGTTCAAGCCCCATATTGGGTGTATAGCTTACTTAAAAAAAATGAAATGTGGGGCGCCTGGGTGGCTCAGTCGGTTAAGCCTCCGACTTCAGCTCAGGTCACGATCTCATGGTCCGTGAGTTCGAGCCCCGCGTTGGGCTCTGAGCTGATGGCTCAGAGCCTGGAGCCCGCTTCGGATTCTGTGTCTCCCTCTCTCTCTGCCCCTCCCCGGCTCATGCTCTGTCTCTCTCTTTCTCTCAAAAATAAACATAACAACAACAACAACAAAAAGAAATGATAGGGGCCCCTGAGTGGCTCAGTCGGTTAAGTGACCGACTACTCTTGATTTCCACTCAGGCCCTGATCTCACAGTCCGTGAAATAAAGCCCCAGGTCAAGTTCTGTGCTGACAGAGTGGAGCCAGCTTGAGATTATCTCTCTCCTCCCTCTCTCTGCCCCTTCCCTGCTTGCACTCTGTTTCTCTCTTGCTCTGAAATAAGTAAGTAAAGTTAAAAAAAATTCTATGGGTGGCTCAGTTGCTTGGGCATCTGACTCTTGATTTTGGCTCAGGTTGTGGTCCCAGGGTCGTGAGAACCAAGCCCTGCATCGGGCTCTGCACTGAGAGTTGAGCCTGCTTAAGTGTCTTTCTCTCTCTCTCTCTCCCTCTCCTTCTCCTCCTCCTCCTCCTCCCCTGCTCACATACGCTTGCACATGTGTGCACACTGTCTCTCAAATAAAAAAAAAAAAATAGGGTGTCTGGGTGGCTCTGACTTCAGAGGCATCTGACTTCAGCTCAGGTCATGATCTCATGGTTTGTGGGTTCGAGCCCCGCATCGGGCTCTGTGCTGACAACTCAGAGCCTGGAACCTGCTTCAGATTTTGTGTCTCTCTCAATCTCTGCCTCTCCCTCACTTGCACTCTGTTTCTCTCTCTCTCTCTCAAGAATAAATAAGCATTAAAAAAAAAAAAACTTAAAAAAATTCTGTTAAGGTGAGACCGAGAGAAAGACTGGTTTGGATTATTCTGCCCCTCCCCTGCTTGCACTCTGTCTCGCTCTCTCTCAAAAATGAATAAACATTAAAAAAAAGAAAAGAAAGAAAAGAAAGCCCTGCATAACCAAGATAAGTGATGGCTGGAATGATCCCTTCCCACGCCCTCATTCCCACTCTTATATTTTCAATTCTCCAGAAAGGAGTGAACCTGAGAAATCCTCACCTCCCTACCCTCAACACCGACCAAAGCAGAACCCCAGATCTGTTCTCTCTCTTTGTCTCTGAAACTTCCCGGCACGGCCCTTGGCATGCTGTATATCCTCTAGCACTCGTCAGGAATAATAAGGCTTGTTTTTTCAAAAGTCTCTGACGGTTGCATTTTGTGATCGTCATAAGAACCTCATGGGCTGGTAGTTTGGGAAATGGCTGCTACTCCGGGGGTGGGGTCGGGTTCCTGCCAGGGGTACAGGCCCGGGTGAGGGCCGCGTCCATAGGCCCAGGCTGACCCGCTCCGGGACTACATTTCAGCAGTCTCACTCCCAAGCTTAGGAACGCGTTTCACCTTCTGAATGTGCCTTTTCCTTGCGCGCTGTGGGCCAAGCAGGGCGCGTATCTGAGCCAGTTCAGATGTTTGCTTTTCTGCCCTTTTGCTTCCTTTATAGAATATTGCTGCCGACCAGGACTCTTTCTTCCCCCTACTTCCACTGAGGTGCAAATGACAAACGAAATGGTATATATTTAAGGCGTACAACAGGTTTTCATATAGGTACACGTTGTAAAAGGGTGACCACCATCAAGCTAATTAACATACGCATCACCTCACCTGGTTGCCTGTGGGTGTGTGTGATGAGAACCCTTGAGATCTTCTCGCTTTGCAAATTTTAAGCATACAACACAATATTATTTTCTTTATGTATTTTGAGGGGGGTGGGGCAGAAAGAGGGAGAGACAGAATCCCAAGCAGGCTCCACGCTGTCAGCGCAGAGCCCAGCTCAGGGCTCGATCTCACGAACCCATGAGATCATGACCTGAGCCAAGATCAAGACTCGGTCGCTGAACCAACTGAGCCACCCAGGCGCCCCTATGATTAAAAATATTAACTGTATCATGTCTATATATACTATTTTCTTCATTCAGACTTCAGCTCAGGTCATGATCTCATAGTCTGTGGGTTCGAGCCCCGCATCGGGCTCTGTGCTGGCAGCTCAGAGCCTGGAGCCTGTTTCAGATTCTGTGTCTCCTCTCTCTCTGACCCTCCCCCATTCATGTTCTGTCTCTCTCTGTCTCAAAAATAAATAAACATTAAAAAAAAAACTTTTTAAAAATTCATTTCTAGTTTCATCACATCTCATACTGTGTGAAAGGATACTTGGGTGGTTTTTACCTTCTTGTTTTGTGACCTAACCTGTGATCTATCCTGGAGAATGTTCTGTGCACGTTTGAGATGAATGTGTATTTTTCTGCTTTGGATGGAAAGTTCTGTGTGTGCGTGTGTGTGTGTGTGTGTGTGTATTTGTGTGTGTGTAATCTGTTGGTTCCATTTGATTTATAGTATTGTTGAAGTTAGCTCTTTCTTTTTTATTTACTTTATTTTATTTATTTATTGTTTGAGAGAGAGAGAGAGAGAGAGAAAGTGATCGTGAGTGGGGGGAGAGGGGCAGAGGGAGAGACAGAGAATCCCAAGTAGGCTCCACACTCAGTGCAGAGCCTGATGTGGGGCTCAATCCCACAACCCTGGGATCATGACCTGAGCTGAAATCAAAAGTTGGATGCTTAACCAACTGAGCCACCCAGACTCCCCGGATTTGGGGATGTTAAACCAACCTTATATACCTGGAATAAAACCTACCTGGTCATGTTGTATAATTCTCTGTATATGTCTCTGAATTCAGTTTGCTTGTACTTTGTTGAGGACTTTGACACCCATATTTATAAGAAATTGATGTGTGTATGTGTGTGTGTGTGTGTGTGTGTGTGTGTGTGTGTGTGTGTGTGATGTCTTAGAATGATTTGGTGTGTTACTGACCTTGTAGAGTCAGTTGAGAAATGTTCACTGTTCTATCTTTTGTAAGAGTTTGTGAAGAATTGGTATTAACTCTTTAAGTGTTTGGTAGAACTCAGCAATGAACCTGTCTGGGCCTGGGTTTTTGTTTTGCTTTTAACAAGTTTTATTTTTTAGAGTAGTTTTAGGTTCACAGCAAAACTGAACAGGAAGTACAAAGTTCTCATATGCCCCTGTCTCCATACTTACACAGCCTCCCCCAACATCAACATCCTGCACCCGAGTGGTACATTTGTCACCCTCAATGGACCTATACTGACACATTACTATCATCCCAAATCTATGGTTTACATTAGAGTTTACTTTTGTATGTGCTATGGGTTTTGACGAACGTGTTAAGGACATTGTATCCACCATTAAGGTATCATATAGATTAGTTCCAATGACCTGAGAATCCCCTGCGCTCTTCCTATTCACCCTTCTTTTCTCCCTACAACTATTAACCACTGACCTTTTACTGTCCCAAAGCTCTGCCTTTTTCAGAATGTCACGTAGTTGGCGTCATACAGTATATAGTATTCAGACTGGTTTCTTTTACTTAGTGATATGCATTTAAATTTCCTCCATGCTTTTTTTTTTTTAACATTTATTCATTTTTGAGAGAGAGAGAGAGAGACAGACAGACAGAACACAAGGAGGGGATGGGGAGAGAGAGAGGGAGACACAGAATCCGAAGCAGGCTCTAGGCTCCAAGCTGTCAGCACAGAGCCCGACGTGAGGCTCGAACTCGAGAGTCGTGAGATCATGACCTGAGCCAAAGTCGGGTGCTTAACTGACTGAGCCGCCCAGATGCCCCCTCCTTTGTGCTTTTTAATGGCTTGATAGCTCAGTTGTTTTAAACACTACATAATATTTCATTATCTGGATGTAGGAGTGTGTTCACCCACTCATCTACCAAAGGACATCTCAATTGTTCCCAACTTTTGGCAATGATAAATAAAGCCGTGATAAACATTCACGTGTAGGTTTTTGTGTGGACCTAAATTTTTTTTTAAATTTTTTTTAACGTTTATTTATTTTTGAGACAGAGAGAGACAGAGCATGAATGGGGAGGGTCACAGAGGGAAGGAGACACAGAATCTGAAACAGGCTCCAGGCTCTGAACTGTCAGCACAGAGCTCGACGCGGGGCTCGAACCCACAGACCATGAGATCGTGACCTGAGCCGAAGTCGGCCGCTTAACCAACTGAGCCACCCAGGCGCCCCTGTGGACCTAAATTTTCAACTCACTTGGGTAAATTCATCTTTGGGTATCGGTTTGAGGGTCAGAAGACTACCCTCTGCCACATGGGATCAGGATAAGACCAATTTACCATGTGAAGATCAAGGGAAAGTGAGTCTGTGAAGAGGTGTGTGTAAAATCCCCGTACAGAACAACTGAATACCCACGTACAAAAGAAATAAGCTGACCCTTGGGGCGCCTGGGTGGCTCAGTCGGTTGAGCATCCGACTTCGGCTCAGGTCATGATCTCGCCGTCTGTGGGTTCGAGCTCCGTGTTGGGCTCTGTGCTGACAACTCAGAGCCTGGAGCCTGCTTCGGATTCTGTGTCTCCCTCTCTCTCTCTCTGCCCCTTCCCCCACTTGCAGTCTGCCTCTCTCTCTCTCTCAAAAATAAACATAAAAAAAAAAAGAATAGAATTTCCATATGACCTATCAATTTCACTCCCAGGCATATACCCCCGTGTAATAAAAACACATATCCAAACAAAAACTTGTACATGAGTGTTTACAGCGATAGCACTCATAATATTCAAAAGGTAGGAACAAACCAAATGTCCATTAATGGATGAAATGCAAAGCACGCTCTATCCTGTGAAAATTAATAAAACGATACCCTGTTTAAAATAGATTCAAGAGGCCAGCAGGGGGAGCTCTCAGGCCTGACCACTCCTGATCATTAGCAAACCCCAACAACAGGTGTGCCTTGCCTGTTTAAACATCTTTAGCTACTTTACTACCCCAGCGGGAGGAAGGAAGTTTTTTCTCCTTCCCTGAGAATAGCCAATGAGAGACTGTCACAACCCGGCCAATGAAAAGCCACTATACTTTGAACTCTCAGTTTATTGCAATAGAATTTTTGTTTATAAAAGCCCTCCCACTCCCCCCCCCCCTTTTCTTCCAGAAAAGAGCCTTTCACTCCTTTGTTCTCCAGCCTCGCCTATAGTTTTGCTGTAGCCTGCTTGTTCCAGATTGCAATTCTCTGTTATTCTTGAATAATCCCATTTTTGCTGGTGAAATAACTGAAGGTTTTATTTTTAAGGTTAAGAATCCACACAATGGAATATTACTCAGCTGCAGACATAAATGGAAGTGTCGATACATGCTACAACGTGGAGATTCTTTGGGATGCCTGGGTTAAACGTGGGGCTCAGGTCATGATCTCGCGGTTGGTGAAATCGAGCCCCACGTGGGGGCTCTGCCGCTGACAGCATGGACCCTGCTTGGGGTTCTCTCTCATTCTCTCTGCCCCTCCCCCGCCCTCTCCCTCTCCCTCCCAAAATAAATATTTTTAAAATGGATATAAAAAAATGAGGCTAATGTAAATGAATTCAACTGAGAAAATGACATGAACTGCAAAGATCACGTATGGTACTAACTTCATTCATAAGAAGGTCAATGAATATTAAAATCTATAGAAATAGAAAGTAGTTGAGTGGTTGCCTAGGGCTGGGCGCTGGAGGAGGGAATGGTACTAGCTTAAGCATTAGAGGGTTTTCTTTTTGAAATGATGAAAATGTTCTAAAACCGGGATTATTGCACGTACTGTGAATACACGGTACCGAAAACCATCGCATTGTACACCCACAAGGGGTGGGTCCATCTAGAAACTGAGTCTTGAAATCCCCCGGCACACGTGTGTCCCACGGGGGCGCGGCTAAAGGCAAGCATCCTCTGAGCGGCCAAGTACGGGCCCAAGAGCGGAAGCAGGTGCTGCTCGGCCACGTAACCTCCAGCTGCTCCGACTCTGTCCAATCAGGGCCGCGGCAGGGGCGGGTGGGTGCGGCGACGCTGGGCAGCCGCGTGCGCGCTCTTGGCCTTGCCCGCGATCGCTTCTCACCTGCGCTTGACGGCCTCGGGTGGCTCTGCAGCCGCGTGGATCGCGCAGTGACCTGCCCCGGCCGCGGGAGCCGTAGCGTCGACGCCCGGGGACCCGAGAAGCCGGGAGATGGTGAGTGTGCGGGGCCGGGTGTGCCAGGACGGGGCGGAGGGGCTGATCGGAACCGGCCGTGGCGGGAGCTTCCGAGTCTACGGACCCGAGTCCCCGGTGGCGCCTCTCGGACCTCAGTCCCCTCGGGAGCGCGGCCGGGCTGGCAGGCGGGACCCCGGCGTCCGGTCCCGTCACTGCGCGTGGCCGCGTCTCCCCAGATCCGTTCGGTGACCACGGGGAGGGTCGTCAGGGGACAGTCGTGATTCCGTCCCCGGGATTCGTACGCGGGAGGAGGTATGGTCTGTGGGGTCCCCAGTCCCTCCTGTCTCCCTAGGACCATCCGTTTTCTCCTGAATGTTCCAGATGTTTGGGGAGCAGAGTCTCAAATCCAGGACACTTTCCCCCAGCCTAGCTCTTCCTAGGGCTCAAAATAAATCCCTGACTTTCCAGATTCTACCCCGCCTCCCCAAAGGCCATCTTCCCCTCTCCGGTTCACATCATTATCAACTTTTTGTCCTCCTTGGTGTTTTTCAAACTGAGGCAGTGTTTTCATTGTTTCCCACAGTGTTTTAATCAGTTTCCCAGTCAGTAGCTACCTGTTCTTAAAAAGCTACCCATTTTTAAAAGGTTTATTTTTGTTTGTGGATATCTTACATGAGAGGAAGCAGAGATTTCACCACCTGGAGCTACGTTGTATGAAATCCTGTGCCCCTCTATTTTTGAGAGAGACAGAGACAGAACCCGAGTCGGGGACAGACAGAGAGGGAGGGAGACCCAGAATCCGAAGCAGGCTCCAGGCTCCCAGCTGACAGCACAGAGCCCAACGTGGGGCTCGAACCCACGAACCGTGAGATCATGACCTGGGCTGAAATCAAGAGTGGGCCACTTAACTGAACCTCCCAGCCTCCCTCGTTTGGGTGATTTTAAATGGAATATTGGGGCTTAGACTTGCAACCCTACAAGGGCTCACATGTGATTGTTTTCCAAGCAGTTCCTTGCCATGGAAATAACAATTAATTGACATCTTTATTTTCTGAAAGGAATAGATATTTGTGAGTTTTCTGGTTGAACTAGAAAAGTGCCTTACAATTTTCTTCCTTACTTTTACATGGAAACGCTTTTTTTTTTTTTTTTTTTTTAACAAATTTTTGCTTATTTCGAGAAAGGGGTTGCACCCATGGCAACGTGAGCCTCGGAGGGGCAGAGCCTAAGCACGGGGCTCAGTCTCACTAACCACGACATCATGACCTGAACCGAAATCAAGAGTGGGAAGCTTCACCGGCTGGGTGGCGATCCTGGAAACGCTGGGTTTGAGTCATTTTACTGGATTCTTCAAACACCAGGGTTTTCACTTTTAAAATATCAGACGTAGGGGGCGCCTGGGTGGCTCGGTCGGTTAAGCCTCTGACTCTTGACTTTGGCCGGGGTCATGATCTCACAGGTCATGGGTTTGAGCCCCGCATCGGGCTCTGCGCTGACCGCGGGGAGCCTACTTGGGATCCTTGCTCCCTCTCTCTCTCGAAATAAATAAATAAACTTTAAAAAAAAGTTACCAACAGTGGTCCAAAGCATCTTGACTGGGGGCAGAGGCCGAGGTTAGTGTCTCTAAGCTAAGCACCCCCTCCCCATGAGATGGGGAAAAAAAGTACCACTTGGTTCTTCCTGGGATGGCGCCCCCCCCCCCACCCCCATTGATGTCCTACCTGCTCACCTCTGTATGAGGAACCCTTTCCACTGAGGGAAGCGAGCTACAGACCCCTGGAAAGCTGGGGGCGCGCGTACCATGGTGGATGGGGTGATGAGTCGGCGATGGCTTTCTGCGGTTGTAACCGTGGTTCCTACGGACCTGTTTCTAGACCTGTAGGTTGGAGTTTTGCAACCACAGTGTGGGTGCACTCAGCGTGTAGACTGTGTACATTGAGAAAGCCTGCGGAGGTCAGGAGTCCTGTCTTCTGACAAAGGGTCTGTGACTACGGGAGTTCTTTGGCTCAGAATCTCAAATTGAATCCTGCCGAGAGCTTCTGCACTTGGGAGAATGGACTCTGGAGGGAGGGAGCATTCCATTAGGCCCTGGGAAGGGGGTTGCGGGGAAGGTCATTCCTGTGGTTGCTCAGGTGTCCCTCCCCGCCCTCCCCAGGGACTAACCCCCTCCGGGGCTTCTGCCTCCACCTGGAGAGTCTGGGTCCAAAGCTTGGGAAGGTGCTCAGCCTTCAGAATATGGCTTTTCCTTTTCAATTATAGGGAAGCAGGCCGCTTGTCTCTGCCGAATGAAATACTTGCATTTTCTGTTGAACATGGGGGCCCCAGGGAACTCTGATTTTCCTTAACATTTTGTCATTTTATTTCCTTTGTGTAAGATTTTTGATTTGGGGGCATTTGAAAATGTAAGTTGATTGAGAGCTACGGTGTGAGTTAGGCAAGAATATTCTGGAGCCAGAGTATTTGTTCCGTTTAGGAGAGAGAACCTCCAGAGGTGAGATGGGTGAATTTAAGTTCTCAGATGCATTTTCAATTAAAAAGAAATTTAAGGGGGCACCTGGGTGGCTCAGTTGGGTAAGCATCTGACTCTTGATTTCGGCTCAGGTCATGATCTCACAGTTCGAGAGTTTGAGCCTTGAGTCGGGCTCTGTGCTGACAGTGCTGAGCCTGCTTGGGATTCTCTTTCTCTCCCTCTCTCTGCCCCTCCCTCGCTCATGTGCTGGCCCACGCTCTCTCTCTTTCTCAAAATAAATGTGCGGAACCCGATGCAGGGCTTGAACCACACAATCGTGACCTGAGCTGAGACCAAGAGTCTGACACTTAACCGACTGAGCCACCCAGGCACCACCCCCCCCCCCCACCAGTCACTCTTTATTTTAAATCATGCATGTGAATGTTAAGAAAAAATGTAAGGTAAGAAAGTCAAACTTAAGAAGACTCCTTGCTGGCATATCCTTTTCCTCTCCAATGTCCTTGCTCTTGCACCCCCAGTGCCACCTGCCCCAAGGTGACCATTCCTTGAACCTTCTGTTACTGTTAATTTTCTTCTTTTCTTTAAACTGAAGCGTAGTCGACATACAATAGCATTAGTTTCATAGCAGTTTGATATTTGTATACGTTACGAAACAGTCACAGTACGTCTAGTTACCATCTGTCACTGTACATGGTTACTATGATTTTATTACATTCCTTGTGCTGTATATTACATTTCTGTGACTTATTTATTTTACAACTGGAAGTTTGTACCTCTTAATCCCCTTCCCCTGTTTCACCCATCCCTCCCAGTGTTGAATCTCTGGTATCCAAAGATCTTTTTGTGATCTCCTAGTTTTGTCTTTTCCAAAATGTCCTACCCTCGGAATCCTACCATACGTACGTAGCCTTGTCAAATTGGCTTCTTCACTTAGCAATATGGTTTAGAGGTTCTTGTTGCCTTTTCCTGGCTTCATACCTCATTTCTTCTTATCACGGAATAATATTCCATTATATGGATGTTTTGGCCGCTAATTGTTTAGCCATTTGCTTATTGAAGGATACTGTAGTTACCTCTGAGCCTTGGCAAAGGCAAAGCCCCTGTAAACGTTCGTGTGCAGGCTTCTGTGAGAACCTAAGTTTTTAGCTTCTTTGGGCAAATACCAAGGAGTGTGATTACTGGATTGTATATTCGGGGTCTATTTAGTTTTGAAAGAGACTGCCTGTCTTCCATTGTACGCATACCGTTTTCCATTCTTGGCGTTCTCCCAGTCTGTGACTGTCATTTCCTCCTTTTTTTTTTTTTTTTTTTTTTTTTTTTTTTTTAGCATTGCCTTTCACAGAGCAGTTTTTAATTTCAGTGAAGGTAGACTTACCATTTTTCTCTCTTATGGTGCTTTTCGTGTTGGAAATGAAAATTCATCACCAAACCCAAGGTCGTTTAGGTTTTCTCCTAGGTTATCTCTTTGGCATTTCGTCGTTTTGTATTTCATGTTTAGATCTCTTGTCCATTTTGAATTCGTTTTTGTGAAAGATGTAAGGCCTAGGCCTAGATTTTTTTTGCATGTAGTTATCCAGTGTTCCAGTACCATTTGCTGAAAAGACTATGTTTTCTCTGTTGAATTGCCATCGGTTCCTGCGCCAAAGATCGGTAGACTCCATTTGTCTGGGTCTATAGGAAAGCAATTGACATTTGTGTATTAACCTTCTACCCTTCAAACTTGGTATATATCTGTTTTTATTGGTTCCAGGAATTTTTTTTGTTATGGTGGATTGATATTTTTTGCATACATGGTATATACAACAAAAAGTTTTATATCTTCCTTCCCAATCTGTATACCTTTTATTTCCTTTTCTTGTCATATTGCATTAGTTAGGATTTCCAGTACAATGTCGGCTAGAAGTGGTGAATGGATATTTTTGTTCCTGATCTTCTTGGGGGGTGGGCATCGTTCTTGCCATTAAATATGATGTTAGCTGCAGGTTTATTGTAGATGCTCTTTTTCAAGAAGAGAAAGTTCCTCTCCATTCCTAATTTGTTGTCATAAGTGGATGTTGGATTTTGTTAAATGCTCTTTTATTTTCCTTGCTTTCATTCTTTTTTCTTTTCTTTTCTTTTTGAAGTGGGGGGGGGGCCTCAGGCGAGGGAGGGGCAGAGAGAGAGAGGGAAGGACAGAATCCCCAGCAGACTCTGTGCTCAGCATGGAGCCCAACATGGGGCTCGATCTCACGACTGTGAGATCATGACCTGAGCTGAAATCAAAAGCCAGATGCTCAACGGATTGAGCCACCCAAGTGCCCCATCCCTGCTTTCATTCTTGAAATTAATTTGTCTTTCCTCTTTTATTTTATTGCCTTTTTGAAAGAACTAGCTTTTAATTTTCTTGATTATTCTTTATTGTCCACAATTTTATCTTTAATTTTTATTGTGCTTCTTCTGGGGTTAATTTGTTTTTTTAGTTTTCTAAAGTAGAGGCTTAGATTGTTGCTTCTGGCTCTTCCTTTTTAGTGTATGCATTCAATGCTAAACATTGCCTTGTGGATACTGTTTTGCTGCATCACTCAAATTTTGATGTTTTATTTTCACTTTCCTTTAATATAATTTTTAATTGTTCTTGAGACTTCTTCTTTTATCCACGTGTAGTATATCGTTTATTCTCCAAGTACGGGCTGGGGGTGGTTTCAAAGTACCTATTACTTGTTTCTAGATTAATCCTGGACTCAGGCGATACTTTATCTGATTTCTAGCCTTTCAAAAATTTTAAGGTGTGTCTTATGTCCCAGAGCGTGACCTGTGTTGGTAAGTATTCCATGCGAGCTTGGAGAATGTTTATTTTGCTGTTGTTGGGTGAAGAATTAAATATAGTTCAGTCAAAATTCAGTTGACTGATGGTGGTGTTCAGTTCAACTCTGCCCATCCTGAGCTTCTGCCTGCTGGAACTCCTACTTACTGATAGAAGGCTGCTGAACTCTCCAGTGGATTCATTTACTTCTCTTTGCAATTCTGCCAATTTTTGCCTAACATGTTTTGCCCCTCTGTTGTTATGCACGTACATACAGAAGGTTGCTGTGTCTTTTTTTTTTTTTTAAAGAGAGAGCATGTGGGCACACAAGTGGAAGAGAGGGGCAGAGGGGGAGAGAGAATCTTTAAGCAGGCTCCATGCTTGGAGCTGAGCCCAACACCCCCAGGATCCCACAACCCTGGGATCATGACCTGAGCCAAAATCAAGAGCCGAACGGTCAACTGACCGAGCCACCCAAGTGCTCTAACTGTGGGTTGTTTGTATAGGGCCTTTATTATGTTGAGATAGGTTCCCTCTAGACCTCCTTTGTTGAGGGTTTTTTTTTTTAATCATGAATTGTTGTTGTACTTTGTCAAATGCTTTTTCTGCATCTGTTGAAATGATCATATGGTTCTTATCCTTTCTTTTATTTTACTTTTTTTAAAAATTATTTTTTGAGAGAGAGCATGAGCAGGGGAGAGGCAGAGAGAAAGGGACTGAGAGAATCCCAAGCAGGCACCACACTTTCAGTGCAGAGCCCAACGAGGGGCTTGATCCCATGAAGTGTCAGATCGTGACCTCAGCCAAAACAAGAGTTGGATGCTTAACTGAGCCACCCAGGCACCCCTCTTTTCTTTTTAGGAAGTGTTTGTTTATTTATTTTGAGAGAGAAATGAGGAAGGGCAGAGAGGGAGGGAGAGAGAATCCCAAGCAGCAGCCACACTGTCAGCCCAGAGCCTGATGTGGGGCTTGATCCCACAAACTGTGAGATCATGACCTGAGCTGAAATCAAGAGTCAGATGCTTAAGTGACTGAGCCACCCAGTCACCCTTCTTTCCTTTCTTTTATTAATGTGGTGTATCATGTTGATTGATTTGCAAATATTGAACCACCTTGCAACCCAGGAGTAAATCCCACTTGATCATGTTGAATGATTCTTTTTATAATTATTTTTTTTAATCACTAATCTCTATACCTAACCCAGGGCTTGAGCTTACAACCCTGAGGTCAAGAGTCACATGCTCTACCAACTGAGCCAGCTGGGTGCCCTGTGAATGATTCTTTTATTATTGTTGGATTTTTGTTTGCCACTATTTTATTGAGAATTTGTGCATCCATGTTCATCAGGGATGTTCACCTGTAGTTCTCTTTTTTAGTGGAGTCTTTATGTGATTTTGGTATCAGGGTAATGCTGGCCTCACAGAATGAATTTGGAAGTTTTTCTTCCTTTTCTATTTTTTTGGAATGGCTTGAGAAGAATAGGTATTAACTCTTCTTTAAATGTTTGGTAGAATTTGCCTGTGAAGCCATCTGGCACTGGACTTCTGTTGGGAGTTTTGTGATTACTGGTTCAATTTCTTTGCCAGTTATTGGTCTGTTCAAGTTTTCTGGTTCACCCTGTTTCAGTTTTGGTAGTTTCCATGTTTCTAGGGATTTATCTGTTTCTTCCAGGTTGTCCAATTTGCTGGCATATAATTTTTTATGGTCTCTTATAATTGCATTTCTGTGGTGTTGGTTGTTTGGTTGTCATTTCTCTTCTCTCATTTGTGGTTTTATTTATTTGTGTCCTTTCTCTTTTCTTTTTTTTTTATTAAAATTTTTTTAACGTTTATTTATTTTTGATACAGAGAGAGACAGAGCATGAACCGGGGAGGGGCAGAGAGAGAGGGAGACACAGAATCGGAAGCAGGCTCCAGGCTCTGAGCCATCAGCCCAGAGCCCGACACGGGGCTCGAACTCACGGACCACGAGATCGTGACCTGAGCCGAAGTCAGACGCTTAACCAACTGAGCCACCCAGGCACCCCTCTCTTTTCTTTTTAATAAGTCTGGCTAGAGGTTTATTAATTCTATTGATTTTTTTCAAAGAACCAGCCTTTGGTTTCATGGATGTGTTCTATTGGTTTTTTGTTTTTGGTTTTGTTTTGTTTTGTTTTTAGTTTCCGTATCCTTTATTTCTGCTCTAGCTTTTATTATTTCCTTCCTTCTGCTGGCATTAGGCTTCATTTGTTCTTTTTCTAGCTCTTTTGGTGTAAAGTTAGGTTATTTGAGATTTTTCTTGCTTCTTAAGGTAGGCCTGTATTGCTATATATTTACCTCTTAGGACTACTTTTGCTCCATCCCAAAGGTTTTGGAACCTTGTGTTTTCATGTATTTTTTTTTTCTTCTTTGATTTCCTGGTTGACCCATTCATTGTCTAGTAGCGTATTGTTTAACCTCCATGTATTTGTGCTCTTTCCAGATTTTATCTTGTGGTTGATTTCTAGTTTCATAGCATGGTCAGAAAAGGTGTGTGGTATGATTTCAGTCTTCTTGTATTTGTTGAGGCCTGATTTGTCACCTAATAATGTGGTGTATTCCTGAGAACGTCCCATGTGCACTTGAGGAGAATGTGTATTCTCCTGTTTTAGGATGGAATGTTCTCAATATGTCTGCTAAGACCATCTGGTCCAGTGTGTCATTCAAAGCCATTGTTACCTTGTTTCCTTTCTGTTTAGGTAATCAGTCCATTGATATAAGTGGGGTGTTAAAGTCCCCTAGTATTTTTATAATCAGTTGGTTCCTTTCTGTTATTAATTGTTTCATATATTTGGGTGCTTTCATGTTGGGTGCATTGATATTTACAGTTGCTATATCTTCTTGTTGGATTGTCCCCTCTATTATGATACGATGCCCTTCTTTGTCTCTAGTTACAGTCTTTGTTTTAAAGTCTAGTTTGTTTGGGGCTCCTGGGTGGCTCAGTTGGTTAAGCGTCTGACTCTTGATTTTGGCTCAAGTCAGGGTCTTACAGTTGTGAGATTGAGCCCTGCATCGGGCATGGAGCCTGCTTAAGATTCTTTCTCTCTCTCTACACCCCACCCCCCAAAAAAAGTCTACTTTGTTTGATATAAGTATTGCTCTTCCAGCTTGCCTCTGACACCCATTTACACGTAGCAATAAATTCAGCGTGAACCAACTTTAGGCTCCTTCCACCGTTATCCTCCATATTTGATATCCATGCCCACACATATACTCTAGATTTGTTTCTCTGTAAGTTAGAAAAAACAAGTAGTTCTTTTGGTGTACTGTGCACCTCTTCATGGGTCAAGCTTTGTGCCTTGCCTCAGGGGCCTGTTATCTTTAAATATAATCGTATTAGCCAATTCCAGAGACTCCAGAATCAGTTGAGAAAACTCATCTTTGAGATTTTATTCCTTTGTTTAAGTTTATTTTAACGTTTTATTTATTTTTGAGAGAGACAGAGACACAGTGCGAGCAGGGGAGGGGCAGAGAGAGAGGGAGACACAGAATCCGAAGTAGGCTCCAGGCTCTGAGCTGTCAGCACAGAGCCCGATGCGGGGCTCAAACTCACAAACCATGAGATCATGACCTGAGCCGAAGTCGGATGCTTAACTGACAGAGCCACCCAGGTGCCCCTAGTTTAATTTTATTTCAGAGAGAGAGAGAGAGAGAGAGAGAGAGAGAACGCGCGTGTGAGCAGGGGAGAGGGAGTAGAGGGAGAGACAGAATCTTTTACAATTTTGTTAACGTTTATTCATTTTTGAGAGACAGAGTGTGAGTTGGGGAGGAGCAGAGAGAGGGGGAGACACAGAATCCGAAGCAGGCTCCAGGCTCTGAGCCGTCAGCACAGAGCCCGACGTGGGGCTTGAACTCACCCTGAAATCATGACCTGAGCCAAAGTTGGATGCTCAATGACTGAGCCACCCAGGTACCCCGGGAGAGATAGAATCTTAAGCAGGCTCCACACTCAGCATGGAGCCTGATGTAGGGCTTGATCTCATGACCCAGGACCATAACCCGAGCCAAAATCAGTAATCAGACCCTCAACTGACTGAGCCACCCAGGTGTCCTAAGATTTTATTCCTTTAAAAACACTCTTGGTACCAGTATGTTCTTTTTTTTTTTTTTAATGTTGATTTATTTATTTTGAGAGAATGAGAGAGTGAGCAGGGGAGGGGCAGAGAGAGAGAGAGAGAAAAACCCAAGCAGGCTCTGCTTTCTCAACGCAGAGTCCAACACAGTGATCGACCTCACAACTGATCATGGCCCGAGCCAAAATCAAGAGTCAGATGTTTAACTGACTGAGCCAGCCAGGCGCCCCTATTAGCCCATGTTCTTTAGAGAAACGGAATCAATAGCAGGCGTATGTGTATGAGGAGGCCAGAGAGAGAGAGAGAGAGAGAGAGAGAGAGAGAGAGAGAGAGAAATTGAGATTGAGATTAATTTATTAATCTTGAGGAGTGAGATCACATGACTCTCAAGTGTTAAAGTCCAGAACCTGCAGGGCGGGCTGGCGGGCAGGAGACCCATTGGAAGATCTGCACTTCAGCTGCAAAGGCTGCCTGCTGCTGGGACTCCTTCCCGCTCGGGATGTGTCCCTCTTTTTCTTATTATTGGTGCCTTCACCTTACTGGATGAGGTGCATCCACTCTGTGGAGGGTAATCTGCTTTACTCCAGGTCACCCGATTTAAATGTTAATCTCAAAACAAGTTGATCTCCTTCAAAAAGCACCTTTATAGAGATACACTCACAACGTTTGGACCAAACACCTGAGCACCATGGCCCAGCTAACTTTACTTGTAAAATTAAACATCCTGTATGGTTAATACAAATTTTTATTTATTGATTTATTGATTTATTGATTTATTGATTTTTCAAGTTTACATCCAAGTTAGCGCAACAACGATTTCAGGAGTAGTTTCCTTAGTGCCCCTTCCCCATTTAGCCCATCCCCCCTCCCACACCCACTCCAGCAACCCTCAGTTTGTTCTCTATATTTGAGTCTCTTATGTTTTGTCCCCCTCCCTGTTTTTATATTGTTTTTGCTTCCCTTCCCCTGTGTTCATCTGTTTTGTATCTTAAATTCCTCATAAGAGTGAAGTCCTATGATATTTGACTTTCTCTGACTAATTTCGCCTAGCATAATACCCTCCAGTTCCATCCACATAGTTGCAAATGGCAAGATTTCATTCTTTTTGATGGCCGAGTAATATTCCATTGTATATATATACCACATCTTCTTTATCCATTCATCCATCGATGGACATTTGGGCTCTTTCCATACTTTGGCTATTGTCGACAGTGCTGCTATAAACATGGGGGTGCATGTGCCCCTTCAAAACAGTACACCTGTATTCTGTGGATAAATGCCTAGTAGTGCAATGGCTGGGTCATAGGGTAGTTCTAGTTTTAATTTTTTGAGAAACCTCCATGCTGTTTTCCAAGAGTGGCTGCACCAGTTTGCATTCCCACCAGCAGGGCAAAAGAGATCCTCTTTCTCTGCATCCTCGTCAACATCTGTTGTTGCCGGAGCTGTTAACGTTAGCCATTCTGACAGGTGTGAGGTGGGATCTCATTGTGGTTTTGATGTGTATTTCCCTGATGGTGAGTGATGTTGAGCATTTTTTCATGTGTCGGTTGGCCATCTGGATGTCTTCTTTGAAGTGTTCGTGTCTTTTGGCCATTTCTTCACTGGATTATTTGTGTTTTGGGTGTTGAGTTTGAGAAGTTCTTTATAGATTTTGGATACTAACCTTTTATCTGATATGTCGTTTGCAAATATCTTCTCCCATTCTGTTGGTTGCCTTTTAGTTTTGCTGATTGTTTCCTTCACTGTGTAGAAGCTTTTTATTTTGATGAGGTCCCAGTAGTTCATTTTTGCTTTTGCTCCCTTGCCTCCAGAGATGTGTTGAGTAAGAAATTGCTGTGGGCAAGATCAAAGAGGTTTTTGCCTGCTTTCTCCTCGAGGATTTTGATGGCTTCCTGTCTTACGTTGAGGTCTTTCCTCCATTTTGAGTTTATTTTTGTGTGTGGTTTAAGAAAGTGGTCCAGTTTTCCCAGCACCGTTCACTGGAGAGACTGTCTTTATTCCTTTTGGATATTCTTTCCTGCTTTGTCAAAGATTAGTTGGCTGTACGTTTGTGGGTCCATTTCTGGGTTCTCTATTCTGTTCCATTGATCTGAGTGTTCTTGTGCCAGTACCATACTGTCTTGATGGTTATGGCTTTGTAATACAGCTTGAAGTCCGAATACAAATTTTCGTTCATTATGAGTTAATATTGAATGTCAAGTTTCAAACAGGCTGACATTTAAGTCTACCTGAAGACTTGCTCTTAGCATGTCAACTCAGTTTTATTTCTTTGCCCCAAAGTGCCTAGATGACTTATTAGTTTCTTGTATAAAAAATCATCAACAGGGGCACCTAGGTGGCTCAGTCGGTTAAGCATTGACTTTAGCTCAGGTCATGATCTCGTGGTTCGTGAGTTCGAGCCCTGTGTTGGGCTCTGTGCTGACAGCTCGGAGCCTGGAGCCTGCTTCGGATTCTGTGTCTCCCCCTCTCTCTGCCCCTCCCCCACTTTCGCTCTCTCTCAAAGATAAATAATAGTCAACAGTGAAAAAAAATGGTCAACAGTGAAGCAGTGTTTTAAACAAGACTTGACATAAGTGCGAACCGAGGATTATACATGCTTTCTTGTAAATGTCAAGGCTGCATAAAACAGTTTGCAGTACGTCAGGACATAGGATGTTCAGCACCATCGACTAGAGGAGGAACATCATCCAACCAAGCGACAGTCAACAGTTGGGAAACTACGGCCAAAGGAATGATGGCGAGCACTTGAAGTATGTAAATGTACATAGAAGACTGAGGCAGGAATGGGGATCAGGGTGGGAGACAAGTGTCCACGCGAATGGCGCACATGCCGACAAGGTAGAAATAATGCAACTTATAAATGAGAGGAAATGAAATAAGCTCACTGAGGTATGGGCAATTGGAGGGCATGAGAATGAACCAGGTAGTGACCTGTTGGATGAGGAGACAGAGAGGTACCAGAAAGGGATAAGTACAGAGATAACAACTAGAACAAATACACGAGCCTGAAGTTCTAAAAATAACGCAGAATACATATCTCATGAGAACACAGCCTACAAAACAATCTGTGTAATCATAAAACCTTATGATGCCTGGGGCGCCTGGGTGGCGCAGTCGGTTAAGCGTCCGACTTCAGCCAGGTCACGATCTCGCGGTCTGTGAGTTCGAGCCCCGCGTCGGGCTCTGGGCTGATGGCTCGGAGCCTGGAGCCTGTTTCTGATTCTGTGTCTCCCTCTCTCTCTGCCCCTCCCCCGTTCATGCTCTGTCTCTCTCTGTCCCAAAAATAAATAAAAAAAAAAAAAACGTTGAAAAAAAAAAAAAAAAAGAAAAAAAAAAAGAAAAAAAAAAAAAACCTTATGATGCCTAGAAAAAAAGGATCTCCTAGGAGAAAAAGTATCCTAGTATCCACACCTCGGTTTCTAAGACTCCGATTTAATAAAAATCGCCAAGGTTTCTTGGAGAGATGACTGATTTTAGGGCGCTGGGAGGGGGAGGGGGAATCCAGGCACACCTCCTCCTGTTGAACTTCATTTGATCGTACTTTGCACACACTGCACGCGTTGCAAACTCAGGCCTTGTGGCAACCCAGCACCAAGCAAATCCTTTGGCACCATTTTTCCAACAGCATTTGCTCGCCTCATGTCTCTGTGTCACACTTGGGCAAGTCTCATATTTCAAACTTCATCTTTTAAAATTTTATTTTAACATTTATTTTTGAGAGAGAGAGAGAGCGTGAGACAGAGCACGAGCAGCGGAGGGGCAGAGAGAGAGAGAGCGGTGGGGGGAGACACAGAATCTGAAGTAGGCTCCAGGCTCTGTGCTCTCAGCCCAGAGCCCAGTGCGGGACTCGAACCCACAAACCGCGAGATCGTGACCGGAGTCGAAGTCTGACGCTTAACCAACTGAGCCATCCGGTCACCCCTAAAATTTTATTTTAGAAAGAGCACGTGAGTAGGGGAGAGTGGCAGAGGGCATTCTCTTTTTAATTCATTAAAATTTATTATTTATTTATTTTTTTTTTTGAGAGAGAGAACATGAGCAGGGGAGGGGCAGAGAGAGAGAGAGGGAGACACGGAATCCGAAGCAGGCTCCGAGCCGTCAGCACAGAGCCCGACCTGGGGCTCAAACTCATGAACGGTGAGATCATGACCTGAGCCGAAGTCAGATGCCTAACTGACTGAGCCACCCAGGCACCCCCAAAGGAACTGTTTTTGAAGGAAATTAAAAGTGTTAACTCCGGTGAACACATGAATGATAGGAAGCGAAACAGCCTATTGATGATTTGGGAGAAAGTTTGGTCTGGATAGAAGATCAAACCAGCCACAGCATTCGCTTAAGCCGAAGCCCAACCCAGAGCAAGGCCCTCACCCTTTTCAGTTCCAGGAAGGCTCAGAGAGGCGAGGACGATTTCGACGCTAGCACAGGTTAGCGCATGAGGTTACGTCTCCAGCCCATCACAGTGGAAGTTGAAGCAGGTGCTGATGTAGAAGCTGCAGAAAGTCATCCAGAGAGATCTAGCGAAGCCAATCGATGAAGGTGGCGACACCAAACGACACATTTTCATGTAGGCAAAGCAGCCTTCCATTGGAAGATGCCATGCGGGACTTCCATAGCTAGAGAGGAGAAGTCAACGCCTGGCTTCAAAGCTCCAAAGGACAAGCTGACTTGTTAGGGACTAACGCAGCTGCTGACTTGCATTTGAGGCTGATGCTCATTTACCATTCTGAAAATGCAAGGGCCCTGAAGAATTGCACTAAATCTGTTCCATCCGTGCTCTGTAAATGGAACAACCAAGCCTTGTTGACGGCACGTGTGTTTCCAGTACAGCTTACTGACTATTTTAAGCCCACTGTTGAGACCCACTGGTCAGAAAAAGAAAGGTTCCTGGTCACCTAAACAGAGATGCGCGGTGAGGTTAATGTTCTTTTCGTGACCGTTAACACCACATCCATTCCGCAGCCGATGGATCAAGAAATAATTTCAACTTTTGAGTCTCGTCAATTACGAAATGCATTTCATTAAGGCTGCCGGAGATCGATTCCTCTGATGGATCTGGGCGAAGCAAATTGAGAATCCCTCAGAAAGGATTCGCCATGTAGGTGCCATTACGTTTGTGATTCGTGGGAAGAGGTCAAAATATCAACATGAACAGGAATTTGGAAGAAGTGATTCCAAACTTTGTGGATGGTTTTTGAGGGGTTCAAGACTGGGGCGGAGGACGTTAACTGCAGGTGTGGCGGGAACAGCAAGAGAACTCGAATCAGAAGTGGAGCCTGAACGTGGGACTGAATTGCTGGGATCTCATGATAAAACTCTGAAGGATGAGCAGCTGCCTCTTCTGGGTGAGCAAAGAACATGGTTTCCTTAGATGGAACCCACCTTTGGTGAGGAGGCTGTGAAGACCTGGAGACCACTGAAACGACAACAGGGGATTTCGAATGTGACATAGACTTCAAACGTGGTTGATAAAGCTGCGGCAGGATCTGGGAGCACAGACTCCACTTTTGGGAGAAGTAGTTCTGCTGTGGGTAAAATGCTGCCGAACAGCATCGGCATGAAAGGAAGAGTCAGCCGATGGCAGGAAACTTCACTGTTGTCTTACTTCGAGAAAGTTCCACAGCCCCCTTCAACAAACACCACCCTGACGAGTCCGCAGCCGTCCACACACCAAGGCAAGGCCCCGCACCAGCGAAGAGATGACAGCTCGTCGAAAGCTCAGACGGTGGTTAGCGTTTTTTAGCCATTCATCTTTTCAGTAGTTTTAAACTAAGGTACGTATGTTGTTTTCGATCCTCACTTTACCGAATCTCTCCGAGGTATGCCTGTATAACCGATGTTCCCCGGGGGCATCTTCGGATGCCAGCACGTATGACGGAGGGACACGGAGCCAACTTAAAGAGCTCCCCGTGGCCAGCGCTGGATCAGGTTGAGCAACAGAGCGAACGGCGTAATACCGGGACGTAACCCAAAGTACAGAATACGTGTCCGTGATCCATAGGGTTGTAAATGCATCATTCGATAAATAAGTAGACGTAAATAAATGCATGCAGGAGAAAAATAAATCTCCCATGTAGAAGAATTCCAAATGGAATATTACTCGGCAACCAAAAAGAATGAAATCTTGCCATTTGCAACTACGTGGAAGGAACTGGAGGGGATTATGCTAAGCGAAATTAGAGAAAGACAAATGTATGACTTCACTCATATGAGGACTTGAAGGCACAGAACAAATGAACATAAGGGAAGGGAAGCAAAAATAATATAAAAACAGGGAGGGGGACAAAACAGAAGAGACTCAGAAACATGGAGAACAAACTGAGGGTTGCGGGAGGGGTTGTGGGAGGGGGGATGGGCCAAATGGGGAAGGGGCACTGAGGAATCTCCTCCTGAAATCATTGCTGCACCATGTGCTAACTAACTTGGGCATAAATTAAAAAATTTAATTAAATTCATTCACGGGGGGTGAGGCGTTAAGTGCCACTCCTTACGTGTAACGAAGAAGACTTGGCAAAGAGTATAGTATGAAGGGGGGAGGTGAGAATAACTTTATAACCTAGCTAGAAGGACGACCTGTGTCTGGTGACCAAGGTCAACACGGCCGGTGATGTCATGTCGAGAGTATGTACCCTTGACACGACGTGATGAAAATGGCACTTGGCCTGTGCAGTCTCCCCCCCCACCCCCCGCCGCCTCCCCAAACCCACGATCCTAGTCTAATGATGAGAAAGCGCTTCAGAGACATCCCCGTGGGGCACTTTGCAAAATCCCCGAGCAGTACTCGTCAAAACTCTCCAGTTAGGCAACAAGGAGACCCGCACAGCGAGGAACCTGAGCGGATGGAGGCCGAAGGTAATGTGACATCCTGAATCTGCTCCTGGGACAGACGAGCGGCCCCACGGAAAAACTAAGGGCAATGGAATAAGGTGTGGACGTTGTTCGTCCATTAAGTGTAACGCATTCCCCATACTAATTAATGTAAGATGGGCTCACGTATAGGGGGGCCTGGGTGGCTCAATCCGTTAAGCGTTCAACTTCGGCTCAGGTCATGATCTCGCGGCTTGTGGGTTCGAGCCCCGCGTCGGGCTCAGTGCTGACAGCTCAGAGCCTGGAGCCTGCTTCGGATTCTGTGTCTCCCTCTCGCTCTCTGCCCTTCCCCCGCTGGCGCTCTGTCTCTCTCTCTCTCTCAAAAGTAAACATTAAAAAAAAAAAAGAAAAAAAGATGGGCACACGTATGTGGCCACTCCCCGTACTATCTTTGAAATTTTTCTCTAAATCAAAAATAATTAGAAAAGTAAATGAATAAAACCATTAGAAAACAGCAAGTTTTGGGACACCTGGGTGGCTCAGTCAGCTAAGTGTCTGACTCTTGATTTCGGCTCAGGTCATGATCTCACGGTTCGTGGGATCAAACCCTGCCTCAGGCTCTGTGCTGACAGCGACAGTGTGGAGCCTGCTTGGGATTGTCTCCCTCCCTCTGTCTCTCTCTCTCTGCCCCTCTCCTGCTTACGCCCACAGACTCTCTCCAAAAAAAAAAAAAAAAAAAGAAAGAAAGAAAATAGCAAGTTTTATGAAAATTATGACAGGGTTGGGACCAAACATACCATTTGTATGTGAATGGGTTTGACAAACCTATGAAAAGAAAGATAGTTCTAATTTGGTTCACAAAACAATATCCAAATACATACTGTATACGGCAGACATGTCTACAATTAGAAGTTAGTAAGGCAGAAAATAAGGGACTGCACAAAGTATACCAGGGAAATATTTTTAAAAAGGGCAGGGATGGTGTTTCTGATATAAGACAAAAGTCGAAGTGAAGCCCAAGGCATTTTAATGTGATAATGATGGACACTCTTTTTTGTTTCTAAATTTTTTTTAATGTTTGTTTGTTTCTGAGAGCGAGACAGAGAATGTGAGCAGAGGGAGGGGCTGAGAGAGAGGGAGACACAGAATCCGAAGCGAGCTCCGGGCTCCTAGCCGTTAGCACAGGGCCCGATGCGGGGCTTGAACTCACGGACTGCGAGACCGTGACCTGAGCTGAAGTCGGACGCTCTGAGCCACCCAGGCGCCCCAGAATCCTGCTGCTGTTACACAGTTTTATGGCTCAGTGGTATAGATAACAGTGTTGGGCATTAAGGGTCATTACTACACAGTGTCTTCTGGTCAGAAATTTAGTTTCTACCAGGGTTCGGTAGGAAGCCAAGGTCATTTTTCAAATGGAAGAAAGTTCAGAAGTGAGTATTGTGAAATTTTAGGGGTCTGCCCTGTGATTCTCCTCTTTGGGGTTTCCCTAAGCTCCATACGGCATACTCTGGTACATCATCAGACCTATGTAATAAGACCCGAATGGAAGGGCATTGCCCTGCAATGTGGACACGATGCAGAACTTTTTCTCTTCTGGTTCACACACAAAACTGGCATTCTTCTGTGTCTCCCAGTGAACAAGTCTGAGTGGCAGGCTCAGATTTTTTTTTTTTTTTAACGTTTGAGAGAGAAAGAACGAGCAGGGGAGGGGCAGAGAGAGAGAGAGAGAGAGAGAGAGAGAGAATTCCAAGTGGGCTCCATGCCTGGCACAGAGCCCGATGCGGGGCTTGATCCCACGACCATGAGATCGTGACCCGAGCCATTATCAAGAGTTGGACGCTCAACTGACTGAGCCACCCAGGCGACCCCAGGATCAGATGTTGGAGGGCAGTGCAGAGTGCAGCAACTTGTCCCCCACGCTGCAAGTGGTACATCATCCTGTTCTCAACCGAGACTGTAGAAAATCCACAAACGTGCACGACCCGTACACGCAGCATTTACACCCCAACATCTGACATGCGTGTGTCTGCGCTCTGTTTTGACGTAGATAACGTCTTATGACCTAGCCCTAAGACAGGACGGTAAATGGACGTTGTTGTGACTTCCAAGTAAAGGAAAATGGGTTCCGATGAACTCTCCTGGCAGAGATGAGCAAAGAGCAGGTGCCATACCAAATGCCAGGGGCCGCCTTCGTACGCCCCAGTAACGATACCACATTTGGAAACCAGTGGTTATTAACATCCCAAACTATTTAAGTGTGTGATGTTCCAAGCTCTTTCCATAGTTCTGTTAACAAGCAAACATGTGAATTGAACAAGGAAGTGGTAAGGGGCGCCTGGGTGGCTCAGTGGGTTAAGTGTCTGACTCTCGCGATCAGCTCAGGTCACGATCTCATGGTTTGTGGGATGGAACATTGCTCTCGGATGTGCGCTGGGTGTGGAGCCTGCTTGAGATGCTCTCTCACCCTCTTCCTCCGCCCCTCTCCTCACGTGTGTGCGTGCTCTCTCTCTCAAAATCAATAAATACCAAAAAAAAAAAAAAAAAAAAAAAAAGGTGAAAAAAAACCCTGTATCAGGTAGGTCTCTGATAGAACTTATCCCTGTTCATTCCTCCCTGGATGCAGTTACCTCTGGGTTATTATCTTGGTTGGGCAAACAGATCAAGAAGCATCCGTTTAGCCTTTCCCACCGGAATGTGCCTCAACAAGTGTGTTAGGAAACCAGCATAGGTATTTTGCCAGTTAATAAGTACATCTGTATTTATTTTATTAATTAATTAATTAATTTTAATTATTTACTTGAAAAAAATTTTAATGTTTATTTTTGAGAGAGAAAGAGAGAGAGAGCGTGCACGCACGAGTGGGGCAGGGGCAGAGAAAGACACACACACACACACACACACACACACACACCCAGAATTCGAAGCAGGCTCCAGGCTCCGAGCTGTCAGCACAGAGCCCAACGTGGGGCTTGAACTCACAGACCACGAGACCATGACCTGAGCTGAATAAAGTCAGACACTCAACTGACTGAGCCACCCAGACGTCCCAAGAAACATGCCCAGATACAGGCACAGAAGCTTTACTCACATACACCAGAAACGGGAAGCAACTGGGAGGCCCCTCAGAAGGTGAATGGATAAACAACTTGTGATACATTCAAATAACGGACTGTTATTCAGTGATGAAATGAAACGAGCTCTCAGAGAAGATATGGGAGGGGCGCCTGGGTGGCCCAGTCGGTTAAGCGTCCGACTCCGACTGGGGTTCATGGGTTCGAGCCCTGCGTCGGGCTCTCTGCTGTCATCGCAGAGAACGCTCTGCATCCTCTGTCTGCTATGTCAACGCTCTGCATCCTCTGTCTCCCTCTCCTTCTCTCTGTTCCTCCCCTGCTTGCCCCCTCTTTCTCTGTCTCAAAAATAAACATTAAAAAAAAAAAAAACAGACACAGGGAACCTTAAAAACATACTAAGTGAAAAAAAAAAAAATCCCATCCCCAAAGGCTACATTCTGTATAATTCCAACTGTTTTGTATTCTGGAGCAGGCAAAACTATGCCACAGATTTGAAAAACGGGAGTAGGGGATTGGTGGGTAAGTAGGTGGAACAGAGATTTTTTGGACAGTGAATCGTATTTAGAAAATGTGGTTATTGTGTATATATGACACCACGCATTTATGAAGATTCACGGAAACATACAGCACAAAGAATGAACTATAACGTGAACTTGAGACTTCAGTTCATAATGACGTACCAGTATTGGTTCATGAATTAGAACAAATGCACCGCACTAATGCAAAATGTTAAAAATGGAGGAAACTGTGTGGAGGGGAAGGGAGAAGGGGTAGGTTTCCTCTTCTTGTCTATGATATTCAGTGTGATGTTCATTATCAAGTTGAGGAATTTCCGTTCTATTTCTAGAATGTCAGTAGTTTTTAAAATTTTTTAAATGTTTATTTTGAGAGAGAGAGAGAGAGCGTGAGTTGGGGAGAGGGACAGAGAGGGCGAGAGAGAGAGAGAGGAAATCTTAAGCAGACTCCATGCTCAGAACAGAGCCAGATGTGGGGCTTGATCCCACAACCCTAGGATCATGACCTGAGCTGAAATCAAGAGTTGGGACACTCAACCAACTGAGCCACCCAGGTGCCCCAGTAGTTTTTTTTTTTGTTTTGTTTTTTGTTTTTTAATCAGCAGTGGAGGGTTGGATTTGTCAAATGCTTTTTCTGCATCTGTTGATATGATCCTATGGTTTTTTTCTTCTTTAGCCTGTTGGTGTGAATTACTTTGATTTTCATATGTTGATCTACCCTTGCATACCTGGAATAAACTGCATTTGGTCATGGTGTATGGTTCTTTTTATACATTGTTAGATTCAACTTGCTAATATATTATTTTTTTATTTTTTTGAAATAATTTTTTAACATTTATTCATTTTTGAGAGCGTGAGCAGGGGAGGAGCAGAGAGAGAGAGAGGGAGACACAGAATCCGAAGCAGGCTCCAGGCTCCCAGCTGTCAGCACAGAGCCTGATGCAGAGCTCGAACCCACAAATTGTGAGATCATGACCTGAGCCGAAGTCACGCAACCAATTAAGCCACCCAGGCACCCTAAATTATTTTCTTTTAGAGCAAACATGCACTGGGGAGGGGGGGGGGCGGTGGAGAGGGAGAGAGAGAGATGGAGGGAGGAGAGACAACCTTAAGCAGGCTTCATGTTCAGTGTGGAGCCCTACATGGTGCTCAACCCCATGACCCTGGGATGGCCCCAAATCAAGAGTTGGACGCTCAACTGACTAAGCCACAATTTGCTAATATATTATTATTTTTGCATTTATGTTCATGAGAATGTCAATCTGAATTTCTCCTTTCTTAAAATGTCTTTATCTGGTTTTGGTATTAAAGTAATTGTGGCCTCTCTAACTTAGGGAGTGTTCCCTCTGTTTCTAGTTTGTGGAAAAGAATGAAGAGAATTGAGATAATTCTTCCTTAAGTGTTTATTAGGATTCACCAGTGAATTCACCTGGGCATGGTGCTTTCTTTTTTTGGAAAGTAATTATTGATTCAATTACTTTAATAGCTACAGGTCTAGGTCTGTTCAGACCTGTGTGTGTGTGTGTGTGTGTGTGTGTGTGTGTGTGTGTGTGCGCGCGGTTTGGGTCAAATGTGTTTTTCAAGAACTTGGTCCAATTGATTTAGGTTACCAGATTTGTGGGCATGGAGTTATTCATAATGTTCCTTTGTCATCTTTTTAATTCTCATGAAATGAGCTGTGATGGCCTCTCCTTCATTTATGATATTAACAGTTTGTTTTCTCTTTTTTTATTGACTATCCTGCTTAGAGCTTTATCAATTTCATTGATTTTTTTTTTTTTTTTCAAATAAACATCTTTGATGAGGTGCCTGGGTGGCTCAGGTGGTTAAGCATCCGACTTTGGCTCAGGTCATGATTTCATGGTTTGTGGGTTCAAGCCCCGCGTCAGGCTCTGGGCAGCCTGGATCCTGCTTCAGATTCTGTGTCTCCCTCTGTCTCTGACCCCCCTTTGCTTGTGCTCTCGCTCTCTCTAAACAAAAAAAACCATTAAAAAAATCTGTTTTACTGATTTTTTCTACCAATTTCCTGTTTTTAATTACACTGGTTTGGGTTTTATTTTTTCCGACTCCTCTTTCTCTAGTTTCCAAAAGTTGAGGATTATTTTCTTTTCTAATGTGTGCATTCAAGTGCTATCAGTTTCTCTCCCAAGCACTGCTGTTAACTGCATCCCACACATAAGTGTGGGATAGATTTCCATTTTCCATCAGCTGCAATTTTTTTAAGTTTTGTTTTGTTTTTTTTTTAATTTCTACACCCAACGCGGGGCTCAAATGACCCTGAGATCAAAGTCACATTCTCTTCCAACTGAGCTAGCCAGGTGCCCCAGATGAAATATTTAAACTTTTTTCTTAAGAAGTGTGTGGCTCAGGGGTGCCTGGGTGGCTCGGTCAGTTGAGCATCCGACTTCGGCTCAGGCCATGATCTCGCATTTTAGGAGTTCAAGCCCCGTGTCGGGCTCTGTACTGACAGCTCAGGGCCTGAGACCTGCTTCAGATTCTGTGTCTCCCCTTCTCTCTGCCCCTCCCATGTTCATGCTCTGTTTGTCAGTAATAAATAAACGTTTAAAAAATATTAAAAAGAAGTGTGTGGCTCAGTCTTCAACATTTGGTGGTTTTCCAGCTATCTTTTCTGCTACTGATTTCTAGTTTAAATCTGTTGTGTTCTGACAGCATCCTTTGTAGGGCTTCTGGTCTTAATTTTTTTTTACAGGTGTGTTTTAGGGCCCAGAATGTAGTCTCTCTGGTACTTGTTCCATGTTAGTTTGAGATGAAGTTCTATCCTGCTGTTGTTGGATGAAATCATCTATCAATATCACATAAGACCAGTTGATTGATGGTCCTTCTCTCTTCAACAATGTATTTACCAATTTTCTGCCCGCTGGATCTGCCAATTACTGACAGAGTGAGGTGATAGTTGTGGATTTGTCTATCTTACTGTGCAGTTCTGTGTATTTTGCATCAGTTACTTTGAGAATGTTGTTTGGCATAGGACATATTAAGGTTTATTGGGTCTTCCTGGAGAATTAGCAGATTCACTAGTATGTAATGCCTTCCTTTCTCCCAGATAATCTTCCTTGTTCTGAGGTTGGCTTTGTGTGAAACTAACAGTTTTTTAAAATTCATAGCCCGGTCATTCGGAGTCTCTCCTGTACCGGAGTCTTGTATTGATGACTGTTTTGTCTCTTCAGGATGCGTTGTCTCTTCCCTTTCAGTATGCCTTCCAATTTTTGCTTGAAAGCCAGACACGATGTATCAGTTAATAAGATTTGGGGAAAATTGGCCTTTAATGGGAGGTTTTGTGTGTCGTTGAATAGGAGCTAGACTATGTTGAATGTTCACTGTTAACTGTAGGTATCCGGGGCTACAGTACCTTCCCGTGTCCTTGTATTTTTCTCCCCAGGGGGTTTGGGTATCCCAGCCACTCAATCTTAAGTAGAGTCTGTGTCTTGCAGCTTTCTGTGTTAATCACACTGGGGCCCTGCTGATGCGATGGTAAGGTATTTGGGAGGGAAAATGTTCTGTTATGTTATGATGATGAAGCCTGTGATGTTTTGATGGCACAGAATCCCTGGACTATGAAAATTGCCTCCCCGTTAGTCAAAGAGGAAAGGTGCAGAGGGCTCGAGTTGTCTGGTTGTTCTTTCCCCAATCAGATAACGCGTTGGCAAATTCGTTTTCTTTGAAGGGCGGTTTAAGTTACAGAAAACAGACTGCATTGTGTACGTATCAAAACATTTCTTCCTGTTTCCTGCACAAAACACGAGGCAATTTAAAAAACAAATTTTTTTTTAATATTTATTTGTGAGAGAGAGAGAGACAGCACAAGTGGGAGAAGGGCAGAGAGAGAGACACACGGAATCCGAAGCAGGCTCCAGGCTCTGAGCTGTCAGCACAGAGCCTGACACGGGGCTCGAACTCATGAACCGTGAGATCATGACCTGAGTGCAAGTCAGACGCCCAGCCGAGTGAGCCACCCAGGCGCCCTGAGGCATTTTTTTCTGATCTTCACGGTGAGAAACCGGTTTGGCTCCTGCAGGAAGAATTTATGAATTGTGGGGAGCCCCCCAAGACCGGGTTCCCCAAACCATTTAATTCTCAAGGTAGGCTATACTCCAGCAACTCCTCTCTTGGAGTTTGTGTTCCTACAGGTTAGCGGCTGAAGTGGTTTCTGCTCCCAGTTTATCACTCAGGCACTTGGGAAAGCAGGGCAAGTGTAAGTGGGCTCAGGTGGCTGGAGTAAAGGGGGAAAAGCAGGCAGAGCCTTTAATGTGTCAAGCAGTTGGGGCTGTGGGTTTTCAAGGCTTGACCCTCCTACCATGGGCCCAGAGAGAAAAGGGGCATATGTGAACCGTCTTAGTTTCGTTGCCTATTGTGGGCTAGGCAGGGTGAGGGGGCACCT
The DNA here is from genome assembly GCF_018350215.1 of Panthera leo. Lineage (NCBI taxonomy): Eukaryota > Metazoa > Chordata > Mammalia > Carnivora > Felidae > Panthera > Panthera leo. Next base: position 8,728,568 of record NC_056680.1, read on the forward strand.
AAAGCCAATAGTCGGACATCAAAAACATAGTGTCTTTAGTAAAGTTCACTCCCTGGTGGCTGTTCACTGAATTGTGCCACATCACATTTACGCAAAGTTGAATTTGAACATGAATTTTAAAAGCCATGTGACAAACACAAGCAACATGTTCTAATCAAGATGAGGAAACCTTGGGGCACCTGGGTGGCTCAGTCGGTTAGGCGTCCAACTCTTGGTTCTGGCTCAGGTCATGATCTCCTGGTTCATGAAATCAAGCCCTGCTCCGGGCTCTGTGCTGACAGCTCTCGCTCTCTCTCTCTCTCCCCCTCCCCTGCTTGCGCTCTCTCCCTCTCAAAACATTAAAAAAAAAAAAAAAAAAAAAAAAAAAAAAAAAAAAAAAAAGCACCTAGGTGGCTCAGTCGGTTAAGCGTCCAACTTCGGCCCAGGTCATGATCCTGTGCTTTGTGGGTTTGAGCCCCACGTCGGACTCTGCGCTGATAGCTCAGAGCCTGGAGCCTGCTTCAGAGTCCATGTCTCCCTCTCTCTCTGCTCCTCCCCTGCTTCCAGTCTGTCTCCCCAAAATAAACATTTAAGAAAAATAATAGAAAAAAAAAAAGATGAGGGATCTTTGAAAAAGCATTGGAATCTAGTCATCCCGAGGTTTTGGGAGAGATCCGGGTATATCAATAGGCTTCTGGAGCTCTGTCTGGTTATTTTAGCAGTGTTGTTGGTTATCGTCACCTGTTGTCTCCTTTGTTGTTATTGGTGGCACTTTGCCAGTGTTGTGTGCCCACGTGCAGCAAGCAGCCCCTTCAAGGGAACAGAACCCTCCCTGCCTGGCCAGTAAACCACCCAAAGCCAAGTAGTCGGCTGCCACAGCTACCAGTTTTCCTCCACCCAAAGCCTCTAAAGCATTAGCCGTCCGCGGTAGGTGCTTAGAGCGTTTGGACACTTTTTCATTGGGACCCGTGATGAGCGTCTGTTGAATGACACCATACGTGCCCCGGGCGTGGACAGTGACTCCCCTGACAATGACTGCACGAGTGCCGTTGGTACGAAGACCTCCCGTCTGTGTTGCGGTGGCCCTGAGGTGGTTGTGGAAAAGGGGGCCCAAAATGTTGGCACGCGGGGTACAGAGTGCGGGTGATGCTAGGAGGAAGGTCCAAGGGTGGGATGTGAGAGTGGGCGCTATTGTAACTGCACAGGCCCGTGAAAATGACCATTTTCACATGAAGGTCATGTACAGAAAGGCCTCTCGTCACAAGGTGCCGGCAAACATGACAAAAACGAGGTCATGGGCCCCAAAACCGAGGGTGGAGTCTAAGGCCTTGAGCAGCAGGAAGACCCATTTAGGAGACATCAAGGTTTGTCTAAATGAGCCTTTCTGGCTTCCGTGAGGGCTGTGGCCTGAGCTTATAGGAGGCAAGCCCCACACCCGATGGCTGGAGGGGAGGTGGGCAGGGGGATGGGCAAATAAATAAATAGGCAAGTCCCAGTGAATGCCTTTTGCAAGGGTCCGGTGGTCCGGGGTTTTTTTCCTTCCTCCCCTTTTTTTTTGAGAAAGGAGTTGATCACATCAGTGCCTGGAGTGAATGAGTCCTTGCATTCTGGTGTCATCAGTGGCATGTGTGTTAGGGTGAGTGAGTCATGTCTCAGTACCTAACACGGTCTGGTCATAGGAAGCAGCCCTGCATAGGAGATAAGGGGCCGCATACAGTCTATTTTCCACCGGCTATAACCCCCTCCTTGGCCTGGGAATTCCGTCCACTGTTTATATTACCAGTGGTGTGATTTTTTTCACAACAGGTGCTCCGGTCGGTCACTGTTTTAGCCATGTCAGAGGAAGTCCTGTGCCTTCTGCCTAGAGCTTTAGGGTAGAGGGGGTCTCCGTGGCTTCATATTTCATGGGCACACAGGGCCAAGTTTAATATTAGTATGTCTGAGATGTCAGCAGGAGTCTCAGAAACTGGAGTTAATTTATTGCCCTGAGTATCGAAAAAGCCTCTGTAGTTTGAAGTTTATGTATGTACAGAGTTAGCAGGGACCCTGACTTGTACTTGCATCGTTGTGATTCAGGATATTCCTAGCGTTCTTTATCCCAAAGGGGGCAACCTTGGATAAGGAGTGGTATCTGGTGGTGGGACCAGACAGGTCACTGGCGACGGTCAAAGGATGCATAAAAATGGGCGGGTGAGTTGCGCTCCCGGCCAGCACGTCCTGTAGCCCTAGCGTGACCACCTGGAATCGATCTGCACAGTCTTTGATCAGGGATGGCCTCTGATCTGGGGACAAAGTATTTCTGCACAGTTGACTTCCTTCATCAGGTGTGATGGCGGCACAGGGTCCATCAAGTACACGACCTCTCCCGGTCATTCACGTGGTCCCAGGGGCCTCCCCAAATGGCCAGTGAGTCTAGAAAAGGGGTGGCCTCCTCGAGAACGATTACATCATTTGGAGCGCAGGGGAACACACCTTCTCCCGGAGGTGGGATATGCGAGAAGGCCCGTTTCTTCCTGTCCCGTAGGTACCGAGATCGTTTCAACGAGGTCTCTGTGGGAAAGCAGGCCTGGACTCGGGCCCCAAGGCAAAACGAAAGCCTGGCTGCGTGGGACCGTTAGCTCAGGGCCTGCGAGAGCCTCCGTGTCCAGGAAGACTGTGTCCTGCCCGCAGGGGCTGTTCTATTCTGTTAGCATACAGACTGTATCAAAACAGTTAATAAAATGTTTTCAGAAACAACACTTCGACAGATGCACTGCTTTTAATCACATACGCCCGAACGTACTCGAAACCGTACCGAGGAATTACGCACAGCTTCGAGCAAAGGGAACCCTCCTCCATAACCTGCCTGACGGGAGGAAGGCGCCAGTCCTCCAGGGAAGGGCAGGGTCAGGAGCAGTGTCACCTGTGGTTCCATGGACTGCGTCACCGGAGTGGAGTCAGGAATACACGGTCACTCGTGGTATTAGCAGAACAAGGTGTTCACTGTGCAAATAAGAGCTTGCGTGACTATAATCTAGAGAGGAGAGGAGAGTCTGAGCATCAGGGAATACTCCCAACCACGGAAGTTCAAATTAGTTGCCCGGTGGGCACATCCCCACAGTCCCCTAGACTGTGACGGACCTTTTATGTGGAGCGTGGGGAGGTATCCGCGGAAACCTATACCTCTGGGAAGATGAAGTCAAGCAGTTAACTGGCTCTGAGGGCACTCTTGATTGGCGGGGCAGGGAATCGGGAACACAGGCTGCAAGCGGGTATCCTCAAAGCTCCTGCGCATCCGTCCGTCTCTCTGTATGGTGGCTCTGAAACCTGACGCCTCCTGTACCACCTTC